>NC_045750.1:17964718-18018228 GCF_008692095.1 Etheostoma spectabile | reverse complement strand
CCCTAACCATAACACCAGAGGCTGACTGGTTTTCGCACAGCCAGTCAGGGAATGTCACAGATTCTTGGATGAAAGCAAAACAAACCAGACAACATAATCACAGTGCAGAAATGTTTGAAACAACAAAAGAATATCTGAGGTCATAACTCCAACCTGGGCTGTGCGGCGGCCCAGTCTGTTTACACTTGGAAGGGGAAGAAATTGCAAGTTTAACCGCAGTCGAAGAATGTGTGTGTTGATTGCTATCTCACGTGTCCCGTATACATTCAGAGGGGAGGAATGTTGGTTGGTTTTTTCAGCTAAATGGTAACAGCTGTTTCTGAGTTATGTTTGATGGAGGTCGAGAGAGCGGCCTGCTTTTATTTACTTTGGCCACAGGCTTGGAAGGGGAACACTTCAAACGGACGCAGTCTGCCATCAGACGCCAGGCTCAGCGGTCAAACATTCTTTGGTTTCGGGCAGCAAAACATGGCATCTTACCCTGGGCGTTCAGTTTCAACGGGAAAGACACAGTTTGTGTTGGGCACCTCAGGGCCCACTGCTGGGATTTTACAGGTCAGCACATTTTAGCTGGAGGCTTTACGTCCGATTATGGGAGGGAAAAAGAAAGCAAAAAAATAGATTTACCTCAGCATGGGAATGTGTGAACAGGCTGCAGTTTACTCTCACACTTCACACAGCTTAGATTTTTTTTGTTCTCACTCAGTGTGTTTACATGCACTTAGGCTACATTTACATTGCTACGTTTTTGTTTAAAAATGAATATCTGTTGCAATGTTTCCCTTTCTCCTTGTCCCTGCTCTGGCGTTCCCCCCTCTCTTTCCCCCTGCTCTGGCGTTTCCTCCTCTCGTCCCCCCTGCTCTGGCGTTTCCCCCTCTTGTTCCCCCTGGCTCGGCGTTTCCCCAGCATGTTGTCCCCCTTCTCCTGGCGTTTTCCTCCTCTCGTCCCTCTCGTCCCCTCTGCTCTGGCGTTTCCTCCTCTCGTTCCCCCTGCTCTGGCGTTTCCTCCTCTCGTTCCCCCTGCTCTGGCGTTTCCCCTCTCATTCCCCCAGGGGTTGTGTTGCAGTCTCATCGGCAACAAACAGAGACCTTTGGCAACACCAACACTGACGCCAATGTTTCTTCTCCTGATTGGGTCTTATTGGTCACATCGTCTCTTGCTCTGAGACAAACGCTACTAACGTTACCATGTTAACAACCCGCAGCGGGTGGAGTATACATGCTGCGTCCTGTTTAACTCGACACAAGCATGCACAGTATACCAGAATGTTGATGAGATATGAGGTTTGGGGGTCTTTGTTTAAACGGAGATTATTTCTTCTGCTGCAGCTAAAAACTTGTGTGTATACGGAGAGCGATTTTGGCTAAAAAACCCGCTTAAAAAAAGAAAACGTAGCAATGTAAATGTAGCCTTAGATAACAGGCTTACATTCCAGTTTCTGCAATAATACGATTTCTTTCACAAGGGGACCCTTAAGGTCAATATAAAAGAGACTTCAGATACAGTATTAGGGGATCACTAAGGCCTATATAAAAGAGACTTCAGATACAGTATTAGGGAACCACTAAGGCCTATGTTAAAGAGACTTCAGATACAGTATTAGGGGACCACTAAGGTCTATATAAAAGAGACTTCAGAGACAGTATTAGGGGACCACTAAGGTCTATTTAAAAGAGACTTCAAATACAGTATTAGGGGACCACTTAGGCCTATGTAAAAGCATCCAAAAAGCAGCATGTTATAGGGCCTTTAAGGAAACATACTGTATGTAAGTATCATCATGAAGATGTACTTAAAAGTAAAGTAAAGTAAGGATTAAAGTAAAAGTACTCAAAGGTGAACTATCATCCCACTTTAGAAATTGTAAAGAATGTGATTAATGGTCTAAACATTTCAGCTGGGTTTGTAGGTTGTTATATTGATGGTTAGTTTCATTCATAATAAAAAAACTGTGTATTTTTTGTGTGCAAAAATCATAATTTCTAAAGTAAATAGTAACGGAAGCTGTCAGATGAATCTATTGGAATAAAAAGTACAATATTTCTCTGAAATGCAGCGGAATAGAATTAGAAAGTGACGTAAAAAGAAAAGACAAGTAAAGTACAAACTACCTCAAATGTGTACTTCAGTGCGGTACTTGAGTAAATGTAGTGAGTTACATTTCACCACTGCCAATCAGAGCGCATTAGGAAACATGTACAGAGAACCAGTAAACCTTGCCTCTTTAATCAACTGAATGTGTGCTGGAGTAGGTGTCCATATCAACTACATCAATCTCTAATTCAAAATAATTTTTGAAGTGGGGTTATAAACCACAATGTTTGAGTTAAGGGTCATTTTTTAGAGCTTGTAATTCAGAACAACAGGCCCATCAGAGACAATTAAGGAGACGGACCCAACAAAGCATACTTCATCTTTCAGGTTTTTAACTCATGCACACTACAGGCTCATGCACAGGAAATGCAGTAAGTAACTGCATTAATCATGCTTTCAGAGAAAAATTCAATGGCAGAAAATAAATTAACTTCATTTTAATGTTTGTTTCCTAAAGTGCCAGTTAGTAGTCAGCTGACTTTGAAAGAAGATTCCAAAACAAACAAGTGTACTTTGATAATGTTCGGCACGCTCCATTTATCTGTAAGGCTGGTCTGTATATCCTGCCTGAGCCTACACACTGTAATGACTAACTGGCTGACATTTCTAACATGTCTGCGGTGCCGGTGGTTGTCCACAATGTGTGGTATTCTGAGAGAGATGTTTTGTTCGTAACAGGATATCCATCCAACACAGTGGTCCAAAATGTCTCAAAAAGTAACCACTGGATTTCCATAAAATGTCTTGTGCATATTCATGGTCCCCAAATGTTTCATACCATTCATTTTGTTGAACTTCCCTTTAGCGCATCATATCACTAAGGGCCCTTTTTTACCAATCTAAAGCAAATGGCGTGAAGCGCATGTTTGTTTAGGTCATGCCCAAATCCACTGCATGGTTCAAAAGGGTTGTACTTAGTGTCTTGTCTTTGGGCTTAACCAATCAGCCAATCAGAGGTCCTCTCCCATTCCCTTTAAAAGCCAGGCATGTTTGTACCTTGGTGCATTGCTATTATGATGGAGGATTTTCACCATCATATTTTTATTTTTAATCTTTTGCATGAGTGTGTGCTGTGTGTGTAACAAGCATAGTGTGTGTGTGCGCTGTGCACGGGCCTAGGCGCATTTTTCTAATGCAATGCTAAATTAACAATGAAATGCTGCGCTATCGATTTAGACCAGGTTTTTGTTGATCAATGGCACAATCACTTTCTGCTGCTGCAAGATAGCAAGATGGGCGCAGGACGGTCTTAAACTAGCAAAGACACTCTTGTTGGGCTTTGTGCCGCTCTGCGCCAGATGCAAGACAGGGCCCTGTCTCTCTCTCTGTGCAAGTGTTCTGCCACCGTCCACTTTTTCTACCAGGGCTTAGGTCCAGTTTCACAGTAGCTAGGCCTCCTATTACTTTCTGTTCTCATTTTGAGCAATCCATTAATCCACTGTTAATATCTAAGTAGTCCAGTTTTATTTGCATCACTGGAAAACTTGCTAACCTTTTCTTTTGTTTCACTTGAATGACTTTTTTTCTGGTTTCACAGGTGTAAAGCCACCTTGGTTTCTCTTCACAATTTCTATTTCCTCCACTGTACTGACCTCAATTAACCTGACCTGATATGTCACCACACTGGGTGCTGCTGGCTCAATCCGGGTCGTTGGCAGCTGTGGACTGTCATAATTCCACGGGCAACTCTGGTCTTGAATCATTAGTTTGTTTGGGTGTTTGTAACAGTTTTACATTGTGTGATGTAATTAACTTTAGAGTTTCATTCTGTTACACTGGTCTACTATCACACCGATTCTTAAAGAATGTTCTAAAGTTGCTATTTAATCTCAGGTGTTTTCAGTGTGTCAGTTCACTATGGAAGTGGTGTTCCAGAGTTGGCACCGTTGCATATTCATGGAACAAAATTAATCAAATGTACAATGGGACTGCTGTCATCTTTTTATGCATGGCAAGGTGAAGTTGAACTTAGTCAACTCTGGCAGTAATCTCTTCTTCTTACACTGTCTGCACCTCCCTCCCTGCCCCCCCTCCTCCCTCTGAGACACAGAGAAGACAAGTGGGAGCTGAGGAATGCACTTTAGTGCTGGCACAATGGAAGCCTTTTGTGGAAGATGAAAAGAATATTAGTCACTACTAATGAGATTTGATGTAGGACTGCCAGTGTCAGTTCAGGCCAGATGGGTAGAGTACATGTTGGAGCAGCCAGTCTCCATACATCAAAGACAAGGGGATCCCTGTATGCATACTCTTCTGGCATTTATTGCAGCGACAGAAATAAAGAGATTAATTAAAAGTATGCTTTTGTCAGCTGCAATGCTATCGAGGAAGCTGCTCTGTGCGCAGCTTTAAGCCCTTTTTTTTTAGTAAGACGAGGAGCAATTGACGTGCCTAGCAATTCATTTTTTTAAAGCCCATGTTGCAGGTTTAATTTTCCAACGAATTCGCACTTATTGATTGTTGGTAATAAACATTCAAACAGTTATCCACTGTATATGATATTGAAAAGTATCACAAAACATAAAATAACACGAAAAAGTAGGTCATATTTTAGTGGTTTGCTTTTCTCCCACAATGCATTGCATGACGTCACGCAAGGGAGACGATAGGCCAGCCAGCTTAGAGAGACCATTGAGAGTTACGAGAGATAGAAGACAACAGTGAAAGAAAGAGTTTTCAGCAACAGATTATAGATAATACATACATATACATAGATAGCCTATATATATATAATATATATATATATATATATAGCTAGACATATAGACAGTATTGATAGATCTATTTAGAGAGAGAGAGAGAGATAGACAGCTATAGCTAGCATACCGGTATAGCTAGCGAGCTAGCTAGCTGTAGGTTAGCTAGCTCGGTAGGAAGGTCGGTACAATTTGTCCGTGTTAGGCGGGCAGATTTTTCAAAGACGGACGTAACCAAGAAATCAAAGATCTGAAAGTGAAACACGGCTTAGACGGGGGATGTTGTTGGTTTTACAAGTTTACAGCTAGCTAAAGCTACGCCGCCGGATGTTAGCACAACAGCGTTAGCCTAGCCTGCTAGGTAAATATTACGACTGCCTTGGTGTTGTATGTATGCGTCCATGTTGTCAACATCATACATGTGGCATTAGTGCGTTTTGTACCATAATTGTATGAATGGAATAGTAGCATCGCTCCTACGAGATGGGTGGGTTTTTGTTACGTTACACACAAAGCTAACGGCTATAGTTAGCCTGTACGGATGCTAGCGGATAAAGCTAACGTCGGTAGCTAGCCAGCAAACTACGGCAGTAGAGTTTCGGTAAGCTAACCACGACAGGCGTTGTCGCCCACAATCAACCTGCAGTGGTGTTTGAAAGGCGACACAGCATATCGTTCTTTCCCCGGAGATCCTGGACATTATTACATTTATGACGTTAAAGATAAATGAAGAGTAGCCTGAGTGTGCGCGGCATGAGCTACGACCGTATGCTACTCGCCTACAGACCCGCTCTCCACCGCAGTTCGCCGCCACACACACAACACCGGCCAAAAAGCGACAAGTTTTCACCGGAGGAAGAGGTAAACACTTAGAAATAACACTCGGGGATGCCTTATTCCTATATCTAGATAAATGTACCAGTACTTATCCGAACTAACGACATGATCCCTGTCACTAGATTGAGAGAAACGTTGACGTTACTCGGCTTATTCACTGACAGTAAAAGTAAAGTCAGTATGCACTGCTGCGTTGCTAAATAAAGGAGATAAATGAAGGAGACTTCCCCACAATCTTGACAATTCCTCATTTGCCCTCTCACGTCTGTCAGGTTCTTATATTTTGCTGCTGGCCTTTCCTCCTCTTCCTCATCCCAGTCAGTTCTCGTGGTTCTAGTGCCAGGCTGAGAATTTGCTCCCTCGAGTGACGTCATGCCGAATTGACTCATAAAACGCGAATACTAAAATGACCAAAACTAAATTTTAAAACTATTGGAGACATTTTTAAAAATGATATAAGATTTGAGTGCTTTTTGTACCCAATAATCAACAGTGGTGTTTAACTTGCAACATGGGCTTTAATGAGAGGTGAGCGGGCCGGTAGGGTGGCTTGGCCAATCTGAGAGGTGTAGCTACAAGCGTGTGCATCCTGTCAAACCTTTGAGGACATGCTCATATCACGCACACGCCCACCCACTGCCAGAGCTGAATTGTCTTTCCTCGAACTCAAATCAATGCTGTTTGTGTGTTCCCTGAAATATATATCTGTTTCCCAACAGTTATCAGGACATACACAGGAGGGCTTTCGTATTGGCAGAGCATTGGGACAAGACTTTAAGTTTTAAACTAACATTACCTGATACACCATAGGGTGATGATGTATCAGTGGTTGCTACTCTTTGACATAAGCCGACCTGTGATTAGAGATATATGATACCAGCGTCAAATTATGTCATTCAGTTGTACCGGCAGCGTTAAAGTAGTGTTTCCCGCAGGGGTTGATTTTTGGACTGTATAAGTGAATCCATCGCGTCATAAACCCCACCCTCGCTATGTAAGCGGATGGGACATGGACTAAACTGAAAAATAAAAGTACTTTTAGGTAGTTCCTTTCACGCGGATGTGTGTTCAAGTGCTTTTCTGATAAGTTTGGTTTAAATAAGTTATTTGATTCGATAAAAACAGCTGGGGTTGACATGATTTACTGCTGTGATTGACTCGAGATTGGTCGGGCGGGGGAATGGGCGAGACTTCAATACTGACACTACTGTGTGACTCTGGTTTCAAAATTACAAGATGGCAGCGCCCGTATTCTGGATGTTTTGGCTTCACTACATCGTCATCCATCTTTAAATACAGTCCATGGTTACCACTCATAGAGCACCTGGTGTACTGGAGTGCTTGTCTGCCTGTCTATTCACAGGAGCGCTGTGAGACCCCTGCATAATAAAGCTGGTACGCAGCTAAAAAAAAGCCTTAAGCAGCAGCCACCTACAATCCATGACTTCCATGGCCTCTCCTCTGAACTTGACAACAAAACATCCTCTTGGGCTGTATTCTTTTCATCTTCCACACACTTCACCTTCATCAGTTCTTCATCCTCTCATCCTCTCAGCTCTGTAAGCTTGCTCAGGTTCTGTATGATGACACAATCCTGAAACTTTTGTAAATCCTCTTCGTCATCTACAATAACCATTAATTCAATATATCTTCATAGATGGATGCTCAGCTTTACCGGGCAGAGCAGCAGCTCTGAGAATGTGTTGGCTCCGACCTTAACAACTGATATCAAACTCGTATCAAAGTTCCCAAAATTAGCCCTGTGAGTATGTTTTCTGTTCTGCGACCTCTATCAGAAATAAGAATCAGAGAAGCTTTTCACTAGCACGGACCACGCCACAATGTGTTATTTAAAGATTTAAGGAACATTATGAATGTGCAGATAGATAAATAATGCGGATGTTGTCTGATGGCTGGTCTGGGAGGATGCATGATGACCGGGTGGAGGAGACTCAGAGTGGGGGTTCTGTCTCGGAAGCAGACCTCCAGACGGTACCTAGATGAAACATGAGAGAGGGTTGCAACAGGAAGGGATGAGGGGGAAGACGGATGGATGAAAGAGAGGGAAAAGGGAGGGGGGGGGTCCAGCAATCAGAGATACGAACCTGGCTGCGCAGCACGGTATATGTACAGTAGGTTTGTCTGGTGATTAGAGGTGTGATTTAGGCGTAGCCCTGCTCCCGAACCTTAGTTAAAAAATTAACTTCCTTTATTGCCACAGTAAGTTATACTTAATTGGAATTTGCCTTGGTATTTGGCGCATACATAAACACACAGATTGAAAATGAAAAGGAATAAAACAATACATACCAACACAGAAACTATATATAGTAAATCACTTTAATTAAACACTTCCCACTATCAACTGAAACTTGTTGGAGTGAACACAAGCAGCCCAAGCTACAAAATCACAGTTCTTGCACCCTGACATGTAGATGACCATATCCTTATAGCAAGAAATTCCTTGGTCATTTTAGTAACGTGTATTGAAAGCAGCAGGCTGTGTTTACATGCAGGAGATGCACTCTTCCTCTTACAAAAAGTGTAGCAGAAATTGACTGTACTGTCTTAAAGGCAAGTTTGGTAACTATCTCCAATATACACTTTTTATACAGTGTATTGTTTGAAATAGTCTGTACAAGCCCAACAACATAAATCCTTGTATGGGCTCAGAAAAAGGAGTGAAAATACTTCCTGCTCTAATTCTATAAAAACGCCCAACAATCACCCCCTTGCTGTGTGATATTGTCTCAATGTGTGTTTTTACTTCATCAAGGTTAATTGGAACATTTTGGTTGTTTGAAAATATCAGATTCAGCATTCTGCCAACAAAGTTAGTTAGATAGTGCTAGTGTTAGCTTGTAACTAAAGCCAAGGTTGATAACAATTTCCAATATACACTTTTTTACATGCAGCTGCTGTAAAACTATGAGAAACTACTGGCCGCTACGGGAGTGGTTTAACAAACCATCTTGCGCGTCAGGTCTAGTAAATGTAAGTGTAAGTACTTTTGCTTGTTTCAGATAACATTTAGTTGATTGTTTCAGCTGTACATTTCTGCCAAACATTATCTGAACAGTAATTTCATGTGAGCAACATGGACACAATGCTTTGGTTTGGTTGACAACAATGTGGATAGGTGGATATATGCAACAGCATATGCAACAGCAGTGAATATGAGAAGGAAAGCCCAAACACGGACAGTCAGAATCCGAAAAGCAGAAACAACCAAATTTAATGATCAGAACCGTGCTGTCAGGGGCACGCTTGGGACCGCCCATAACCATTCATAACAGGGAATGGACTTGTGATTATAAGACAGCCGTGCTCAGGACTGAGCCAACACGAGTTCCAGGGAAAGGTTCACAAGTTCACATTTTCTTGAGGAGAAGTTTAATGGCCTGAAAAGTAAAGCTTGTAGCTCCAAGACTTGGCAGCAGTAGTACATGAGCGTCAGAATTTATTGGTCAGTTGCGGTGCTCATGTAAGCTATGCCACCAACAGCGATTGAGTGTGTTTTGTTGTTGTCCGTCTGATGAGCTGTGTGATGCAAGATGAGTTTCCGAAAGGATCAATAAACGTCTGTCTATCTATCTATCTATCTATCTATCTATCTATCTATCTATCTATCTAGCCACTGAGAACAGCACGTTGACATTTTCCTCAGGAGAAATGGATTGGCCCAAAAAGAAAGCTTGTAGCTCTAAGGTTTTCATTCTGTTGAAGCTGGAGTAGGCAGTTTATATTTTTGCATGTAGGTGGGCGTACAAAAAACCTTGTCACAGTGTCAGTGAAAAAAAGTTAATGTTAGACCCTGCTCTTGTGTTAAAGCCTGATATTTTGCAGACCCATCTATCCATGTTTCTGTGGCTTTAGCAGACCTTCATAATTCGTGGGAGGACAGTCTCAAAATCGCAATTGTTGACCAATTTAAACGCTTTTTATTTGACTTTCATTATAAAACACAACATGCATGTCATGCAAATCAAAATAAGTCATAAGACTGCCAGTTTCATGTATGGTGGCAAAGGTCCAGCTGAGGGCTGAGGGGGTCAATTTCAATTTTTCTTTGAGACCCTTTTTTTAATCCCCTCAGCACTTCCTCTACCCAACAAAATAAGTCAGTCTTAGCTTCCAGGAACAGAAGCTGCTCATTGTGGTGACAGGAAACGTGTTTCTGCATTACAGCTGATGCAAATCAGAGAGCTCCGTGGTGACTGGAACAGAAGCACGGCTATAATTTGACTGCACTTCAGGCCTGGAAATGAAAGTTGGTTTGGAATTTATACTGGTAATGACAGTGCTGGAGAGTTGGAAGCTTTACAGGATATTTTTAGAGACATCACATTGTTGATTTTCTCTAACTGTAATCAGCTACACTAGCTAACACGTCTGCTGGACCAGCAGGACTGTTAGATGTACTCATGTATTTGCCACCTGGCCCCAGAGCCTTGAAACCCTGTACAAATCTGCTGCTTTTTTATGACGAATCATGTCAACAATGCAATTAAGACGCAGCAAAGAAATGTTTTAGATAGAAATTAAGGTGCTTGTGGGTTTGGGGGATGTCAGAAGGCATATGACTTTTTCATGACTTTTTTATCATACTATAATATGACTTTTTAAGACAGTTTTCGACATACTATACCATGACTTGTGGCGTCCTCCTTGTTTCAAAACAAATCTTACGTTTTGGTGTGCATACATTTTCCTACCCGTTCATGAGCGTGCTTGCATCTATATATTCATATCTTTCTGTCAATACGTCTGTCTGCTGTAAAGGAGTAGTGGTGCAGATGAGCAAATCATTTGAAGCCTTAATATTTCTTACTTTTTATTTTGCATCCCTTTCCCACTTTAATACAAATGCAACTACCTGCAACCAACCACTGTGTTGTAGTGCAGCCTCGGCTAGGTCAGTGGGTATCCAGGCAGCAGGTTTCCAGAGAAAACAAAAGCCCAGAGCGTGTTTTTGTTTAGGCTCTAAAAGGGGCCCAGAATCCGTCTGTCCTTCCCTATCTCCCTTCTGTCTGAGGAGGGAGGGGGGGAGGGCACACGGTGACTTTTGACACCGGGCATCTGTTGCTTAACCAAGGAGCTCTTTATGGAGTCTATGTGCAAACTAATACTGTACCAACACCCTTCTCCCCCCAGTGGCCTCTGACCTGCAACACATGGACCACACTTCTCAGGTTAATGGTGAACAAAACATCAACGGATTCAGTTTCACTTTTATAGGGCAGTGTTTATATTGAGTCTGAGAAAAGTTAGATAAACTTGACTTTGAATGGTTTTTAATGTGTTGAATAGTGTCCATTTTCAGCTTGTCTTGCTGCAGGTTTTCGTTAATGACTCTGTTTCCTCCTGAGGGTAGAAACGTCTAATGTGGCTAGATACTTTTGTCTAGGGCAGAATACACAACCTGTTCCCCATTTAAACATTAACAATGTTGAGTTCCTAACTTTTTCTCTGTAAAGCTCCAAATGAATAGTACAATCTGCTTCCATCACTGTCAAACGGTGCTTTCCCTCTTAATTAAATAAGAGGTTTCTTTTTTTTCCATTGCTCGCTTGGCTGAGTAGGTCCCTTTCATTAACGGCACTGCTGTGATTAATGGCTGCGCTTCAAGCAGGCAGTGTGCTGCATCTGTTGCCCCCCCCCCCCCAATCAGGGGGGAGCACAGTCTTTCCTAACTTGTAGGAGCAGCAATCTGGCCATGTAGAAGGCGGTGAAGAAAGTGTTATAATAGCCAGGACATAAAAAATGAGCAAGCAGTCCATTGAGCAGTCACAATGAACATGGGCCTGCTTTTATAGGATTAAATAAATCAATAAAAATGAATTTTAGGACTAACCTGTTGAATGGACAGGCCTAGGTTTGTTTAAACTGTTATGCTTTTTGTCTGGTTCATACGTATGTATTTTGTTTTTCTACTAGAACATGTTTACATGCTTTAATGTTTAAAAAACATAAGGCTTCTTAACCAAAAACAACACAATGTGATCTGAAATTGGGGAAAAATTAACATCTGCAGGCAATATTAGATTTTTCATTGACATTAGCATGTAGCTGAATATAGCAGTGTGTGTAAGGCACACTGCCTGCGTGGCGTGAGCGTGGCGTTTCAGTTGCGTGGCGGCTGCGTGGTTTTCTAGGTCTTTGCACACCAAAACGTGTCCAACGGCTGAACAAAGTCTGAACAAAGTCACATGATTTGGATCCCCCTTGTTCAACATATGGGGAGAAAGTTGTGTAAATGTACTGCACTCCCAGCAGTAGTATACTTAATGTTAAACATAAATATTTACTGATTTTGAAAACAGCAAATGTCGGCAGTTTTAATGGCAAAATAGGCTACAAAATATGTCGTTCTGTATTGACAGCAATATTTGAAAATTGATTTAAAAAAAATTTAATTACATTTATATCTGCATTTATGTCAAAACCTAGAGACTTTCAAACATCAAAATGTCATTTATTAAATGTATTTTTGTCAAAATTACACAAAAACATATTTTTGTATTCTATTTTGCTTCCAACACGCTTGCGTGTCGCATGAAAAATAGGCGTTATATATAATTATATTTCTACTATGCATGTGTTTGCATACGTTTGTGTCACGCAGGCGAAAATCAGATAAAAACGGACACGCAACGCAGGCAGTGTGCAGGAGTCCTAATGGTAAAACTGCAGTGACGTGCCTGGAGCAGATGACCACATAAAGAAATCCATCAAGGATTGATATGACATTGAGCCGAGAGTAGAAAAAACTGTTCATGACAGCCTGAAACCAATTTTTTTTTTTTTTCAATTATTTTATTTTATGTTTCAATTTCATGTTTTAAACAGGTTACACACCAGTGTTACATGAAAAAATCTGAGCTTTTGGCTCAAAACGATTACTTTTACATATGTTTACCACATTATTTGCAGCTGTGGCTACATTTCATGTAAACATCCAATAATGTAATAGACAAATGAGGAAAAGCGTAATAGGTCTCCTTTAACAGCTTCCATTATTTACAATTAAGTCATCATCCATACTTCAATATTTTACGTTTTTCATGTTTTAATCCTCTTTGTCCTCATACTGAAGACGTCATTGCAGCTTTGGCAGAGTAGCAGTGAATTTGAACTAAGGAAAATATCTTGGTTGAAACTGTTAAATATTTTAATCATGTTTAAATAGTTGAAACTTGACATACGTCTCTGTTTCACCAACTCAATGAAAACGGCTGATTCAGCATTTGATTTATAGTCCAAAAAATCGTAGCTTACAATCAATGTTGAGCTGTCTTTTCGGGTTTGTTGGAATTTCAAAAAGAAAGCCACTGCTTACATTCAGACGCATATCATATCTGAAGTATTGTGTACAGTTTAATTATATTTGTTGTAGGTCATTGTTGGTCTAATTGCTTTTTGGCTGGACCGGCAGGGCCAAGTGCCAGCCCTGTACAGTAAATGTGAAAGTCTGTCACTGAGTGAGTGAGTGAGTGAGTGATGACATCGGTCAATTTTGAGCTTCCCCTTGGTCGAAACTGTTTCAAAATGAATCGGCGCTCACAGATGGCAACCGCCACTGCTGTCACAGTCTAAACTAGATTTCTTCTGCTTCGCGATAAAGATCATAATGTGCTTTATCCTGGCACTTCTGTTTACTGGCACAAGATATGAAAAGTACATCCAAATCAAAGGGATGATTAAACCCTCATGTTGTCCTTGGGTCAAACTGACCCGTTTTCAAGAAAAAAATGTTTGTCACAAAAAAATGGGCGCCGAAAATGTCAACATTAAAAATATCAAAAAACTTTGGAAAACATCAAAAACGTCCAAAAAAAAAGCACCCACAACATTGAAAAAGTGACAAAAATGTCGGAAAAAACTAATAATGTTGAAAAACTGTGACCGTTGTTGACGGGAAGACAACACAAGGGTTAAATGTGAAACTGGGTAGATCATCAAGATGGTGTACGACTTGACTTGTGACTTGAAGGTTAAGACTTGGGACTCGCTTGCGACTTGCATGTGTGACTTACTCCAACCCATGCTGATTAGATATTGTACGTCAAGTTGGAAATTAAAGAAAGAGTTGAGACGTGTTTTCTAGGCAATTATGCACTTTGTATCCGCACGGTGTATATTTGACAACGGGGTCAATGTGCTTCACGAGAGGGATGAAGAGTTGTCCCACGTCATTGGACTGGGCTCATGTAACGACGGGGAAGACACATTTTTTAAAGGAGACTGTACAATGCAGTTGCAAGCTTTAAAATAATGGCATGTGGAAACACACTGTTCCAAAAGGTCTAGCCAAGAGCAATCTGAAAAACATTTACCTCAATTTCACTGTTACGGCCTGGATCTATCCAGAGCCCTGTTACCATGTGAACTCCAGGCAATGTCTGGAGAATTAGATCCGGACATTGCCCTTTCACACGTGTACACGCATTCAGATGCACTCTCACTTCATGGAAATACTGTATTTGGTTTAGATGATTGGTGGCGTCTGGGTAGAGCGTGCAGTCAATTTGTAAGGAACAGAGTCTCTGGTCATTACTTGAATTTGTCTCGAATTTGAGTTTTCTGCACTGGCCCTTACCAACAGAAGTTTTGGAATCTAGTCATATCTCCAGTTCCTTGGCGTCTTTGTGTAAATCCCCTTTCTTCCTCTTCTCTTTTGGATGTTTGTTTTTTCTGGTTACCGCACGAAAGAAACGTCTCGCTGTGTGAATGCCCTGCTCAATCACACAATACATTACACTTTGTGCTAGGGGGTTGGCAGGGCAAAGACCATTTAGTGTCCGATCCACCTGATTTGGACATTTGTTGTTGTTAAAACATTTACAAGAATGTCTTAATACGTTCAGCGTTGCAGTGCATGTGTGAAACGGGCTCAGGTCTTCTTGAGGCTACTCCACCTCTCTTGTTCTCCAATGAACACTCCAGCCTCCATATTTATAATTATCAGTGAAAGCCAGAATAAACAGGCCTATTCAGGCTGTCAGGTTAACACAGTCACTCTGAAGAGGGCTTTCCAAAGAGGGCTTCTCCAGGATGTGGCCTGCTCACTAAGCCAGAGAAAGCTGTCAAGAGCACCATTAAGCCAGGTGCAACGACCAATGAATCTGCCGGTAGAGATGTGTCACTGAGGCCTAATTCCACACACAAGAACAATAGATGGGATGAGAGTGAGAGACCAAGCATGGAATGGTTTGAATGGTATGTGTCCAGCATAAATCTTAGTGAAACTGACCGTATCCAGTGTTTATGTTGAATGTCCTTTATGTGGACACAGTATTATTGGATCTGACACTCGGTGTAACACATTTTCAGCGCTACTGAGATAAAATATTGAATGTTTGATTCAATTGATCATGTCCAAGAGCGCTGAACGCAGTATTAAGTGCTTGCTTTCTATATGATATAAATTGTTTACTGTCTTTTAGTCAGTTTTAGTCTTATATTGAATGTCTTATGTAAAGCACTTTGTGGAAAGCGCTATATAAATACATTGTACTTACCGGTACTTACTTATTTGTGAACAGGAAATTAAATGTCTACATTCTGGCATTAAAAGTGTGAAAGATTGATTATCAACTACATGAGCTCTGTCTTTGTATTGACAACTTGACATTGACCAGGACGACATTATCAGAAGATGTATTTGTCATGATAACTTGACATTAATTTAGGTCTCTAACCTTGCACATCTAATTTTGATAATCATTATGTCAACATGTCATGAATATGAAAAGAGGTGGATTTTCTGTCAATGCCAAGTTTTATTGACAAAGATATCCCCAGGTAATGCCATCCTATTTAATGTCATGTTGTCTTAATAATGACACTCCAAGGAAATTTGTTGTCAAGTTGTCATGACAAATACATCTTTTGCTAACTGGTCATCATCATCCTGGTTAATGTCAAGTTGTAATTACAAAGACACCCCAAACAAATTTTATGTCAAGTTGTCATGACAAATACATCTTCTGGTAATGCCATCCTGGTTATTGTTAAGTTGTCATTACAAAGACATCCCAAACAAATTTAATGTCAACTTGTCATAATCAAGACAAGCCAAACAATGTCAACTTGTCATGACAAAAAACGAATGACACTTAATGACAGAAGTAATAAACATTTATGACTTGTGTATAAGGTTTAGGACATGTTCACGACAGTGTCATGTCACAGTTATGACAGTGTCATGTCACGATTATGTCAATACTGTCCAGTAAAGTGTTGCTGATAGTTTTAGATGTCATAGTGAGTGGTTGAAATCAAAACCTAATTTAGAACTTTTTTTTGGAATTTTTTTTACAAACCTAGACTGTGCTGCTTTAGGATGAATTCATTGTGTATGCAAGAAAACAGGAGGTGACCCATTTAATCTTTGGAAAGAGGTGTGGTAGCTTTCAGAAAGGTCAGTTCCTCCTTTGGGGGAAAAATGAAGAGGAATCCTTCAAAAGCATTGGAATATGAAAAGCCAGGACCCTCTTTGTGACCAAGCACTTTGTCATTAAAACCTGTAATATTGTAATCAGGGTGGACTTCTGCTTAATCATTGGTAAGAGAAAAAGAAACGGGAGGGTATGGGCGTGACAATCCAGGATCCATAATCCCGAAAAAGTTGAAAAAGCACCACATACTGGCTTGATGTCTTGGCCGCAGAGCTGTGTTAGCCCCTGGTAGGTCTCCATTTTCTTATCAGATAATCAGGTTATGATCCACTCGCCTTTCCAGACGATGATGTCATACCTGCCGGACGGAAAGCAGGAAGAACTCGATATCCATGTCATTATATTACAGATAAATGGATGAATAACCAATGATAACACTGGGCTCCTGCAATCTAATCAAGCTCCTTGGCTGAGTGTGGCTTTGTGCACCGGTGAAGTTAATGTGTTTGCAGAGGAACCTGGCTGCCTGTCTGTTCTCCTAAGCTATCGACCATCTGCTGCTCTTTTGGACAATGGAGGACATTTGTCTCTCTTGCATGCTTGGACCTGTGCATTGCTAATTTGAACGATAAACAATAACACACGGTAAAGAGTAATGGCAGAAATGATTGAAAGGTACCATTGTCACTCCCGGATGTGAGTCAAGTGCAGATTTGAGTCGTGCATGCTCAGAATTAAACGGTTTACGGCATAACGTGTCATACTGACATTTGTAAAATCCATGAAACAATAAACTTTTCTCATTACAAACAATAACAGTAGATGGAAATCATTTTCACGTTTTAGCTATCTATGATTGTTTGATTGCTAACGTTAGCTCAAAACGCCATTCCAGTGACAGCCTTTGTTGTGTTTGATTGCTAGCTTGTAGCTAAGCTAACAGTCATTTTAAAAACGTTTTAGCTCAAAACGCCATACAACTGACAACCTCCATTTTTACTGCATTGGCATTACAGAAGTCTCTCGTTAATTCAATTCAATTCAATTTTATTTATATAGCGCTAAATCCGGTTAGCCTCTTGTATGCTACTTGTCGCAAAGTGACGCATTCATGACTCAAATCTGCATGCGACTTACATCAGGGAGTGACAACCAGTAGCCTATCACGTGTTCATTTAAAAAAAAAAAAAAGAACATTTCAGTGGTTTAAAGCAATAGAACACACATACATAGCAAACTATGATAATGCTGTTGCTACTGCTCAGTGGCGCTGGCAGCAGTAATCATGTAGCACTGTGAGAGACATGTGAGACATGCAACATGTCCAATGATAATGCTTAAATGCACACAGGAGCAGCAGGCAACAGCATCTCTGTTCTGCTCTCTGCTCTGCTCACAGTAATCATTTTCTAATTAATATACATAATTTCACCAATAACCCATCCACTATTGTTCAGAATGTTCATTTGTATGACTCGATCTGTAAATCAACTGGTTGCTGGAAACCCACGGACCGAATTAGCATGTTGTATGAATCACGTGTGTTAACATGGACATGCTAACTGCGGTTATGAGGCTTATCCTGTTGTTTGATCATATTCAGGCTATGATGTTTACATTGCAAACAGAGAAATCCGGTTATTTATATCTCTATACAGGCTCGCTCACAGCTGTCGGCCCTGAGCGCATCAACGTCTCTCTCCTCCCTTTCTCTCTCCCCTTTTCACTCTCTCCTGTTTGTCTCTCTCTCACGCTTCAGCAGGCGGGCCGTTTTTGTACCTACAATGTAATCCTGTCGGCGTCACCGATACTGCCTAACTCAATTTAAAAGGTCAACAGGAGAAATTCCATATCTGATTCTTGCTTGAGGCTTTTTTTAGCCTGTCATACCAGATAGTGACAAACTGTATAGGATTGGTTTTATTTAATTCATACCCACTATATTTTGTGTAATAATACTCTTTTGTGTTGTCCTGAATGATAAATTGCTCATCAATACCCAGTTTTGGTTAGATCTTCCTGGTGCACCACAAGCTCTCATTCCAGTGGGAAATTTCATTGGATTTACCTATGTTGCTTTACTTTTTCTTGATTTCTAAGACACACTTTTCAAAACCCTCACCCATTTTCTCAAAACTGTAAACACAAAACCAAATTCTCTTTAACTATATTCACAAAACACCTTACTGTCTTGGCAAAATCCAACAATGCTTTCCGATCACACTGTCATGCCTTGTCCTATTGTAAAGTTTTGGTTTTTAGTTTGTTTTGTGTTTTCTTTTGTTTTCCATTTCCTGTTTTATTTTGAAACTTGCCTTTTTGTCTCAATTCAGATCTTTGTCCTCCTTCCCGCCTGTGTGATCACCTGTCCCCGCCGCTACGTGTTGCGCCTGCGTCTCATATTGTCCCCCCCGTCTTGTATATTGAAGTTCAGCCTTCCCCTTAGATCGTCTTTTGATTGATTTCCTTTTCCCTATCGTTTCTCAGATACTGTTGCCTTTAAGTTTTATTAGTGCTCTAATGAAACCATTGAACTCTACCTACCTGAGTCAAGCATTTTTGGGTCCATTTTGCTGTGCGTGACACATACACGCAGCCGGTCAATAACTACACACAACAGAGCATTCATTAGACATTACCTCAAACATTCGAGAAGACTGTGCAGGGCATGTAGTTACAGAAACAAAATGTTCACAGTGTTTCTTATAGTAAACACATTTTGCAATGAAAACAAAAAGTATATCACAACGTGTACTGTGAATATCTTGTACACTGCAAGTAGCGCAATTACCACAATATTGAATGTCTCTTCAGTATATTAGGTACTGGTAGAGCAAGTCCAACTGCAAAAGGCCAAAGAAGAAATGAAAAGCACATGACTCTTCTATGCTTCTCTTCATAGTCGTCAGGTTCATCTACCGACCCTCATAGAGCTGGCCCAGGTTTTCCTTGCACCAGGTCTTAGTGATGCTGTTTTAGTTTTAGACAGCCGGGGGACTTCCTTTGACACACTGAGCTCCTCTCTCTTTGTTACAGAGATGCTTGTCACTAATTTAGCTCTGGGGAGTTATTCCCCGGAGTCCTTAAGTTTTTTTGCTGTGGTCCTGTTCCGTCCTGCTGTGCCTTGGAGCCCTGCTGCCCTCCTGTGCCCTGCTACGCCCTGCTACGTCCTGTTATGCCCTGCTACACCCTGCTACACCCTGTAATGCCCTGCTACGCCCTGCTACACCCTGTAATGCCCTGCAGTGCCCTGCTACACCCTGTAACGCCCTGCTACACCCTGTAATGCCCTGCTACACCCTGTAACGCCCTGCTACACCCTGTAACGCCCTGCTATACCCTGTAATGCCCTGCAGTGCCCTGCTACACCATGAACTACTACAACTACTACTTCTAGTCAGTTCTATCATCTTTATTGTTTTACTATAATTGTTGTTCCTATTAATTCCACTGTTCATTGTACCCGTATGACAATAACGGCATTCTATTCTATTCTATTTTATTCTATTCTACCCCCAACCAGTACCGTCCATCCAAGAGCCTGGGTCTGTCCGAGGTTTCTCCCTAAAGGAAGTTTTCCCTCGCTACTGTCACACTAAATGCTTGATCTTGGGGAAATTACTAGAATTGTTGGGTCTAGACCTACTCTATCTGTAAAGTGTCTTGAAATAAAGCATCAAAAAATTGGTAAAACTGACGAATCATTTTTTTTTTTTAAAGCGACAAAAAATTGAAAAAGTGACAAAAACAAATTTAAAAAAAACACTGACAAAAGAATTGGAAAGAATGTGACAAAAAAAAATTGAATAAAATCAACAAAAACGTCAGGAAAATGTTGAAATTTTAACCCAGACAAACACAAAGTCACATGATTAACGGAAGGACAACACGAGGGTCAAGTTGTTTTTGTCTTTATGAAGTTTTTCCACACTTCTTTTATTACACTGTTCAGGAGTAGCGTTCCTTATTCAGGGCAATACGGGCTTTTTATTCTATGGATTAGCGGCTCAACAGAGATTTGATTTCTGGGCAAAAACTACGACATCATTCAACGGGGTAAAGGTCCTATATATACAAAGGGAAATATAGGAAACATGGAAAACAGCTTGAAATGTTCTGCATCTCTTTATCTGTCACAACAGTTTCATTGTATTGTTGTCAGTAGAGCAATAGCGCTTAACTAAGTCAGGACACAAAAAAAGCTAGTAAGTGGACCTATGAGTAGAGATTATTGTGTCTCATACTGTAGACTCTGTTATGGTTTTGGTATATTGCTTTGTTTTCTGTTCCTCCTCTGGTTTTTTGGTTTGGTCTTTTCTTCTCGTGTTTGTGTCCTTATTTCCTTCCTGGTCTTGTGTTGTAGTTTCTGTCTTGTGTTCCCTTGAGTGTCCCTATGTTCTATTTCTTGTTTTATTTTGACAGTCTGGGTCTCTGTCTCGTCCTGTCTAGTATTACCACCTGTCTTCTGTTCTCCCGCCTGTGTGATTGTCGTCCCCGCCCTGATGTCATTCACCTGTTGTATCACCTGTTGCTTGTTTGCTTGTTACCTCTTGTATTTAACCTCTGTGTTCCCTTTGTCTCTTGTCAGGTCGTTTTGGGAGTTTGTGTGCTGGGGTGTTTGTTTGCCGTTTCCTGAGTCCTGTCTTTGTCTCCTGCATTTGGTCTCTTCCCTGTGGTTATTATTTTCCCCATGAGGTTTTTACCTACCTTTGTACCTACCTTTTCCCCTTGAACCTTTTTGAATTGTTGGATTTTGGACTTGTTTTTTGCATTCGTTGGATCCTGTGTTGGTGTGGTCTTTCTGTTGTTGTTTTTTTGTGTGAAAATTAAGCCTTGTGATAGTCCCTCCTGCCAGCCTGCGTGTCTCTGCGTTTGGGTCCTCACTTCCATGAAATCGTAACAGAATCATCATCATAATCTTGAATTCCAAAGTATAGCCCTATTATTTTAGGAAAATGTAGGTGATGCAGCTCTAAAGAAAGAGCCTAAACAATAAAGAACCATAACTCCAGACTTATTTTTACCGCTTTTTAACCCTTGTGTTATACTTGGTTCAAATCGACCCGTTTTCCTATATCAATGTTCTTTTTAACTACCCAAAATAAAACGATGGATTCCACACAACGCATAAGGACAAATCTCTACTTCCATTAATTTTGGGGTGTCTTATTCAATTTTATAGCATTTGAAAAAAAAATGAAGTGGTTTTGAAATAGTATTGAGTAAAAGTTGACATAGTCCTGTCTCTGATTATCTATCAACATACTTTCCTTTAATTTTAGTCAAAATAATTCCTGATTTCTGCTTTTCTAACTCAAACATTTAGGTATAATTTCCTTATGTATTGACTTTAAATCCAAAAAATAAAGTTAGTGTTATGTAGTGTTAAACGTCACAAGTGACTAACACTGAAAAAAAGCGTCAAAAGTGTTGAAAAAAGGGACAAAAACGTAAGAAATAGTTAAAAAATCCAAAAAAAGCATCAACAAAAGTGTTGTTTTTGACGGGAAGACAACACAAGGGTTAGAAAGAACTTCTGAAGTCTTGAAACATCCATTCAATGATAAAAGAATTAGGAAGATGAACTGAATGGCTGATGTTCGCCGTAAACAATTGATCCTCATTTGATTCCGCACTAAATCCATTTTTGAACTTCTTCTCTTCTTCTTCTCTCTTCACATAACAAGGCAGGTTCATATCATGACTTAACTAACATGATTTGTCTTCCTACTTCCTTCTGCAAATCCTAAATCCTCTTAAATCTCGTTGCACAGGCACTGCATTTATGTATGACGACAAAGGCATTCTATTCTATTCTGTTAGGATATAGAGGTCTACAACAAGAGGTATGCCGAAAACATCAACTGTGAGCAGATCAGCACCATAATTCAACAGAAAATGTAATGTAATGGCTGCCTTTTACATGGCTCGTGTGTGTGTGTGTGTGTGTGTGTGTGTGTGTGTGTGTGTGTGTGTGTGTGTGTGTGTGTGTGTGTGTGTGTGTGTGTGTGTGTGTGTGTGTGTGTGTGTGTGTGTGTGTGTGTGTCGGCAGGGATCCACTGGAGCTTGGAAAACACCTTCAGCCTTTTGAAAGTTTTTTACATGTCAAGTCCCATTTTATTCCCACCATCCTGCTACAAAAATGTCATAAACTGTGTTGGAAAGACAAACGCATGCCTATCAATGTCATGGACAAATGGTAAAAGAACTAATAAAAAATGGAAAGGCCATCCATCACTGCCATGACAGGACAGTAATAAGCGCATGAAGCTCCTTTACATCTGCACTGACCTACTCAGTCAGTGTTTGGTTTCCATATTCATGCCATAAACCTTTAAAAATGTTTTCATTTGAACTCTTTTTTTTTTTTATTATTATTGTGGCGAAATAAAAAAAATTCATAACGTTCCCATGGCAAAAGGGGGAAATGGCTGCTCTTGTGTGAAGTAAACGCAACATTTTTCAACTTTCTGCTAAGATATATGCTGTGAAAGTGTGGTGTATTTGAAAAAATGCGGCCCAGCAAAAATATGCGGACGTTGGCTGATTACGCATTGATTTATGCCATCACATAATGGCGTTTTTCTGGAGGGACTGGTTTATGAGGACTATGGTTACCTGGTCATCAGATCTCTGCAGGGTAAAGCCAGACAGCTAGCTAGACTATCTGTCCAATCTGAGTTTTTCTGTTTCACAACTAAAACTACTTTTGAACCTACAGCTTCTACCAAAACAAGTTCCTTCCCGAGGTTGTTTGCCGCGTGTGGCGTTTAGCGACACCCAAGATGATTGGGATTGGTTTATAGAAATGCCAATTCCCCAGAGCAGTTTGTCTCCCATCAAAGAATGCTGTGTGGACTTGCCAGACCCTCCTCGGCAGCGCTGTGGAGGAGGTTTGGCAATGTGATTAAAATAAATAAAAAAATATTTCAAAAGTTTGAGAACCACTGATTTAAATAAGACATTGTTTTGCTCAGTATCAAGTACACAGTTGGTGCAGTTCGAGGTCTGATCACGTTCTCACAAATGAGCGGCCCCAGAGTTGGTTAGACAGCGTACCGAGACCACCTCATCAAGAAGGTCTCGATATGCTTGTTGGGTCCGCTTTTGGCATTCCGAGTGTGATGGTGTGTTCACACCCGCCCAAACGAGGAGGAAAACCAAGTAGTAGTGTGATTCAACCAAACTAAACAAGGCAGATGTAACAGTGTAGGTCTGAACCATGCTCCTCTTTTTTCACTATTTCTGGTCAAAGTAAAAAAAGGAAGGAATTACTTGGTGTGAGGTATCTGCTTCATGAAATATGGATGTAAAAAATGTACTCTGTATGCAACAACACCGTCAGTCTAAGCTTCGAAGCCCTGTCAGTTGGTGTTCGCTGCCAGCCATCTGTATAGGGAAAGAAACAGGTTATATTTAGCTCTGCCTTGCATTCATGTGTTCACCCACCAGGGGAATGGTAGCTACTATCAATGCACTTCCTGTCTGTGTCATTCATAGGGTTGATTACAAGCTGCTTCCTGTGGAAGCTGATCATATGCAAAGCAAAGGGACAACTTGGTTCATCTTTCAAAGATAAATCTTGCTTTTTTTTTCTTCCAGTCTGTAACTGTTCAAAAGATCACAGTTCAAAATGTGACACAAGAGATGTGTGCTTGTTATTTATAGGGATCTTTATATTCTGTGTATTGAATCATGGTGAAAGGAATAGAAATGAATCCAAATCTGGATGTGGACGGTCTTTGAGTTAACATGATACTCAAAGGCTCCATGGGAAGCTAATTTAATCTATCTCAATGACAAGCCAACAAAAGAATTGAAGAATTGATGAAGGGGAAGTAAAGAATGTATAATCAAAGCGTGGGTTGTACGGTGTGTGCATCGAAGGACGGCTGTTTAATGAGGCAAGTCGAAAGAGGACAAGCATTCTGTGTTTCTCAGAACTTTTGTTTCCTGGATTTTATGGGAGGGATTTTTTTTATTTTTTTATTATTTTAACACAACAATGGCTTACCTTAAGAATCATGCACACATTTAAGTAGTTTATGGAATTACATTCTACTGAAATTGTGCCTTGATTTCACATGAGAAGAAAAATTGATTGATTGATTGATTGATTGATTGATTGATTGAGTAACACAGGTCAAGTATTATGCTTTAATAAAAAGATGTCAAATGTGTACACTGTTCACCCAAATTACTTGACATTACCAGAAATTTGCATTGAAACCTGTTGCCTTATTCCGTATGGTCAAAATGGTACAAGTTACATTTTTTCTACCTGAAAATCAATGGCCTTACCTTATTTCCTGTGATAAACAGTTTTTTCCATAGTGGATTTTTAACATGAATTATAACCTTGTGACAAACGATTCACATTTCAGTAGAGACTGATTGCATTCCCTAAACATTTATGTTATCTCAATTGTTGGAAATTGAGATACAGACAATATCTGTTAGATTGTGAAGTAAAATTTGATTTCAGAATAGTCTTTAAAACCCCAAATAAGACCCGAGGGATGCGAGAGGGTCCCGAAAGTGAAGACAAGACAAGGGTTAAACCCTTTTAGTTTTTACACAAAGTTTAACTTTAAGGTTAAGTTTCAAGGTTGCAGTAGACAAATAAAGTTTACAACAGTAGTCATTACTAACAATCATTAGTAAACATAAATCACTTTTCTCTGGAGTCGTGTCTGAAATAAGAAGAAAAATGCACATAAGAAATAGAAAGCACTAGGCTACTTATCACTACTAAAGAAATAATGTGTTGAATGAATATGTTTTTAACAAAACGTACGAACGTAAAAGTACTAAGTAGTGACCACCAAATAGTTTATTCCCTACCAAGTCTGGGTTTACAGGGTATCTAACGCAGAGCTGTTTTTACATCCTTTTTTAAGTTGTCCAATTCAAGTCTCTGAGAAAAGGCCCAACTGACGTAAATTTAAAGCGGCAAGATGTTGGAACAAAATGAATCCATGTCTATGGAATCAATGTGATCAGATATTAATTAACAAGTGTGGCTGGTGGGCGGCACTTGGTGTCGGCTCGACTGTTTTCAATATAGCGGCCGGGTCACAACCTTTCTAATTTTACAGCTAAACAGTACACTAAAATATGTGTCTGAAAAAATTTGAGGAGAGAAATAGGTAATGCATTACCAGAATCCTAATTCATATGTGATCAGCACCGCCTAGTTTGACAGTTGATGAGGTCATGGCGTGTTTTGCGTAAATTGCTAACTCTCCAAAAGTTGTCGCGATGCTTGGTCGATCCTCTCCAAATTTTCATAACAAGGTGCCTACAGGGCGAGCGTGGGGCTTTTCATACATGACTGGTACAAGTGATGATAAAACCAATAAAAGAAAATTAAATTAGGAACCTAACTTAGATTTTTAAATGCTTTTTAAAACAGGAAATCGTAAAAATCTACATTCAATTTTGCCAGCTGGTTCCCATTGTTTACACGATGTTCAACCTTTCAACCTTTGTTTGATTAGAATGCTGTATTTGGAACATTAATAAAATTTTTCCAAATACTTGACGTCTTTCTCTACAGGGATGCCCATGCATTTTTTTATACAGTGTTTGTATAAGATAGGAGTTTAGAGTTAATTGCATGTTTGATTTGTGGCGTTTTGCCGGTAACACTCATTGGGATTCTCGCTTCTTCACAGAACGTTTGTGAGCCCCCTGGGAACATTTGATTTTAAATTTTTGACATGGTAAAACCTTACGCCCCAGCCCATCCGTTCCGCTCTACATCTGCCAATCTGCTTGTTGCTCCAAACACTGCAAGGGACACCTTATCACACAACAAAGTCCCAATGGCGCGCTGTTCTGGCTCCTGAATGGAGGAACAAGCTTCCCAATGACATCTGGACAGCGAAAAGTCTACAATCTCTTCTGACTGCAACTTGGCCAAGAAGATGATGCTACGAAAATACATTTTAACAAATGTGTTTACATGTTGCCCTTCTATGTGTCTCTTTGTAGTTTGGCTTATTTGAAGCAAAAGTCCTTGTACTTAATTCTTGCTGTTTGGAGTCTGTAGCTTCATGGTTGAATGCACTTATTGGAAGTTGCTTTAGAGGAAAGAGTCAGCTAAATGTAATGCAAAGTGATAGTTGTATCACTTTCCCACTCTGCTTAGAGCAGGCAGATCTTCAGAGTCCACAGTCACCTCTGCACCAGTTGTTCTCTGTGGTTTCATGGTTGAAGCCTTATGTGGAGTTACCTCATTCCACATTAGTCCCCCCCACCCCCTCCCTAGTCCTGGTCTGAGCCTTGACCTTCAGTGTCTTCCACCGCCGTGTGACGAGCGCTGCAAGGTCCCGTGGGTGCAACCGCTGTAAATCATCGATCCCAGCTGCACTGTTGGATCAACTGGAGGACAAGCAGGCTTTTGTAAAGTGTCTCGAACTGATTCTCCAGGGTGACGAACACACTTCCCTTTTTTTCTCCAACTTGTAACTTGTAATGAGTCACACACTCTTGAGAACACAGAGAGGATTCTCTTGGACACCTTTTTGTATTCACTCAATGTACATGTACCTGTGTGTGTGTGTGTGTGTGTGTGTACAGTGTGTACAGTATGTGCATGTATGTTTATATATGTATATGTATGTATGTATGTATATATGTATGTATGTATGTATGTATGTATGTATGTATAATATGTATATGTATGTATGTGTGTAAATACATATAATATAATAATAATAAATAATAATATATATAAATATGCATATTTCTTCTTTGGTTTTCTTTTTACCACCATAAAGAATGTGAGGCCGGCCGTTGGAGTTCTTAATTCCAGAGGCAATAGCTAAAAGCAAAGGTGAAATAAATATTTTTCATCCTGGTCATAACCATTTCTCCGCTGCCAAATGTTAAAACTAAGAAAGTGAAACTTTGATGCTATGGACAATTTAATAGACGTTTAACCAGTGTAAAGTACATTTGCATTAATAACTTACACACTGATAAATGGACATCCATTTACATGAGAGGATGGTTATTTTTAAGTTTCCTGCCCATTGTGGCCTGCACATTTCTTCCCTTTAAAACCCTTTATGAACCACAAACCTACAAATAATCAACTAAGTGTTCATTTATTGACAGTGTTAGACTGTAAGTCTTTATGCTGCTGCTCAGCCATTCTCTGGTGCTTATAATCCAGCATTTGTCTTGTAAAACCAAACCACATGTCCAAACTGAAGATCCCCTGTTGCAGCTCCTCTCGTTCCAGACAGATTTGAATCATGTTTCAGCTGGATAGTTATTTAGAGCTGCATGATTTTGTTACAAATGATTGGATTTGCACAAAACCTGCTGGGCAGAATATCAGTGTGTGTTCCCAGTTTGTGAACCCCCCACAATACCCACCCCTCCACTGCATCTCTTCCACTGCACCACAGCAAGGATATCCAGCATACAGGACGTTATTCATTTAAATAAAAACATAGAATTTGATTATTCACATAAATGAAATGATGGGTGAGACATGAAAAGTTCATCTACAAGATTGTACCAATCAAAACCTAAGGGCCAAATACAAACTGCTTCTAACCAGCAGCAAGCTATTGGTCCATTTAGAGAAAGCTGGACTCACCATCATACGTTGTTTTCTTTCATCTCTTCTCCCTTCAGTATGAAGCATTACAGACAGTTTATGTATCCATGTTATCAACATAACAACCAGGATTTGGATTGTTGTTAGTGAGAGTCAAGGTTTTAACCACTAGTGGCATGACTCTATATTGATTGTTCCAGACGGAAACGTCTCCCCAACCATCAGGTGAATTATTGTGACATCTGTTAAAGACATTCATGGTTGACTGGAAAATGAATCCTACCGACTTTGTTTTCCTCTAGCGTCACCATGAGGTTGTCATTTTTTGGTTTTTGAGTGAACTACTGTATCTCCAGACACTGGGTGGTTGCCATGGAATTTGGTGCAAACGTCCGTCTTCGTCAAATTGTTACGACTTTGCTGATTCTTGTCTACCAGCATAATGAGATAAACATTTCAGTGTGTCTAATACTTCTGTGCATGACCTAATATCTGCACAACTAATGGCACTCTCATCAGCATCAGCTGTACTTTGTATTTAGTGCTAATGTTTGCAGCACAGCCTCAGAATGCCCAAACAAATTAGATACATTTATGTACAAATGACAAAGCTCTCTTGCTGTGGTAAAAATGATGACTCTTGTCCATCAGGAGCAAAGGCGAATAGAAACACCAGTCCCCTTAAGTACTCCCAGGCTGTGGCATAGGCAGAAATAGTATTTTGGGTGGGCCAGTGCAAAAGGGAGTGGGCCATTTTTAAAAAGACAAAGAAGTAGTATAAAGAACAAACAACAATTTTTCCAACATACTGCATTACAACGGCAATGGCTGTCTGGCTACAAAATGCTCAACCAACAAAGCTCTAAAAGGTTTGTACACAACAATATAGACAAAAAACGGTTGATTTGAACCTATTCAGAGTACAATATATTTGTACTGGCAGAACCAGCAGCATGGGCTATGCTACAGCACGGTTATAAAATTAACCCTTTTATGGCCCAAAGTGGCAACTAAACATGAACCCAAACAGCAGAGAAGGCGTTTACATCCTGCAGGACATAGACTAGCCCGCATCAGACAGCAATCACACCTGTAACATACCCTCTGTGCATTCATAACAGCATTGTTGGTCCAGGACTATGGCCACAACATGAACAGCAAATGTGCTCCCAGCAGTTAAAGAAAATCAAAGCATGAAAACTTCCAGCCAAGAATTGTTTGAATTATGAAAGATATGATGAAAAGTGGCCAGCATGGCACCAACTCTTAGAGTACCGAGTACACGGCAGTGACAGGATCAAAGAAAACTAAAAGCTCACTAATCACTCACAGATCAGATATCTTCTCATTTAATGTGGGCAATACACAAACTCGTTTCAGCTGGAAACCATCACCAGTGGTCACCATTTCTTACTAAATAGGAAGGTTAAGAGGTTACAAGAAGCATGAAACCCGTTTGACTTAATGTTACGTCTGTGAGGGCCTCCTCTGTTGCTGACGGGCTGTCAGCTCCGCCGGGGAAATGTCTGCACACGCTGCAGAAAAGCTTGTCCTTATTTACACTCTCTTCCATTCCAGAAAAGTCTCTGTACCACTTTAACCCTCACGGTTTCCTCGGGTCAAATAGACCCATTTTCCTATATCAATGTTCTTTTTAACTACCCAGTTGTAATTACCTAAAATATCATGATTGGTTCCACACAACGCTCTTTGGCAAATACAAATCTCTACTTTCATTCATTTCGGGGTGTCTTATTAAATTTTATAGCATTTGGAGAAAAAAAGTTGAAGTGGTTTTGAAATCGTTTTGAGTAAAAGTTGACATATTCCAGTCGGTGATTATCCATCAACATACAGTACATTCCTTTAATTTTAGTCAAAATAATTCCTAATTTCTGTTTTTCTAACTCAAACATTAGGTAGAATTTCCTATAAATGAGGTATAAATTCCAAAAAATAACTGTAAAACCAAAGTTAATAAGTTAGTGTTATGTAGTGTTGAAAACGTCAAAAAAAAAGCGACAAACATTGGAAAAAGTGTCAAAAGGGACAAAAACGTAAGAAAAAGTTAAAAACATTGATGAAAAGCGTCAACAAAAGTGTTAACTGTTGATGTGTGTTAATTTTCAATTTTGACGGGAAGACAACACAAAGGGTTAAAGAGAAGCCATTGTTGTCGCGGTAACCTTTAACACAGCATGGCTTAACACATCCATGGTACACTGTCTATAAAGCCAGCTAGCTAATGTCAGCTGTCGAAGGCAGCCCCGAGAGACGGCCTGTTGTTACCGTGGCAACCAACTACGTTCCGAAGGCGTCCTAAATGTTTGATCCTCATTCTGTGGTTTAAACAGTTTTGTTTTAATCAGAAGAGAAAACATTACAAACACACAGTACCACTACAGGAACAACTACATTACTTCAGTTACTATTTTTTATTTTTTTATAAACATTTGAATAATTTTGATAACAAAACATATTTTCATCAAACTTGGCTGGACGGGCGAGTGCCGCCCTGGCCCATTACTGACTACACGCCTGCTCCCAGGACAGGAACACCAATTTCCTGGGTGAAAGCCTTGTGTTTTCTCCTTAACTTCCTCCAGGCTGCAAACTCTAAAAAAAAACAAAAAAAAAAAAACTGTGTTTTAGGATGCAAGCACCCCCCCTCACCTCCTCCCTAACTCAGATCCTACCTTTATACAGCAACAATCAATGTGGTGCCAACAGTAATTAATACATTGAATACGTACCAATTACAGAGCTTTACATTTTGTAGCTGTATGTATGGACGGTTAATCAGAACAGCCTGACTTATTAGACCAGAGTATTGACTAATCAGCAATGAACAGTGAAGAAGTTCTTAAATTTCTGGTGGAAGAATGAGAAATAAATGGTCCGGAACTAAACCCCTTGCACTGTTTTTTCACGGAGTTCCCCTATTGATCTGAGAACCCAAGGGTTAAACTGTGTTGGGAGCCGCTCCAAAAACCAGAATAAATTAATCAGAACCTCACATTGCTGCCTGGCCCGTGATGAGCAGCCTGTGCTCTAATCAAATCAGGGCTCAGAGGGGTGCACTGTTTCCACAGGATCATCAGGAAGAAATCAGCATCCCAATTCATCACTTTATTATCCATTTATCAGTTACAGCGGAGAAAAGGCCCGCTAACTCCAACAGACTCTCCTAATTGGGTGATGATGCCATCACTTTGGCCTCTTTCGAATTACCAAACACTTTTGCTAAAAGGATGTTCTCCAAAACATTCACTGTCAACATATTTTCACTTGTGCTCTTATTATATCCACTTGTGGCGACCAAAGCATGATCAACATGGTTATGTTTATGGCAACTCAAACTTGATTGAGGTGGAAAGATTGTGGTCTTGGTTAAATATTGAAAAAGTCCCATTGAATGGGAAGATGGGAAACATGGATTCAATAATTAACCAAAACCACAATCACAATTCCACTATATCATTATTCAATATACATCTCATGTATGTGACTGAACTACACAGCTAGAATCAGAACAGGATTAGTCAAGTTCTGTATAAAAACTGGAGACAGGTTAACAGTTAGCTGTCATTTTTTCAGCATGTCGTCAGTTTATCCCCAAAAATAGTAAAAACAGATAACGAAACAGGAAGCTCTCAGAGCCAAAGACTCTTTTCAGTCCAAGAACCAGAAAGAGTGTCCTTGCAATCCCAGCTATTAATTACACCACAGCATAAAGGAGATGTATCATTGTGTTTGAAGTGGAGCGTTCTCAGACCTAACCATACACACACAAACACACACACACACGCACACACACACGCACACACACACGCATACACATTGATATGTGTTGCACTGTTAATCACTGCTGTCCAACGCATCGAAACACACACACCAGAGGACTGCACTGACATAGACCTACATCAGCACTTGTCCACACTGTTTACACAATAGCAGGCAATTATCATCAAACAGTGTGGTACGTGTTGCTGTTTGTATGTGTGTCTTTGTCGTAAAAACTATAAAATACTCATAAAACAACGTGTAAAATGCCCTCAGTAATTAAGAGTTCCAAATGTATTCTCACTTCATCCTGTTCATTATTTATTGAGTAGTCAAATATTGATGCATGAAGGAAACTCCTTTTTGAAACCTTACTTGAAGCTCCCTGTGGCAGAGAGTTGAGTCCTCCATCTGGCCGTTAGGTCTCATTTGTCTGAGCAGAGCCAATAACTCACTCTGTCTCACATATCCTTGCATAGAGAGACAAGACCAGGACTTTGGAGTCAAGACCAAGACCAAGACCGGATTTGTGTTAGACAGCCAGAGCTTCTTCTCCTGTCTCCCGCATTCACTTTCTTGGGAGTGTGTAAAGGGGACAGGAAGAGGGGGGTCTCAGGGAACACATTTCCAATTAGATTTGAATCAAGTTATTGGTTGCATTTGCAAGTTTTAACACATAGGCATAAATCAGACATTGCACAGGCAGAAATCTCTGCAGTTGTGGTCTTGACCGATCTTGAAATAAAATCCTGAGAAAAATGCGGTCGATTCCGGCCTTGAGACCAAGACTGACTTGAGTACAACAACACTGCTGGCTAGTCCACACAATATTACATGACTGGAGAAAAGCCTGGTCTGTTTTTTTGACATTTCTCAATCAAGCCCTGCCCACAATGACTCTCTTTGCAAAATGGTCTCGGGAAGGACCTTGTTTTGGTGGAACATGTGTACGTTCAAAAGTAGTTTTAGTAGTGCAACAGAAAACTCTGATTGGACAGATAGTCTAGCTAGCTGTCTGGATTTACCCTGCAGAGATCTGAGAACCAGGTAACCATAGTCCTCAGAAATCCACCGGAGGTTAGAACAACAACACAGAGACAGAGGACGGGGACGGACATCCGGGCTAAATTGAAGGACATCCAGCTGACTTTTGATGGCACTTGTACAATCCATAAGTGGAATATAGACAACTCAGTCAGTGACTGTTATGACGCGGTCATATTTGTTTCTGTGTGTGTGTGTGTGTGTGTGTGTGTGTGTGGGTGTGTGTGTTGTGGTCATGTGTGTGTGTGTGTGTGTGTTTGTGTGTGTGTGTGTGTGTGTGTGCCCTGTTTTTATTTTCTCTCACATGCAAATAAGTGTGTTGCCATAGCCGGGAGACAATTGGTGGAAAGCATTCATGCCCAAACCCGTGATTGGCTGCAGCTAGGGGAACCACCTGATATTTAAGGAGCCAAGATGGCGGCCGTCCGCAAGCAGCAGGCATTCCTCATCCTCCTCATCTCCCAACCGGCCACACTTTTGCTTTGTTCAACCTTTGTGTTAAATTTGTTACCGTTTATTTTGAATAGTAAGGGTGGACTGCCATGTGTGTTATACTTGTTTTTTTCAGTTTAATTCGTTAGATAGGTAAGTTTGTCATTCATTTGGCCGATTTATGTTTCTTATGTCAATTTCTCATTTTCTAGACTGGATCGTTTGTTTGTTATTTTGATGGTAGGCCACCCTGAAGCCTTGTATAAGTTGCCTATATATATATATATATGTATTTTTTTTCTACTTAAAGGTGCTCTAAGCGATGTCACGCGGGTTTTAGGCTACAGCATTGTTTGTCACATACAGCAAACATCTCCTCCCTATCTGCTAGCTTCCTGTCCCCAGAACACACTGTAAAAACATCTCCTCACTATCTGCTAGCTGCCTGTCTCAGAAACACACTGTAAAACATCTCCTCACTATCTGCTGCTGCCTGTCCTCAGAAAACACTGTAAAAACATCTCCTCACTATCTGCTAGTGCCTGTCCTCAGAAACACGAAAAACATCTCCTCACTATCTGCTAGCTGCCTGTCCTCAGAACACCACTGTAAAAAAAATGCGGTCTGTAGAAAGCCCAGGGTCTGCAAACAGCAACCAAAAAAAACTGTCCACCTGCACCACGAAGCATGCAAACATTATTCCAGCCAATACCCGACAAGAAGGATTGGGGGGGTGGGGTCAGGGGGTTTAGTGCACGGAAGCACAGAAGGGAGGGGGGGGGGACGGGATGAGGAGGAGGGAGGGACGAGCTAGTCTCGTTTTGTTTGAAAATACTAGTAACGTCTCCCATCCCTTAGAGCACCTTTTAATGTAAAATAAATGAGTTTGTGACATTCGAACAAATAATTCTTCGTGGCTATCTGGGAGACTGGGAAGATGGGGCCTTTGCATGTTGTGTCCTAGGCACCCCTACACTGGGGCGTGACAGGCCCCTCAGGACCATGTGGGAGATGTCTGGACCTTTATCTGGACCCGTGCAGGGGCGTGGATTACGCTGGACGTGTTATTCTCTCATCTTGATAAATGCACTTTAATATCCTCCTCCCGTAGTGGAGATGAGAAAGTGCTGAAGGAGAGAGAGAGATAGAGAGAGATACTGGCTTAGGAATAGTGGTGAGGTTAAGTGGGAAGGGGAAGGTTGCCAAGGCAACTGGTTACTCAGCGCCAAGCTCATCATAGAAATACACTCATGTTACATCAGTCATATTACACTGTCCCATCCCCCATCATATCAGAGAGCTGTTTTACTTAGCAAGAATCAAATCGGTCATTAAAGCCTTTAAAACTTAAAAAAACCAAACCTTGTGGCTTTACAGAAATGCTACAGCCTCAATTCAAGTTTTGGATTGACAGGAAAAACTTGGCATCTGAGACTGAACAAATTCTAAACATCCCTCACTCATTTGTTTTTAAAGGATTTGTGGTATTCTTTGCTTTGAAGAACAGCCACCTGCAAGGACCGCTTTGGTTGCAAGGGCTGAATAGTATTTATGTTACCATGGAAACTTCGGGAGCAAAATTGAAATAAAGGGAGTGAGCACAGTGGCCCATTACTGGGCGACAAGGGAGTGTTACTCTCTTTGTAGAGAGGAATGTGAAAGGAAGCCTCATTAGTATTCTGGTGCTTGAAGCAACCCAAAGATGTCCCATGCAAACGACGCTCGCCCGTGGCCACTTCAGAGGTAGAGGGATCCTCTGCTTTTCCCTCTGCTCCAATTCAAACTTCAACACTCCATCTCAACTTATTTTTCCAATAGAGCGCTTCCAGCACAATTAGCAGCTGATTAGACAAGTAAAATTCCTGAGGAGAAGTAACAGTCCTGCTCATCAACCTGAAACTTGTCACAGAGTGAAAAACAGCTTCTCCAGTTGTCCAGGAGACGAATAATGAAGTGTCTCAGTCCCTCCCTGGTGTGTCCCCCGTTTAGTCGACAAACTGTAGTTACAGTGCAGTGCTGAAGGGTGCCTGTTTGGCTAATGCCGACCTTGCACCCAACTACTTTTCAAGCGATTCTACAGACTATTTTCCAATATCTTAATGAAATCATGAGCGTCTTGCTAGAGTCGGTGCGCCCCCCCGTCGTCGTCTCGATCCATGTAAGGTGGACATAACACTCAGTCCCAGTCAGTGTTTTTCCCGTCTTCATGATCCGACACAATCGAATGTGTTTGATAATTCTGTAAGTTTTAAGTCTTGGTAGTGAAGGTAAATCATGTGAACACTGTCATTTTCATTTTGACATAAAAAAAAAACAAAAACAAAAAAATAGCCAGTTTCCCAATTACCGTAGTAAATAGGGAAACAGAATTCGGAATTGATATTAAAAAACAGAAATTGTTTCCGATTGTCTTTGATGTGTTTATAGATGGAAATCAGAAATTAAAATGCAAACAGTATGTTTAAGTCATATTCCTTAATTTTGCATTGGTATTTTTTCGTGACCCGGAAGTTACTCCTGCGAGCTTGGCGGTCAGCAGAGGGCGCCCTGCCGTTTGTCATTCTCTACTTCAGATGTGTCCACAAACAACAATGGAAAGTTATGTTCGGGTTCCACTGAAACATGATGACACATCTGGGGACAAGATATGCAGGATATTTCAGGTGCTGTCATTGTTCAATATATAACATATTACACAATATATAAGTAGCTATAATTTAATTTTGCACATATGGCCATAACATTATGTTGTGAACTCTGTGAACACAGAGCCTTGGTTAGCTTGGTAGCATGCACACGACCGCTTACTATTTACGATCGCTTCGGGGTCACAAAAAAAACGAGGAATAAGATGTATTATTATTTTACGATTTCCATCTATAAACACATCAAAGACAATTGGATAACAAGACTGTTTTCCGTTTTTTGTTTTTTAATTACAAAACAAAAAAACGAATAACAAGTTGTTTTTTGTTTTTTGTTTCCCTATTTACTAATGGGAATAGGGAAACTGGCTGTTTTTCATTTTTGTTTTTTACCATTTCAAAACAAAAATCTGTTGGCCACCATGTACACGGACCACTCCCTCCTGGACCAAACAGGAAGCAGCAAACGGCCAGAGACAGTGTTTTCTAGGGTTGCTATTGCGCCGCGCTAAGCCCAGCTAAGACCAGTGAAGGATATTAGAAGCACTTTTCCGGTGACAGCTGAGCGTTACTGTGCAGCCTCCAACTGAGCTTGAAGACGTAGATGTGACGTGAGCAACATGTCTGAAAGTTGTAAGTCTTCTGGTAGCTGTGCAAGAGAAATCTCAATCATTCCCAATCAGCAGAGACGGAGAGCATAGGTATGTTAGGAGAAAACATAGGCACAAGCTAATTATTGAATGCTAGTTAACATTAGTGTTTGAACCTAAACAGCTAATGTAAGTCTAAACTGTCTGCGAGCTACCCTGTTCTTTACGGTGATTCCTCTACGGTGTGACAGTAAGTTGCATGGTTATGACACAATCGTTAGCCTATATTTACAAAAACGTCTGCTACGGAGCCATAACGTGAGATACAAGGTAATGGAGCCTTTTATACATTACACGTTTATACTTTTATAGTTTTATACATACATTCTTTAAACGCTTCAGATGTAAAGTTTTCGCTGTCAAAGTGACGTCAAAATGAATGGCGGTCAATGGAATGCTAACGGCGGGTGATGGCTTCGTAGCATTAAAATGGCGCCTCGGGAGCTACGGTTAGAGAGGGGAGGCTTACACCTTTGAGCCTAACCTAAAATGCTAAAGAGGGAACATTGCCAATTGTCAAACGTTCTAAAGCAAATCCTCCAATGGGAGATGTACGTATGGCAGAACAGAAAATCAGCTAACTCTACCTTAGGTTACAAGCTAACGCTAGCAAAACAAATCTAGTTGTAGTCTTGCAATTTGTGACCATGCAAGAGCCTCAGTGTTTACGACATCTTTAACATTAAATGTGAGATGGTGTCATAGTTTGTTCAAAGTCTTGTACTGTATCTTAGGTATAATTCAAACATAGGTATAAGATATAATTAGGTATAATTCAAACATTATCATGAACTCAGACCAGAGCCATTCATAGCTGGAGATGAGTCACCTTCGTCTGAGCCCTATAGAAACCCAGTAGGAGTGATCTGATTGGACGAGGAGCGGCATCCCTTGGGTGTCACTGCTGCCACACATGCAGAACACCAACAAGTGTCAACACATGTTGTCATGCCAAGAAACCCTGCTTGCTGATGTAATTAGTGACAATACTACAACATCGTTTACTATGCAGATGGCAAATTGCTGAAATTCTGAAGATTTACATATCATTAGCATAAGAAAGCATAACTCAGATGGCTTTTACCAGCCAGAGGCACACAATGAATCCTGTCATGACCCTCATTTCAGTGTTGGTAATTTATTTCATTCAAATATTTTTTATTTTAACGTATCAGTCAACCCAAATTTCCTAAAAATTAGGAATTCTTTGTTTTGGTTTGATTCGTTCAGTTTTTGAGATATCTTCTTCTGAGATTTCTGCCTCCAGCCTAACACAATAGAGGTACATGGAAATCATTTCTAGAACTCACAGCACTGAAACATCGTGTTCATCCTCACATCCTTGCTAAATGAGTGTCGCTTGAAGTGCGACATGGTGAGTACTTGCAGTGCGGTGTGTGTCTTGGGTTATCCTATCCAATTAGTTAGATCCAATCATCCAATTAGATCCAATTAGTACTTCTGTTGCCATCATGCAGCCAAAAGTTACCTGGATGATCGGCACTACTTTACGCCATTGTGTTGCCCAGGAGGCGCACTAGAAACCTCTGCTGACTACTTCCTGTTCAGGGCTCCACTAACTTGCATAAATGATTAAATGATTTAATCATGCGGTTTTCAAATGTTATCAGACCAAACGGATCAAATCCTGTCGTTTCGCTGGGGTTGTGACACTCAACAACAAAATGTATCCACTGACTTACACACACGTCTTTCGCCAATGTGAATCTGTGGGAAAAAAAATTTTTGGGCCAGACGGCAAGACTAGCACAAGCGTTTATTGGCCCAGTGTGGCGCAGTTAATTTCTGGTATGTTTCTGGTTTTCTACATTTTGAGCATAATGTAATACCAAAGACTCTTTTCTCTGGTTTCTTTGACCTTATATGACCAATTTAAAAAAAAACAGTTCAGTGTTTAGACAGCCCAGATTTATGGAAAAACCCTCCTTTCAGCTTTAAAATACTTTAAGTAGTTGAAACCTTTTAACGTAGCTGCTCTGAACACAGAGAATCTGTCAGCTTTCTTCTTTCAAAGCTACTCACAAGTTGCCTCTTTTCTTTGGCTTTTAACACCAGGTAGAATGTGTATACTTGCACATGTTTACCGTATACTGGCATTGCATTTTAGTGATTTTATTTTTTCTATTTATTTTTATTTTATTGCTTTTATCTTTACATTGGGTATCTCGTCTTTTTATTGTGCTTTTATTGTGTAATTCTGTATTATCTGAAGTGCAGCTCTTTGGAAACTTTGTGTTTGTTGAAATCTATATATAGAGCTATATAAGTAAAGTGGATTGAAGTAAAAAATAAATATCTGTGTTAATTCTGGACTGTGTATCAGTGGACCCCACACAGGAAGGGCAGCGAGGTTTTACCTCAACCCCAATAGCATTATTCAAATGACTCCTTTCTCTAAGCATCAAGAAGCATAGACAGTGTGTTCTCCTCTTTACTGTGCACCACAAGCTTTGTTGATGCTGCTGTAGAAAAATAATACACATTTTCATGTTCCTCCCCCTGACATCGGTGTGCTCCAGCTAAACAAAAGTTGATTTGAGTTTTTCCGCAGATATGGTAACATGTAATAAGCCAAAATAAACAGGCTGGAACTGGAGCCACTTGAAGACAGCAGTTGTCCAGGTCTGGAGGCGGGTCAGGTGACATCTGTGTCATTGAAAGGTTCTTTATTTTCCTTCCCTGTTTGATTTCTTAAACTCCGCAAGAGAGGCAAATAAACAAAAAAACGAGTGCAGGTATTGAGTGGAATCTACGGTAGCACTTTAATTGAAATTATCTACATAAGAGTGACATGACACTGTCAGGACACAGTCATGACACAAGAACCCTATCCATAACCCTAACCATAACTTGTCATGACAAAACCAAATGACACTCACTAAAAGAAGCGTTGTGTCACAAACATTTATGACTTGTTATAATGTTTACATGTTCATGACAGTGTCCCGTCTCTCTTATCTAGATACCTTCAAGGAAAGTGTAACCCAATCTACTTCCTGGGGTCGACTCTAGCTGGGGTAAACACAGCCTTGGGGAGGGAGAAAGGAACTTCCATTCTGGTGATAACAACACACAGATGCCTCACATTCTAAACCATTTTGGTGTACCGTAATAAATGGCAGCATTGACGTCAGGGCCGCCACACACACACTTATCTTCTCCTCCATACCGACAACGGGAAGTGCGCTGTCCTGATGTTGCATGTTAAGACCTCGTCCTCCTGGCCGCTCTCCTTCCTCTGCAATTTCACTTCACCCTTCTGTTCCAGCTCATGGTTGACCCACAGGGGGTAAATGGGTGACCCCTCTACTTTCTCTGGACACAATAGCTTTTGATACCCGACGGTGGGAAAGACAGCAAAAGGGGGCTCGTTGCACATTCAGCTGAATATGGTAACCCGGGGCCGGAGCATCAGCAGCCCTTAAATGGATGGTGCCATTGATGGTTAAAACAACTCGGGATGGTGACAGCGTAGCAAGGCTCCACACTGTAACAATTGCAGATTACAACAGTTATATTCCCCTCCCCCAACATACCCCCCTCCCCCAAACCCCCACTTCTTGCACTGCCCTTTTAGATGAAGTGTGGGGACTTCAGAAGGGTTTAGAGGGGTGGGGTTGGAGGTCGAAGGGGGACTTTTCACAGGCGGGAGGGTTTAGGGGGACAAAAGAGAAAGATCTCCAGTAAAAGTGAAGAGGGAGGGAAAAGAATAGACACATTCGGTACAGCCGAACGCACAATGCTGTTTGACTCTTTTCTGCGATAGAATGAGAGAGAGCTGCGCCACTCAGCTGCTCTCTGTCCTCCTCCTCCTCCTCCTCCTCCTCCTCGCGCTTTCCTTCCCCTTTTCGCTGCTCCGCACACGCATTCATGCATGCATACCGGCACAAACACACACACACACACACACACACACACACACAGAATCTATATATTTCTCTGTAGGTGATTTGATGGGTGGGGGTCAGTAAGGTTTAAATCCCTGCCAGGGACTTTTAGTGCTGGATGGGTGGTCCTACATTCATACTTTGGGTTGTGACACAGCAGGTTTGCATGGATTTTTTGTGGTGAGGTAGTGTCATCAGGGCTGCACAGAAAAGGCTCAAGGCTGCCCTCTTCAGATAAAAAACAAATGGGAGTTCTTCACAACCATCTCAGCGTTGTTCTAGCCTCTACTCTGCTGTGCGTGGTGTTGGAGGGGAGACGAAATGGTGTCATGCTACAAACAAGCAAGATGGCTGTGTGTGTGTGTGTGTGTGTGTGTGTGTGTGTGTGTGTGTGTGTGTGTGTGTGTGTGTGGGCACTGACAGATGCACTAGAAGTCAGAGGTGGTCCTCGGTTGCCATAGCGACTGTATTGGCTGAAGGAGCTGTGAGCATATTGAGTATGCAGAAAACCAGTCCCCTGAGATCTGAGTGGATTTAAGATGGCTGTCAAAGAAAGATCTGACTGGGCTTTCATTTGATGTGATGAGAACATGAGGAGACATAATACAGGAGGATTATGACTTCATTATTTGTATTTCGGAGGCCTGTGCAGACAGTTGCAAGAGATGAAGCACAGTTGCCTTTTTAATAAAGCATCTGATGATAAATCAAGTTTGGATGCAGCTTCCTTTCATCTACAGTGGGCTTTCATTCCACTGCCTCTCAGCAGAAACATAGCTGAACTCCTCCTGTTGAACGCTGCCTTTTGCCCAGACCCCCGTTGCCATGGTTACGCTAAGTGTGTGACACAGCATCGAAAGCAGATGGTATTTTCTACAGATATTCTCTTTTTGTTAAAGACAGGAAATGAAAAGCAAATAGTTCCAACGAGCCAATACTCAAAACTTAAATTTGATTCAGAATGTGCAAAAATTTGCAATTGAGAATTGTTTTGACTCATGTAGCAGCTCAGCTCTAAATTAACTACTATAGTTAACCAGTACGTGGTTTTTCTTGAATATTTTTGTATATTTATTTTTGTTTATTTTGATAAAACGAGTAATACAAAGAGATACAGCTACATTGATACACTGTACATATATACATATATATATACACATCCATATATATACTGCACATATATACATATATGCATATCCATATGTATATACTGTACATATATACACATATACATATCCATGTGTATATAAACTGTACATATACAGTATATACATACACACATCCATAAATGTACTGTACATATATACATACACATCCATATATAGCCGATAGTCGAACCTCGGATTGAAGAGGAATAATGCGGATTCCGTCCTGGTCGTGGAACAACGGATCAGATCTTTACGCGCGCAAAGGATCTGGAGGGGGCCTGGGAGTATGCCCAAAGTCTACATGTGTTTTGTGGATCTGGAGAAGGGTATGACCGGGTCCCCCGGGAGAAATTGTGGGGGTGCTGCGGGAATATGGGGTGAGGGGGTCCCTTCTAGGGCCACAATCTCTGTATGACCAAAGCGAGAGCTGTGTCCGGGTTCTCGGCAGTAAGTCGGACTCGTTCCAGGTGAGGGTTGGCTCCGCCAGGGCTGCGCTTTGTCACCAATCTGTTGTAATATTATGGACAGGATATCAAGGCGTAGTCGGGGCGGGGAGGGGTTACAGTTCGGGGGCTCGGGATCTCATCGCGCTTTTTGCAGATGATGTGGTCCTGATGGCATCATCGGTCTGTGACCTTCAGCACTCACTGGATCGGTTCGCAGCCGAGTGTGAAGCGGCGGGATGAGGATCAGCACCTCTAAATCTGAGGCCATGGTTCTCAGCAGGAAACCGATGGAGTGCTCTTCGGGTGGGGAGTGAGTCCTTACCCCAAGTGAGGAGTTTAAGTACTTGGGGTCTTGTTCGCGAGTGAGGGGACTATGGAGCGTGAGATTGGTCGGAGAATAAGGAGCAGCCGGTGCGGTATTACATTCCATTTATCGCACCGTTGTGACGAAAAGAGGCTGAGCCAGAAGGCAAAGCTCTCGATCTACCGGGCAATTTTCGTTCCTACCCTCACCTATGGTCATGAAGGCTGGGTCATGACCGAAAGAACGAGACAGGGTACAAGCGGCCGAAATGGGTTTCCTCAGGAGGGTGGCTGGCGTCTCCCTTAGAGATAGGGTGAGAAGCTCAGTCATCGAGAGGAGCCGGAGTAGAGCCACTGCTCCTTCGCGTCGAAAGGAGCCAGTTGAGGTGGTTCGGGCATCTGGTAAGGATGCCTCCTGGGCGCCTCCCTAGGGAGGTGTTCCAGGCACGTTCAGCTGGGAGGAGGCCTCGGGAAGACCCAGGACTAGGTGGAGAGTATATATCCAACCTGGCCTGGGAACGCCTCGGGATCCCCCAGTCGGAGTGGTTGATGTGGCTCGGGAAAGGGAAGTTGGGGTCCCCTCTGGAGCTGCTGCCCCCGCGACCCGATACCGGATAAGCGGATGAAGATGGATGGATGGACATCCATATATATATATATATACTGTACATATATACATACCTATATAACATCCACTATATATATTATATATTTATATATATATATATATAACATATATGTTTTGGTGAGTGTGTGTGTGTGTGTGTGTGTGTGTGTGTGGTATTCTCTATCTGTCCATGCCCATGTTCTTCTTTGTGTGGGTATGTATGTGTGTTTCCATGAATACATTTTTCAATTATATATCGAAATTAAGATTTTTCCAATAGTGCCTGAAATATCCACAGCTGTGTCATAACTAATTTACTGTAAGAAAGTGGTTACTGTAAAGTTACAACACAAACTTAAACCAACCTAAACACTAGCAGCTGGTACATTTCTTTCTTTGATTGAATTGAAATGTACAGTTCCCTGATGGAGAGATAGTGTTCACCGTAAAGCATGTGCTATCTACAGGCCGAGTGGACACTATAAATTTCCATAGATGACTGTCGCTGAAGGTAAAAGAAAAATGAACAGCCATGACAAGTGAAAATTAATTTTATAAAAACTCATTAAAATGTAATTTCATCACGGCATTTGATGTCTCCTGCAGAAGCTCATTATAACTGGATTTCCAGAGACAATTTAACATTAAGGTATGTGCTTGCGGCAGAGCAATAACCTCTCTGTTAGCAGAAGAGGCCTTCTTCGTTCAGAGCCATAGCTTCACGTGAAACAGCCCGTACTTACTGTTATACTTATGAATTCATTAAGCCTCTTTTCAAACATACCACACCTCCACACTTCTTCACATGTTCCCCAGGACTGTTTCCATGCCATCAGAGGGGTAAATGTGTGTTTGTTCTTTCAAAGCAGGACCGTGAACAGATGTGCCAAGTATTGTACAGTAGTCAGAGCATTTAGGCTTAGCTGGAGTCTGAATATTTTTCTTTTGGCCCTTTGAAAATTGGTATGTGGTGTTCTCTGGTTAAAATAGGGCCCCGCTAGGCTTTAGAATGTCGTAAATGAGGTCCCTTGTGGCAAGTACGAGATAAGTCTGGAAGAACTCCACTTTGAACTTACAAGAGCTTGAGAGCAGCAAAGCTGCAGTGTGACAACAGAATGCCGCCTTCTCTGGCATAGTTGTGCCTTTTATTTCACTTCAAACACTCAAAACCACATGATTAAATACACTTCATTGACAAGTGCATTTGTAATGATGCAAGAACTTCTCAGAGCCTTTTTTTTAATTGTGGCCAGTCTTCCAATGCTTTTAAGTTATTGCAATTATAAATTTCTATTTTGACATCTGAAAAGTTTCCACTCACAAGATTAACACCGCAACTGGTTTTCCCCGACATTCATTGTGTGCCAACCAAGACCACCTGGATCTACCTCCCCTGAGTTCTAGTCTGCTGCAAGTGGCCATTCTGTATTGCATAAAAGAACCATGAAAGGAGCCTTTCATCTGCAGGGCCTGTCTTTAACATGAAAAAGTTGCATTGACACGTCCGTGCATTGCAAAAACAGCTGTTAAGTCTTTGAAAAGAGCCTCTTTTAATAGTCTCAAAGCTCTCACACAAACAACACTTCCCTTTTACAGAGACTAAAAAAACCTATTGCGTAGAATTCTTTTATTTCTTCAGTTTGTCTTCCCGTTAGGAGGAGCAGAGTACAATCTTTAAAAGCCTCATGCGAACCCTTTACTGCTTATTATCACTACAGTGTATAGAATTAGGATATTGTTCTTGAGTTTGTAACTTGTCAGTGTGTCTGTTTCGTGTGTAAAAGAGGGATTACTGCCCGTCCGGTAGTTTTCTGTCCAGGATTTTTTTTTTAACTCCCCCCTTCCTTCTGTTCATACTGTAACTGTAGTATCTATGTGGATTCCATTCCACTCACCAAAGGAATGACCCGCAGGGCAAAGTTAACATCGCCTCAGCTCTCGGAGGTGTATGCATTTACCAAGCCATTGTTCATGGATCATGTATCATGTTAAGTGCCATGGGCCAGAGTCTGTTTGGCTTTTTAACTTTGGCGTTGTGTTACATAGATATAAACCCAGCTCAGCAGTTAGATGAGTTTTGGTTACCTTTTAGCATGTCTTGCCTTGCCAGCCCTTCCTCCACAGCGCTGCGGAGGACGGGCTGGCTAGTCTACACAGCAGTCCAAGTTGGGGGAAAACATGCTCTGGTTTATTGGCATTTCTTTGAACCAATCACAATTGTCTTGGGCGGTGCTAAGCACCGGACACATTAGGCTCGTTCGAGATGAGCCAGTTCTGCGCAGAATCGTTCACCGGCGATCGGCGCCTGTTGCATGCCGGTTAGATTTGTGTCCGACTTGATCCCGACTTGCTCTGACGTCATGCACACGAGGGCAGCGGAAATCTCACGACAGCAAGGCGGCGCAGGTCTGAGACGCAGGCGGCGCAGTTGCTTTTCACCGACTGCAAGAGCCAGGCGGACCCAGGCGGACCCAGAGCATGCTGGGAAACGCCGGCTTCTCAGCTGATTTAAAATCTGATTGTTTGACAACATGATGACGTTTTAAATAAACTTTTTTATCGTTTTTGAATCGGAGGGATTTTAATAGCTATTTGTCTGATTTAAAGACTTATTCTGTCCAGAACACATGTTGTGACTGATAGTTATGTTTAGAAGTCAGAGAGACTAAATCTGAGCAGATCACGTATCATCTACAGTCTGTTGTTAATTAAAATCAGCAACAGATCGCATGTAGGGCACTTTGCCAGCTACTCTGTCATAATTAAAACAACTGGAGACTGTGTACAAGCTGATATGTGGGTCTGATTATATTTTATTAAATCGGAATCGCACCACAGGGTTTTTGTCACTTCCTGTCCAGCCTGAAGGCGGCTGGAAACTGTCCGACTTTACCGCAGCTTTTTGTCACCGCCCCCCGCTGCTGCCGCCTGCTCTCGTCCACTTTACAGGCGAGGCGCAGTTCATCTCGAACGAGCCTATTGATGGTCCCTCTGCAAAATAGCGTCGGGAAGGAACTTGTTTTGGTGGAACATGTGTACGTTTAGTTAGTAACAGAAAACTCAGATTGGACAGACAGTCTAGCTAGCTGTCTGGATTTACCATGCAGTGATATGAGGACCTGGTAACCATAGTCCCCAGAAATCCACCAGAGGTTAGAACGCCAACACAGAGACAAGGAAGGAGGAAGGAGACAGACATCCGGCCAAGAGGGACATCCGGCCAAGAGGGACATCCGGCGGAATTTCCAGCATTACCTGAACAATCCCAGAAGTGGAACATCTCTGATATAGACAACTGTTTAGCAACCGTTTACCATTCGGCAATGTTATTCATGAAATCAAAGTACTGTATTTGCTGTTTTTAGAATATCTCCAGAACGCTGCGGACTGAGACTTACTTTAAACTGCCTCCACGTCATTACCTTGGTAGCTTTCCAACAAGGGTTCTTATCATAACAGAAGCATCGCAATCCAGTATGGAAGAGCAGTGTTTTAGAGACATAATAAAATTAATAAATCCAACAATGAATGTATTCTGTGCTTATTTAGCCATTTAGCTGTAATAAAAGGAATCGTTGTCGTTGGTCGGCCAAATATGCATGCCATGATGCATTGGGTCTCAAATGTAACCAGCCTGTATCAGTAGAGTGTTTGGGCAGCAATAATGAGTAGAATATTGTAAGTGTAATGACAGATAAGCTAAACAAAGTTAAACAGATATCATGCATTCTTCAATTTTTTTATAGATATCACGATAATATCATGATTGTAGTATGGCACATGGTGGAGGATGGAACGCTGCACAGACTCGCCCATTGGAAAATGGCTGTATGGGCTGGGCTTTTTTGACAAATCAGTTTTAAAAATGGGGTTATACAGTATAAGCAAGGTCCAGTCCAACTCCACTTCCAGAATTTCAACTGACGTTTCCTCTTTGATAGTTTCCATTTCTTATGAGTAAAGAAACAAAGTAATGTAGAATAGTGCTAATACTTTAACAACAAACCACATTATTCTGTGTTCAAACCGACTCATGGTTTTATTGTTTCTGTTCCACAAAATAAATAAGTGGACCTGGGTTCCCACCAACAGTTACATAAATGGTTACATTCCAAGTATTGAGGCCACAAAACTGCCCATGATTTAATTAAGCAAAGGAAAAACTCTCCTCTGCATTTGGCAGCCCTTGATAGAGCATGGACACAGCTCATTAGCAAAAGAAATCTCCATGACATTGGAGAAAAATGTGCTTTCATAAGCCCAAGAGCAATGTTCCTTTCGACTGCTCTCACAGTTCCTCTGTCCTGCCTTTCTGTTCCTCTCTGGTCTCGTCTTAGCAGACAGTTCTTTGTGGTCATGACAAATATCACATCTGCATACCCATAGTTCCTGGTCTGGCTTCTTTCTTTGGGTGCACTATGGCCGCTGGACCGTAACATTTGCAGAATGCTCTTTTTCCGATCGTCTAACCTAAAGTCTCGTCCAGACATACAGTACAATCAAATTCCTAACAGTGTGAAGCATCACAGTTGTTGCCACAACACCACACAGATGTAGGATATAAAATGTATTGCAATTGTAGGTGCTGCCAATTTGGCTGGCTGCCATAAATAGGTGCACTAAATATTCCTGAATGTTGCAGAAATCAGATTTTATTACTCTTGATGATTGCCAAGATGTGTTTAAGATGATGAGATCAGATGTCAGAAGACCACAGACATGACAACCAACAATATAGAACGATAACGGGAAGATCTCTTTAGCTTTCATTGGTGTATTTCTCTTTTCAATAGCAGTAGAAACCAGGTGTTATGAACCAGAACTGAACATGATGTCCATGTGAAAATGGCCCTAGTCCATAACTAGTCCTCCAAGCCTCTTGGGTGGAAGTCCTGTGTTTATTTGAGCCTGCCATCCCCTAAACCTGCCTTCTTACATGGAATTTGGCGCTAGTGGTGGCCAAATGAAGCTTCGTGAACCAGTGTCTTTATTTTCTAAGCCCACTAGATGGCGCTCTCTGTTCAACAAAGGGTTAAGAATCTATTAAATTGCAACGCCTTAGACCTTAGGACTTAGGCTTTAGGTCTTTCCCTTAAAACCAAGAGCACCATCTAGTGGACTCAGAAAATAAAGACAATGGCTCATGAAGCTTCATTTGGCCATTACTATTTGGCGCTCCTCACTTCCTGCTTTGCTCTGCAGTCATAACTATTACGACCACTAGAGGCCGCCACCATCATAAACTTGAAGTTGTAATTGCTGCTTGAACAGCGTGGGTGTTTTTATTTTTATTTTTTGGGGGGGGGGCAGTTTCCAAGGTCCTTTTACATTGTGCCAACCATTGAGAAAGGCCGGTTGAAATATATCATCTTTTACAATGTATTGACTGTTGTCAGGACATTTAAAGGTGTTGTTGTCAAGCCTAAAGGAATCCAATGTGTTAACAGAGATGATAATGATGATAAACAGTGTCAGAAGACATTGATACTATGTTCTTGGGAAACTGCAGAGATATATGGATTTGGACCTGAACCCGGACTGATACGTTTAAATTGGACTCTGAAAGGGTTTCAAGGTTAGAGAGGACCGGAGTTTTAGCAAGGTGTTTTCCAACCATGGTAGAGAGACAGAGAGAGATATAACAGGTCATTGACTTCCTCCTACCTCAGTTCTAGTTCTGCAGACCACTGGGTCCTGGGGCCTCTCTTTTTCAGGACCCAGGCAGCGAGGGAACTCCAGGCTGAAAAGAAAGCACTCACCCACTGTGAAAAATCTGCAAAGTATTAGTATTGCCTTTTCACAATGACAGAGGCCCGCACACAATGCTGGGAAGTTGTGCACAGCAGTGCTAGATGACACATCCGGCGCAGGCCAAAAGATCACATCATCCCATTGTTCGCCATCATTGTGTGGCTGGGGGGGTGCTCTCAGTGGAAGAGTGGCGATGGGTCCCCTTTGTCTTTATCTCTGGGAGACTGTGGTCCATGATGCGACTGTGGAGCAGTTAAAAGAGCTCAACAGTTTGAGAAACTGTCTCCCACACTCAAGTCAGCCCCTGCCGGGGCATCTAGTTTCACTTTTCTTTTGAATCTGAGCCAACTTGAACTGCCACTTCATCTCATCCCCTCATCCTGAGCTGTATTGTACAGCAGATTCTTCCCAGGGCCCCAGAGACGTTATATACTGCAATAGCTTTAATTGCTCTTTGGTCTCAGGTCAGGTGGTGATCATGCTCTAACCGCTCTGCCACTGCTGGAATTTATAATGCATTTCCATTACATTTCTCATTGTACAATTAAACCTACATAGCACATATTGATCTGCAAGTCAGAGCCCAAAGACAAGAAGAATCACCATCCTACTTCCGATCCATGTTTGCAATAACTAGCCACATGCTGTGTACTCAGGATTCGGGTCAACAGGTAGAATACTGTGTCACATTTAAAATAGGGGAAAGTTACGGCAGTTTTTTCTATGAGCATGGTTTGACTTGTTATTGCTTGCATGTGCGTTTGTGTGTAATGTTTTAAGCCTTGTTCACATGTGATGAAGTTCTTAGTGTAACTGGAACATTAACAGGAAGTAAATCAAAACAGTACCGGCAGTCTACAACTAAAATGTTGTATGGATTAGCAGTCATTGTGTTTAACTACAGTGTGTTAAATATGTGAGACATGTATATATATATATATATATATATATATGTGTGTATTTTTTTGTTGGGCTGAGCACGGGCGAGCAGGGAGAGAGAGCTGCAGGGAAATATGCTGTGAATGAGAAAAATAATATTTTCTGATTCTGGCAAATTCACAATGGTTATGTCTAAAGCAGAGATCTTCAACAAGGGGTCCTGGACCCTTAGGGGATCCTCAGAGTTACTGCAGTTATTGTTTATTGATTTTAAAAAAGTTCAGAAGTTGATATGTCTAAAAAATGTACATAAACATGAGTCCAACATATTCATAACAAAGTTAAGTCTATTGGTTTTCAAGAGAAAACTCCGATTGGACAGATAGTCTAGCTTGCTGTCTGGATTTACCCTGCAGAGATCTGGGGACCAGGTAACCATAGTCCTCAGAAATCCACCAGAGGTTAGAACGCCAACACAGAGACAGAGGAAGGCGACGACCGAAAAGAGTGACATCCGGTGAAGTTAAACGCCTCTGACATATTTTTAGGGTAAAGTTACCATCTGGGTAGAAATTTTGAGTTTCATGTCGAGAATATGTCTCTGTAGAAGTGCAGGAGTTTCAACCTTGTTACTTCCCCGCTGGTCCCTGATAGCAGCTGATAAAGACTGCTTTTAACCAACATTTGCTGTGGCCAGGTGTTAAGCATTGACTTCCTGGTTTATCAACATTTAGCCACACAGCTTGGTACTGCGATCTGAGCTGAGTCGGAGCTGCCGCTCTGGCTCATCTCCCGCTCCGGGTAGTTGGGAGTCCAGCCAAACAATGTGGATCAATCCTTGCCTGTTTTGAATCAAACCCCCAAAATGGGAGAAGTTCTCCTGCTCTGCGACTGGTCTTCAGTTCAAAGTCAATGAAGTGACACGGATGAATGGTGCTGTTGGTCTGGCACCTGTGTAAGCAATGACGCTGTAATCAGAGAGCTCTAGAACAACAGGGAATACACTCATCAGCACGTTTTCACATTGAGTGGGCTATCAGGTAAGCCGTGCTGTGATCTGTCTCAGTTATTGCCTTCATCACTTTTATCCCTTTTGTAGTCATATTCAGTCTCAAGGGGATTATTGTCTTCAATGCACTACGGATAAAATCATTAATATTAGACTAGTCTTGCATTGTCAGTCCTATCTCTATAGCACTGTGGAATACGTAGGGGTTAAAGTGGGATCCGGCAGGTGGGGATACCCTAAGATCAAATTACATTTGCAAGTTTATCTTTTTTAAAGATTCTTATCACTTTAAAGTCTCTGTCGGGAGTTGAGTTTTCATTTAAACAAAATTATGACTGGGGTGTTAACTGTATGCCCAAAGTAATCAGAGCACCCGAGGCCAAACTTCCTCCTAAGTTACAATATGAACGGGTGCTGACAAATGTTACATTTAAAAGGAGTCCGATGCAGTCAGTGCGCATAAAAGACACCGGGCTTACTTCACTTCCAACTAACTTCAGGGAGAACAGTGAGGGTAAAACACATCACCAATCTGTTTCAAATGAATATTCTCTGTGTAGCTCACGTCAAAAAAATAACGACCGTTGAACACCAGGCCAACGTGATCTTCACCTGTTAAATTACTTTACCAGATAGAATAGAGCGACTGTCCTGCAGTCATTACAGACATGTCCACTAACAACAAAAATATACACTGGACAAGATATATAGAGGTATTTAAAAAAATAATAATACGTGAAACACTGCCATGACACCTTTTGGTTTGAAGCCATTTTTTTCTTTATTTAAATCTCCAAATTTCTTTCTGCTGCCTCCTTGTTTGTACTCAGCATTTTGGGTCCTGCTATTTTCCCAACAAGCCCCTGTGTTTCCATCCTCAACCTTCCACTCTCAGAGGCAGAGGTCTTCTCAGGTGGTCTGTGACTGACAGCATCCTGCTGGCCCTGGCTAGACTCCACGGCCGTCCAGGCCACACCAGCAATAATAACCGGAGGGATAGTGATCCTCTCCCAAGCCATGTTTTCCTTCCACTGAGAAGATCTTCAAACATAGCCCTCACAGCTGTCACAACAGGGGGGGGGGGATTCAGGAGAGTTCAGACTGAGGTAAATAGACAGTATAAGCTGATGTCACAGTGACTTTCAGCAAGGTGAGACTGTACTTCCCTGAAAATCCTCAGTATGCTGTTTGTTCAAAAGCTTTAAACAGCATAGTAACATGTGTAACTTAAAGCTATAGTGCGCTGTTAATATCGCCCCAGGCCAGGATTTCCAAATAATGACAACTAAACTGTTGTGTGTCCAAATGATACAAGCCTTCCGTGATCATGCACATCATGATCCCCCCCCCCCCCTTCCACGTAGTTGCTAGTAGTCAAGGAGGACACAGAGGATTAACAAAAAAACATGATGGACTCTTCAGAAAAGGTCATTGCCTGCATTCGAGTTTCCGGACGCCATAATCTTCTGGACACAGTCTTACTGAGAAACACAGAGAGAGTTATGTGGAGCTTTGTGGCAACTCATTCGACAATCACCTAAATGAAAAGGACCTGCATTAATATCATAAAGTTACGCACTAAAGCTTAAACTCTTGTGGTCTAATGCAAATTATGACTTTCCTAAAGTAGGGCAAAGGATGAAGTTGTTATCACTCTGGAAACCAATCTTACATCCATCCATATATACTTTATATTTTATGTCATTGTCATTTTATTTATTTTTGTATGTATATACATGTGTATATATGTCCTATATGCGTACATTTCTGTGTATGTATGTGAATATATATACAGTATAAGAAAAATAATAATACAAAAATAAAATTACAATAAAAAGTTATGTACTAAAGCTTTAACCAGGGAGGTGGTGGATCAGAAAATGCCATAATTTTGGAAGGCGCTGATAAACAAAGTCATCCCTCCATAACGACACCATTGCCGTACAAAATGACCCTTTGGATTTTGTCTCAAAACTTAAACTTAGTGATGTGATGCAGGATTTCTGCTGAAGAGAACACGCTGTTCAGCTGCTGCTACATACGTCAAGCAGTGAACTGTGTGCCAACAAGCTTTTTATTGAACTGTTTGAGGGGAGGATTGCGGAGGAATGATACATTGTCATCTCTTACAGTTTCAGGACGAGCCCAAGAAGGAGAGAATAATTGCTCTCTGGTGATGCTAGCATCAGAGCTCAGACAGGTGGGAAGTGTGTCTCCTGGGAGACAGCGGCTCTTACAGTCGACTCCAGCTGGAAGTCTCTGTGCTGTGAGTCAATGATGACCACTTCTCACTTTCTAACATCTGACTTGGCCAGAAAAGAGAGATGTGAAACCGCTGCTTCTTCTCAACACTTTTGGCACAGTGCTTTAATACACTACAGACATCTTTCTTTTTGTTTGGATTATTCCTGTAGAGACCATCTCCACAGCGCTGCGGAGGAAGGTCTGGCTAGTCCACACAGCATTCCTGGATGGGAGAAAAAACCTGCTGTGGTTTATTCACATTTCTTTAAACCAATCACAATCGCCGTGGGCGGTGCTTCTGTTAAATAGTCTCAGGAAGGAACTTGTTTTGGTGGAACATTCAAAGGTTGTTTCAGTCGTGCAACAGAAACCTCAGATTGGACAGATAGTCTAGCTAGCTGTCTGGATTTACCCTGCAGAGATCTGAGGACCAGGTAACCATAGTCCTCAGAAATCCACCAGAAGTTAGAACGCCAACACAGAGAAAGAGGACGGGACGGATCTTCAGGCGGGACCTGAACATTCCCCTAAATGAATTTACAGTACACTAATGCAGAAATAAAACATCATCCTATTTCCTCTTCATCTACAGAAAATGTACTTTTGTAGTCCCTGTAGCCTTATCATCATTAACGCCATATTTACCACCACTTACATCAGTGTGTTACTGATACAGACCAGGTGCTGTTTTCTTACATTAATCATTAGACAGGCAAGCCCACATTCCTTAGAGAGTAAATGATTGATGGATACATTTCCTATCATCAACACAGGGACATGAACCTGGGGAGTTATGGGAAAATTTTGAGGGGAAGACAGGGACTGGAGATCCATTAGGATTTCCCAGGACCAGCCTTGAGGACAGTCAATAAGCATGTACAGTAAAATATCATGCATGTGGTTTTGGCCACCTCCAGTGTGATGTATCGTGAAACATATATTTTCCCTGGCTTCTCCCTCCAGCTGTGAAAATATTTTCTCCGTCAAACATCTGTTGAAGGAATGTGGGGACAGAGCCGAGCCACTTCCTGTCAGTAAAGTTGCCGAGTGGTACATTCC
>NC_045750.1:17941216-17964708 GCF_008692095.1 Etheostoma spectabile | reverse complement strand
CCCCCCCCCCCCTCCACCTCTGCTGGCTGCTTCCCACAGTGGGTTCCCAGTCAGTGTATCTTTTGGTCATTTGATTTTCCTAAAAAACAAGTGGTTGTTTGATTTTTGTTCCATAATACAAAATTTGAAATTGAAATAGAAGGTGTTGTCACTATGGAGGTTTAGCATTGAGCCTGATAAAATCATCCTTTGATGTTTAATCTTGTTCCTGGTGATGGTGTCTGTTTTATCAGTTGTCATGCGAGATGAGTTTACGAGGAGCTCCTTAACAGTCTGGCTGATACGTTGGAGATATGCTGCCTTCTTATGTGTCGTCTGTTTTTCTTCTCTCATTAACTTGTAGCTGACACCAAACTGGCGAACCTTATGAAGGAGCTGATACTTCTTTAGAACTTTGCCTGATAATGCCAGTTATCTGTGACCTGATTTTTCTAACGGCTCATGTCTGTGCCACAGGAGTTGTATTATTTCATCTCAGCTCTCGGCAGAGAACGTTGTGGAGAAGACGACATCTCCTAATGTTGGGGTTCCGAAGTTGGCTTCCCATTATCATCCTCTCTGTTTCTGTTCATGGAAAATCTACATTTAATTTATCTTTTAGTTTGACATTTGACTTTTCTATTATTTTCCTTTTCATAGTCAAAAGGTAGTAAAAGAAATTTGAAATATGCTTTGATTTTCATTTTCTATTTCATATAACAAAAAAAAAAGCAATAAAAAGCAATTGAAAAAAAAGGGTTGTTTTTTTCATATTCTGGTACCGGATGTCATTTCCAAGGCAACAGCGCCGATGTACCAGTGTTGCTTTCAGCCCAGGCTAAAGTGACTTTGGAAACCTATACTCTGATAATGTTATGGGGGGGCTTTTTATTTCTAATGTCACATTTATTTATTACCCTCTCCCTGCCTCCCTCAGACTCTCTACCCGCCACCAGCTGAAGAAATAGACTTTCAGTTCAAATAAATAGAGACAGAAATAAATGTGTACATATAACATAAAAGTCCCCTGAAATAAATAAAAGTAAAACATATGTACTGTAGGCTATTGAACTATAATGACTAATGCATATGTTTATATTGCCTCAGTTATGTATTTCATGATGTATTTTATAGCCATAGTTATGTATATTTATGTAAAGAGGTGCAAAAAAAAAAAAGGAAGATCAGTCTCTCAGGAAGTTAGGCTACGCGTTTCCCTCCCAGCCTGGGCTAAAGCAAAACTGGTAGGATACACCGGTGCTGTTGCCTAGTGATTTTATTTTTTGTTATATGAAATAGAAAATTTTAATCAAAGCATGTATCTCTCATCCCCGTTTGACAAGGAAAAGGACAGAAACCTTGTATTTCAATTAAAAATTTTGTATAAAAAAATCAAAAATCAAACATACACTAATTTCTTTTAGATTTTTTTAACGACCAAAAGATACACTGACCGTTCCCAAACCTGCCCCATACACATTCTCAGCATCCGTATACCCACATATGTGTTTAAAGTACTGTACAGTAGTTTGAACCAGTGTGACCACAGTGTGCCTGACTTGAATCAATATTTAAGCTAAAAACGTTCTTATCAGACCTAGTCACTGTAGGGAATGATAGTAGGAATATTTAAGCATGCATGCTTTCACATGTATTTTATCTATACTAAGGATCTTATATATAAGGAGTATTTTGAATGTAAAACTGTTCAACAGAAATAGATAGACTGGAATGTGTGAGGACAAGAAAAAGTATACAAAATCGGAGAGACACTTTTGGTACATAACCCATGGTTATTTCCCTCTTTAGAGTTTTATTTCATCTTAAATAAAGCTGCCTTCAATCTAAAGAAGTTGCCTGGGGGTCATATGTCTATGGTCATATGTCATATGGTCACAAGTCTCCAATATCCTTTCTGGATTTCATTTGGAAATCAGGGACAACCATTCAATCTCTAGTTGCCATGTTGACCATGCTGGGTCTGATTGGACAGTCTATCTTTACAGTGTAACCATGTGAACAGGTTAGGTTTAAAGCTGCACTAATCCATACTTTTTATATTAACCATCAACTGAATGACGCGTAATAAAAGGTAACACGTGAGTGATGAAACCACAGAAAATCTCCCAGACTACCCCGCTTACCTTGCTCGGCAGCTGGATTGCTACGAGATGGCATTTCACACAAGGCTTCCATTAACGCCTACTATACAAGAAGACTTTGAACAGACTGCAAGAAGATGGCAGTCTGACACGTCTCACATCTAAATACAGTCATGTCACCTCAAACGTTAAAGATTTAGGGCTCTATTTGAACGATCTAAAATGCAAAGTATCAATAGTTTGTATTGGCTATACGTTTTCATATGAAGAATTAGCTGATATGGCTCATGTCATTGAGCCTATTGAGGCAAGTCAAATAGAAGAGCACAAAAATGTTTTCCTCATTTTCTTCACATAATACTTTGGATTGAAATGTTTTTTTCTTTTGGTTTAATTTAATGTTTTGCGGTGTTTTAGCTACAAAGTCGAAGCACCCGGTGGAAGTTTTTCATGCATTCTTGTAGTGGTGTGGCAACTTTTCAGAGATTACGTTGTTCACTCCTCATTTGCATAAAGTTGAATCCAGTCCACTTTATGCAATTCAGGGGAATCCAGCTCCACTCACCGCCTCTCGAAAACTCATTAAAATATTTGAATCTGACTGTTGTCAATCTAAAATGAAGCCAGAGTTAATAACTGCATAGCCTATTTCTTGCGGAAAAAAGTTTCAGAAATGTTTCAGAACTATTTTCTTAAAATAAGCAAACCAAATGAGCCGCTGTGGGTGTGTCTATGTATCCATTAGAACGTAACTGCTGTGCAACAATCAGAAAATACCGTTTATTCCTCTGATTCACTGCTTTGTTCAGCACTCCCTCTTTTCTGTCACTCTCTAGCTCACTCGACCACCACTCTCTGGATCCCTCAAAATCAAACATAAAATTCGAGAGCGCGGTGATTTGCAAGCATTCTTAGTGCGTGAAGAAGGGGCCAAAGCTGAGAGCAGGAAATCTGTCCAAGCAACGACATCGGTGAGTCCAAGCAGAAAGTTTGAGCAGAAGCAGAGCAAATCCAAGCGTGAGCAGTGGCTATTTGAGTGTAAGCTAAATTATTACAAAATCAGAAGGTGAAATCAATAACAAATGCACTCAAATTGGAAGAAAATTCTATTGAATATGGATAGGAACACAACTCCATAGAGGGACCCCTTTTTTTCCTCACTAAAATGCATTCTAACTAGACATAGTTAGTACCAATGGATTCCTTGGGTCTTCTGGTTTCATGTACAGTCATTGAAATTGACATGCAGAGATACATGTATGTGTGTATGTATGTATGTATGCAGAGGTGGGTAGTAACGAGTTACATTTGCTCAGTTCCATTTACTTGAGTACGTTTTTGAAAAAATGATACTTCTAGGAGTAGTTTTAAATCACTATACTTTTACTTGAGTAGATTTGTGAAGAAGAAACTGTCTTACTCCGTTAAATTAGGCTAGAATGAGCTTTTTACTTGTTTTTTTATCTCCTTGGTATTTTATGCGTCATTGTTTTTTTTTTCCCCCCCGCGTACGTCTCATTTTCATGTTCATTTTCACAGAGAGAGACTTCCACTAAAGTCTCTATCACATGACTGTGTTTCACCAATCAGACGTCGTTGTGCAGTCTCGTCACGTGACCATACTCGATCTCAGCGGCGGGACGGGTTAGCTTTACAGTCGTAGCAAAACAAAAATGTCAGAATCAACCGTCGGCATGGCAACACAGACGAGGAGGAACTTCCCCGGCCTCAAATTGAAAGCATGTTTACCTTAGGAAAAGTGCGAAACAGCAGCTACATTATATGGTGTCTTCTGTGTCGACCAAAACAAACAGACATGTCAGCGTTCAAAAACTCAACATCTAAGTTGAGGAAACGTGACGGGCATTTTTGTTTTGGCTGTTGATACGCGAATGTTTGTCTTTTCGGTTACCTATGTTTTGAACATTTCCTATATATATATATATATATATATATATATATAGTATCCATCCAAATGTGATGTGTAAGTCTGTTCACTGAAGCTTTTTAATTTTGTAATTAATACATTTATTTAAATTAATTTTATTGAGTGGATGAACTATAATTTGCCTAAAGATGATTATTTTGTATTTTTGTCTGTCTGATTGATGCTTGTGTTAAGAAATAAATCAGACGTTACTCAACAGTTACTCAGTACAGTAGTTCTTTCAACAAGCACTTTTTTACTCCTACTCAATAATTATTTGGATGACTACTTTTTAGTTTTACTTGAGTCTCATTGTTCTGAAGTAACAGTACTTTTACTTGAGTACATATCTGTATGTATATGTATGTATGTATGTATGTATGTATGTATGTATGTATGTATCCTATATAATAAAAAAAAAAATCTTTACATTAGGTAACATTAATTGTAATGTGTTCTTCGTTGTCATCTTTACATAATGCTTTTGATGGAAACATGTATTTCTCCTAGATGTATTTCTTTTTTTGGGTAAAAACTTTTAAAAGACTTTAGCTACGAAGGTGCAAGTTTTTCTTTTCTTTTCCTAAGCAAAGGTCCATCATAAGCTCAGAGGTTATCCTCTCAAAGCCACTGGCCTCATCCTTGGCCCAACATGTGTTGTCTGAGTGACCTCTAAGTTCAGACTGGCCAGGACGCAGATGGGCAGGGGTCTGAGATATCGCCACATGATTGGCCACGTTCCTGTGTGGCTGGACGATGACAGAGTGTGTTATCAGAGTAGAGTGTGAGGGGCCCGCTGTCTGGCTTTGGCTGCACCGGGGCCTGACAGGAGCAGCTGGGCCGCTGCACAGGGTTCCCATTATTCACGTGGGGTCCTGGCATTAGCACTCCTGCACACTGCTGCACCAACTGCCACTTACTGTACAATCAAGTCTGTGGAAGGACACGGTGAAGGAGAAGACAGGGGTAGATGGGAGGGTTTCTTGCTGAGAATCCTGAAAGACGGCCATGATACTGTCCTGTGAAAAGTAATTATGTTGTACTGAATGCACTGAGCGTGTTTTTTTTTTCAGATTCCATACAAACATACTCTTTTTGTCAATACTGTGGTTTGGAAAGTTGCTGCAAATGCCCCGAGAGAGGCAGATGTTATGGATGGCATTGTCGGTTGCAGTTGGATCCATCCATGCAACACTTTCCTCCACAGTAAGAAATCTCAGCTAATAAATCATAATATTAGATACTGATTTTACCCAACTGCCCGCTATTGATGGTGTTGATGGTGCACAATTTGGTCCATCCATGCACCCAACACTTAATGTCATACCATTAGGTATTCATTTCATCTAGTGACATTTTGAAGTGTTTTGTTCCATGATAAAGTTTCTTTTAAATTAAGTTTGCTATGGAAATTTATACAAATCCAAAAGAGATTTTTGATGACCCCGCTGGACTTTCTCATGATGCAATAATAATAACATATAAAAATATTCTACTTGTATACGAGTAACATTAAATTCTAACAAACAGATATACATACAGTTTCATTTTTGGACATGTATGGGCTTGACAAAGGTTCTGAAAGGGCCAATGTAATTGCATTGTTTTTCTAGTCTTCGAACTATTTACATGTACAAGGTGCAGCACACATTTACACACCAATGGCGCAGCCCAAGGAGACTTCACAACAACATGGGACTGCAGGGGCAGGGATCAAACCCCCAACCATTCAATTAGCAGGAGACTGTGAGCCAGAGCCGCCCCAGTGTGTCCAGACTAGATGCATAGAGAATCTTTGAAACTCAGGTGAAATGCAATTACATAGAAAGTAATTTGAAAGATGTAAGTGGGGGAGACAAGAGGACACGGAGGAACAGTATGAAAAGAGACATCACATATAAACTGAGCACACCTTAAAGCAGTTATAATGGACTTTTCTTGGCAGCATTGGCACAGCTAGACAAGCTATAAACACAACACTGACATATTATAAAGTTGTGGTGAAAGTGTCAGGATAAGTTTGCCTATTTACACATCAAACAAATAACAACATTCATATTCGATTGGAGTTTGAATTTAGGTCCAACATTTAATCCTTTTAGCTCTGGTTTATTCCCATGGACTCCAGAGAAAATGATGTCTCTCTGATAAAATGCTCCAATGTGTTCACCAACTGGTTGCAAATCTCTATAGACAGTAGATCTGCATGTGAATGAATCTGTAGGCAACGGGACAAGATGTTGGTGCGGTAAGCACGCTGGTTTCTGTTTGTAGTTTGAGTAGTGTAGCATTGACCAATCACATTTGAGGGGGCTTTGGTTGCATCCAGGTAAATACTGCGTGTAAAAAGCAAAAGAGGTGGAATTTATTGCCAAAATGCAATCCTGACTATTTTAGATTTTAATAAGCAAAAATCTGGATTTATGCAGATGTCTGTTTAAAGAAATTAGTCGAAATGTCACCTGGACCAAAAACCTCTACAACTATCTACTCGGACTGTAAACAATGACCGGTGCATGGAAGAGTAAGTTTTGGCCTGGATATCTGCTGGCTACACTGGAACCCCAGAAATGTTGGCTGTTGCCCCAGAGGCTACATCATCATCAGACAGATAGCCGATGGGTTCTAAAAGTTAGTCAGGGCAAGGGTTGTCTATATCGACGACCATTCATTTAAGGGATTGCCCCGGTGCTGCCTGAAGATCCGCTGGATGTCCGTCTCCTTCCTCTTCCTTTGTGTTGGCGTTCTAACCTCAGGTGGATTTCTGAGGACTATGGTTACCTGGTCCTTAGATCTCTGCAGGGTAAATCCAGACAGCTAGCTAGACTATCTGTCCAATCTGAGGTTTCTGTTGCACGAATGAAACTACCTTTGAACGTACACATGTTCCAGGCTATTTTGCAGTGGCACTGTTATTGCGTCCGTTGATTAGCTCCACCCAAAGACGATAATGATTGGTTTAAAGAAATTCCACTAAACCAGAGCATGTTTTTCTGCCATCCCGGACTGCTGTGTGGTCTAGCCAGACTTTCCTCGGGTAGTGTATTATGGGTTCATCAGAGCTTTTTCACTGCGAACAGCTGCCTGCTGCTGGAAACGGGGTTGGTGGGCGCTGAGGGGAACTGCAGAGTTGAGTTCTTTACTACGAGTAACCCTTTTCATATTACACTAAGTCACTCGACATGTTGTTTGTATGAACATTAACACTGCATCTTGATAAATAATTCAAGTCATCAGTATGTAGTTGGCCCTGCCCGACACCAACATGGCTTCCTCTGCAGCCACTCTGCTAAGTCTGCAATCACTGGGATTCTATGGATTTTTAAAATAGATCCTGTGTCTTTATTGTCCTTGCTACACAACAACACAACGCACAAATCCCAAGCACAGCTGCACTGTCATCTGTTCCAGAGGGCCCTGACTGATTACAGTTGTTGCCTCCTACGCTTCCTGTCTGTGAAGCACCAGCTTTTCCTCCATTTGCCTTCCCCCTGGTGGGCTAGTTAGAGTTCACACATGGACACCAAGGGTATGGCGTTAAATGTGGGTCAATCACCGCTGTCCCTCTCAGCTCAGGATAATAACCTCAGACGTTCTGCTAGGAGTCATACGAGGATCTAGCTTATCTGAGCAAACTTGTAAAATAATAATATTACAGGGCCACTGAGCACGTGAATTGGTTGAGCAGGAGTCCATACTATTTAATGTCAAGGGCAGCATGGTGGGGATCGCTCCAGTCGTCCATGGCGTTATTAGATTCAGGTGTTGTGGCACATGCAATCAGCATCAGCAGCGTGTCCTCAGAGGAACGCAAATACAAATGTCAAGAAAATCCGTAAAAAGTAAAACAATCCTAAACGTCATAGAGTATTATACTGAAATCCTAAATCCTGTGAACACTTAAAAAATAGCTTAAAAATAATGTTTGGGTAAATATGCATATGCTTTTTCTTTCCCAGAATTAAACGAGAAGAGCAACACTCATGTTTACACAGTCAATACACAGCTACCGTAGCGGATGCAATTTTGCCACCCAATGATTAAGGTCAGCTGCTACCACAGTGAGCCACAACATGTTACTGTGTAACTGCAGGCGGTACCATTTTCAAATGGAGGATACCTTATTTTGGAGAAAAAAAACTCTTCATGCCATTCAACAGGGTTAATGTTTGTTCAGAGACCGAGAGGTTAGAACCAGAAACAGCTGTATATGTGTTGATCATGCCCCAGTGTACAGAACACTGCACTGGCCTCAGGTCAGTCTATGCAACAACTGGCTGTACTGGGATCCTTGATAGACAAAAGTGTGTAGAGTATTTTGAAAGGAAGTGCTTTAGTTGTAATTACTAGAGGGCCCATGTTGTGTGGGGGAGTCTGAAATATTTTGTTCAAGGTTGCATGAACAAAGCACTTAAGTTTGAGTTTGGCTCAATATTGGAAAGTTCTGTTACTGAGGCATCCCAGCCCAAGGTTTCAAATTGAAAAGTCTGGAAATTTGAGTGTGTGATGTGTATTGGATACCATTTAAGTCATTCAAATTTCAGCGAAGACTGGAATTTATTGCACATTACTGTGTGTCTTTGTTTTTATTCTTTTACATGAATAGGAGTTATAGTGCATTTTCCATTTGGCCTGGGAGTGAATGGTAAACTTATTCCCATCTCTGTTTATTTCAGCCCAGTCTCATGGGAGTTTGTGGAATTATGACGTTATTTAATCTATAGGGACACAATTTTCTCTGTATTTCTCTTGGGGTTTGGGGTTTTTGTTGGGGATTATTTTTCCCTTTTTGGCCCTTGTGTCTGTTTCTCGGTGTTTTCCCCGGTCTGGTGTTGTTGGTCCTGTCCTGTGTTCCCCTCAGAGTCTGTATGTTCTGTTTCCTGTTTTACTTTGAAGTCTGTTTTTTGTCCCGTCTTGCATCTAGGTTGACTTCCCGTGTCTTCCCACTCCTGTGATTACCTGATGTGCTCCACCTGCTCCCCTGCCCTCTCGTCACCTGCCTCTTGTTACCCAATTACCCTTGTGTATTTAAGGTCTGTGTTTCCGTTGTGCCTCGTCTGATCCTTCCGCCTTGTCAGTTTTGCCAGTTTGCCTTTGCACTGTCGTCGTGCGCTGTGTGCCCTACCGTTTCCCTGTGGATTTTGATCTCCTGGATTTCCGTTTGTCCCCTTGGATTCTTCCCAGTGAGTTTTCCAGCCCTTGTGCTCCGGCTTTTGTTTTTCCCTGGCTCCCCGTACTCCTGTTGTTTTTGGACTCTGTTGCCCTTTTTTCCCAATAAACCCTTTTGAACTGCCTACCTGCTACTCTGCGTTTGGGTCCTCCTTCCGCACCCACAACAATTTCTATGTATTTCAATAAGAAGTATCTTTCGTGATAACAGCATGATTACAGTAGTAATCATGTAGTGGTCATGTAGTCATCTAGTATTATTGAAAAGCCAAAAAAACAAGTAAGCGGGTTAGTTGGGGTGGTAGATGGATCCAACAACACAGGACTTTCACCTCGGAGACCGGGGGTTACGTCCCGCGTGTGATGGTTATTTTCCCTGTTGTTGTTCTCCTAACCGCATCCATCCCGTTGTTGTTACGGCGTGGGCTGTTTCATTTTCCCCATTGTCGTGTCCCCCAGAGACAGCGGATGGTGTCCCTTAGTTTGGTGTTGCGGATTTTATAGCCTGCCTCCTCTGGAGATCAGCATTCATGTTGACTTCTCATAGCTTGTAAAACCACAAAATGTGTGTAATCCTTCAGATCACTTTCACATTCCTGCAAGTATCTGTATTTGGAAAATGGAAAGAAGCACTTCAGACCCCAACCCTCAAAATGACATGGACAGAAGGTGCACACACGGATCAGTTTATGCTGCGTTAGGGGCTTCCATAATGCACAGATACACACATGCACTTCAAGTTATGAATGTTTCAACTCCACGTAATGCTTTTATAGAGAAATGCATTTCTCGCTTTAAACCAGTGCTCCCAATTTTCCACTACAGGCTATTCAATAACCTCTCACATACATCCATTGATCACCTTCATGAGATCATATGCTGTCGTTGAACATAACCCAGGGTTTTGCAGAATTGTCCAATCATGGCATTCCAGCTTGGTGTGACATTTGCAGGAATTTGCACGTTTAAAGTAAAAGCAGGGACCCTCTATTAATGAAGCCCACAACATCCCACAAACCAACTAATGCTGGACTCTAGAATAAGAATCAACATGTACGTAGATACATATACGTACAGTTGCATTGTCACGACTTAGTGAGTTTGTTAAAACCATGAAGGACTTAAGTGGTATATATTGTCACATTCACACGAGCTTTCAGTTGTGCAACACTGTAATGAATACAACGGGGCAGAAAGTCACAACTGTAGAGTAGTGGGAACGCCTCAGTCCCTGAGAGAAAAACCAATTATTTCTCACTCTTTAAATAAAAAACAAGCTCGGCAGATAGAATAACCTGGAAATGTTCCAGACGGGTTCAAACAAAAACAGAAAGTGAGGTTTTTAGTGGACCTTTGATTGAATGTTATTACTACGCCTTGAGAGGGTATGCACTGCAGTGCTGCTCGCGCAAATATTGCATAATGGTCCTGCTCCTGAGTCAACTTCTGATTACAAGCCTGCAGTGTTTACGTGTCTTTATATTATATTTGTCTTTATGTTCCGTCTCTCTCAAACTCTGAGGACAGCGGTTTGTGTCTTTTACAGGTCTGAAAAATGGGATGGATTTTGCTGGAGTGTGAGAGCAGGATAGCTAATGCTATTCATTCTGTGTGTGTGTGTGAGTGTGAGTGTGTGTGTGTGTGTGTGGTCCTGTTTAACTATATTCATGGGGTCCCAACAGCTTTGTGGGGCCAAAGTGCTGGACGACACAACTTTAAAGGGCTGGTTTAGGATTAGGGTTAAAATTAGGTTAGGTTAGGGTTAGGTATTTAGTTGTGATGGTTAAGGTTAGGGTAAGGGGCTAGGAATGTATTATGTCAATGACGGGTGATAGTGGCATGCATTGTGTGTGTGTGTGTGTGTGTGTGTGGTGTGTGTGTGTGTGTGTTGTGGTGTGTGTGTGTGTGTTGGTGTTTGTGTGTGTCGTGTGCTGGAGTGCATTAGTGTGCATGTGTGTATGTGATGCAGCAGTTGTTGTGTCTATGATCAACGTTGGTGATTTGCACCCATGACCTCTGCAGTCACAGGAGAGTGTGGGGGGTGGTGGTGGTGGGGGTTTTCTCGGTAGAGATTAAATCTCCTCTCACATGTCCAACACAGTAAGCACAAATGTACAAAGCAGTCAATTCATTATGGGCGTGAGCGTGCTTTTTTGCTGATGTTTGCGGGGTTTTTTAACCAATGGTCTTGAACAAAACTGTCTGAATGTGACTGATGCTTCAGAATTTGAATATTTTTACTATCCCAGTTAACATCTCACAGCGCTTGCTTTCAAGGCAACCTTGACCTCTTCCCCATTTCTCCTTGCAAAGCACTCGAATACTGATTAGACAGGAGTGACGCTGAGGGACGTATTTATTGTTACACATCAGAGATGGGCGTCAGAGGGAGATGGACACTGCATAAAAAGTCAACCTTTATTACCACAGGGAGCTCTCGGAGGGCTTCTCCATAAATCAGAGTTTCACACTCACCGTTTGATCAAATCCCTCGCTTGGATATTTGAGATGGACATTTTCTCTAGTGTGGGGTCTGTGACCTGGAGGAGCTTGATTTACAAATCAGGGGATCTGAGGCGCGACAGTGATGGCTCACCTACAAGACTGATTGTAAAAATTACAGCCTCATCACAGGAAGATAGCCCTGCCCAGGTGTTTCCCCGCTAAACGTTAACTCTCTTCGTTATTGCTCAGATCGCTTTGGCCCGCTCACACCGCACTACCCGTCACTTACTATCTCGCTTCAGCAGTATCCCCAAAAGGATCTCAAACTGCCCCACTGACATAGAGACAGAACGCACTTAAGTCCCGCCCCCACCGGAGGAGAAAACAACTCTCCGCCCTCCATTGGCTTGTATTGAATGAATGTGCATTCTCATCACTTCCGTCTGCAAAAAACAACAACAGAAAAATGCCTAAAGGTTGAGGGTGGAGCATGGCTGTCATCAAGATGTCTTGTATGACGTTAGTCAACAAGTGATAAAAGATGCACGGGACTCACAGCGCCATACTGGTGCAAATGAGCCCGCTCCAGCCGATAGTTGACAGCGTCGTCCAGTCCCAGACGGGAGAGGGTCCAGAGAAGATCTCACCTGCGGCCTCAGGTAGGCCAAGACCAGCCTCTCAGGCACCTTCATCACATTGAAATGAAGACAGATTGAGCAGATTCAACAGATTCAGACCTATCTGCGAACAATGTTTTCAGAAACAGGTTTCCGTGAACTATTTCCGTAAAATAAGACATTGCATTCCAAACGAGCCGCCATTATGGTCTGTTTTGAAATTTTGGAGCATACAGCCCCACGTGACACTTTTAATCCAATCAGGTGCAGCCATCAGTAGGAGGGTGTTGCCTATTTTCTTTGCTTTTCAGTGGTGGGTGAAGAAAAACTGATAACTGCTGGTAGCAAACTCACTAACGCGCAAGGTTGCCATGAAAACCATATGGACAAGTACCATTACAGGATCCAGAATGCATGATTATAGTGGATGTGGATCAGGAACACATCTTACAGAACCACGAAAATACACGTCAATAACCTCCACATAACACCCATACAGTCCTCTAACTCTGCAGTCCTCCAAGATTCACAATTATTTAGTTTGGCATCCAGAATGTGAAAAACTCCTTCACAGATCCTCAGAGGTCCTTATGGAAGTGTAGAGAAATACATTTGTTGAGATGTGTTACTATTTTGCTGTCTCCTACAGATAAGGTGATCCATTCTGATGCTTTAGCAAAAACCGGCACCTCATTGAAAAAGGACTTCTCTAAGAAAACACAATACATAATTCATAGTTTGAATGCCCTCGGCTGGCTGGTCTCCCTGTGACTAAACGAAACAGGCCTTCTTCGTGTAAAGGATGATTATGGCAGTTAACCTTAGTGTGCCTTTTCCAAACAAGACACCCTGAGATGAAATAAAATGCTTCTGCATTGACTTGCCCTGGGCCATAATTGCTGTGTAGGTGCAACCGTAACACTCAATAAGTGAGCCGTACCAGATCAGAAATCTGCAGATCTGTCTGCTCCGCCACACACTTTTAATTTTTTCATGTTGTATTTTAGCGGCAGTCTGGCAGGGGCCCCGTCCTGCAGCAACTGGGAAACAAAAGAGGAAGCGAGCCCCCCTTCCTCCCCTCCAGGAGGCCCTGGGGAGACACTGCAGCTGGTTCCTTCGCTTCAATCTGAGAGCAACACTGCCCTCTAGAGTGTCTGCAAAGAGGGGGTGGGGAGGCTGGCTGGCTGGCAGTAGGCCTGGTGTGTGCTACCATGGTGGTGTTGGGGGACAGGGCACAGGGGGGCTGCTGATGATGACAATTCAGATTGTTTGTCCCCACTGGATGTGATTCAGTGCTTTGTTTTCCCATGCAGATATTGACTAAGCAGCAGCAACAGCACCTTTGTGTCTGTGTCTGCATGTTGTGGGGGAGGGGGGGGGCATGTACACTGTGTGTGTGTGTGTGTGTGTGTGTGTGTGTGTGTGTGTGTGTGTGTGTGCACGCGAAGCATGCTGCATGTGTGTGTTTGTTTGTTGGGATTAAAAGCTGTGTGTGTGTGTGTGTGTGTGTGTGTGTGTGTGTGTGTGTGTGTGTGTGTGTGTGTGTGTGGGTGTGGGGTGTGTGTGTGTATGTCTGAGCGTTTGGATAGTAATTGTCAACTAAGGACATGATGACACGCCATGAAACAATCTCAATCTGTGTTTTCATCTCAGCTCTCAAACTGATTTTCTCTGATTGGGCGACAGTTGTAGACTCACTTAGTTCATTCCTGTTCACAACTTTTCTCTCGCATATGGCAAAATACTGTATGTCTCAGATTCAGCCTCTGGGAGTTATTATTATTATTATTAGGTTCATTTTTGATCTCAGTAATTCAACTTGTTTCAAGGGCAGTTTTCTTTCTGTCAGGAATTTTACAAACGAGAGCTAGTTGGTCAGAGGCGTTCAGATAGTAGATTGTTACATGATATTTTTCACTTGTTTTAAGGAAATAAGATTCTCAGAGCACACACTCTTTGGACAAAAAGGAGAATGTTGGTTTCTTGTATAATAACAGGAAGTTGTCGTGGTTTGGGGTTTTGTTTTGGGTTCTTTTCCCCCTTTTTGGTTCTGTTGTCCTGTCTTGTGTTTGGTCTTGTGTTGTCTCGTGTTCCCCTGAGTGTCTGTATGTTCTGTTTCCTGTTTTATTTTGAAGTCTGGTTTTTGTCTCGTCCTGTCTTTAGTGTTACTTCCTGTGTCTTCCCGCTCATGTGATTACCTGGTGTTTTCCACCTCATTCCCTGCCCTCTTGTCACCTGCCTCTCGTTACCTCGTTGCCTTGTGTATTTGATGTCTGTGCTTCCCTTGTCTCCTGTCAGATCCTTTTGTCTAGTCCCCGTGATCCTGCCTTGCTGTTCTTTGTCCTGTCAGCTTGTTCTTGCTTGTGTTTCAGCCATTCCCCTTGAATTTTCCCCTGTTTAGTTTCCCTGTTTGCATTGCCTTCCCCCCTGGCCCTGTTTCTTTGGATTTTTGGACTTTGTGGATTTTTTTTGCTATTCTTGGATTTGTCCATGTTTGTTTTTCTCCCTGTGTTTTTCCTTGGACTAAGTGTTAATAAATCCTTGGTACACTGCTCCCGCCTGCCTCCCTCATCTCTGCTTTTGGGTCCTTATTCCGCTACCTCCTAACAGAAGCATTGATACTCAATGTTAGGTGTTGTGGGAAGTAGAATATTTGTTTTCCTAGTGGCCCTTTATAAAACTCCCCATTTCTCAGTTTTTAGACTTCATAAGGCACTTGTCAGTGGAATTATTCCATGGTACAAAAATTATTCAATCAAATCAGAATTTAATAAACCATTCTATACTATTTTCTGTGTTGATAGCATCACTTAGCCGTGGCGTTACATCCTGAGTGATATTTCTGGGAATTTGATGATTTCATGAATGCATTTACAACCTAACAAACACATTTTTAAGGTTGATTTTGATATATTGAGACTGATTTTAATATTGGACTTTTTTCACACCAGGAAGTTTGGGGTCCCCTGCTGGAGCTGCAGCCCCCGCAACCCGATACCAGATAAGCGGATGAAGACGGGTCGATGGATGGGACTTTTTTCACACAAAAAGCTACATTAATTTAAACCTAAATGGAGGGCAACCTCTAGCTTACCCAGTATGAAGGTGCACCCCATTTGAAGCGTCCCGGGTTTGATTCCGACCTTGAAATTGGTCCAGTGGGAGGGGAGACATGTTATGTTGGACCCTGCACGCCCACAAAGCATCCCATGCTTGCAGCTAACATGTCAACGAACTGTTGCATACTTACACATGCAGCAAACACACATTTAGGTTTGTGTTTGTGTCCACCTGATACATGTCCAATACTCACTCACTTTTAGCTCTGTTTTTAGTCTCCACCAACTCCTGAGGGAACAATCTGACTCTTTAGCTGCATAATGCTCCTCAATGTTCGCCAGCTAATGTCTGTCTGCTGTTTGCTGCTGAGCAGGTCGGTTGGGTGTTATCTTGAAAACAGCTGCGTGACGTGTCTGCTTAGCAAACCATGGAACAGTTTGGTGGAAGTGTTTAAGACCAGACAGCAGGTGTAGGATTTAACGGGGATTGAAGATATTGGAGGTGTCAACGGTTTTGTGTTGTCATTCTACTAAATCGATTTATGTAAGTACATAGATACCGATACACATGCTTATACAATGACTAAGGGAACAGTTCAACAGTTTGGGAATTACTCAGATTTGCTAATGAGTCCTTATTTTCTCTCATTTTGGCACTTTCTTTCCTCAACTACTTCACTTCCTTTGCTTTTGTTTCTTGATCACTGATTGGTTTCATCTTGTCACCTCTAATTACCTGATTAAATTCACCCGGTCACTTATTTAATTATCTTTTATACAGATTCCACTCTCTGGTTTGTGCAAATAAAGCACATTTAATAAAAGTACATTATCATTACTGTCTGTCCCACATTAACAACATCACCAAGTCCACCTCCTACCACCTCAGAAAAATCTCGTGACTCCAACCTTCACTCACACATTTACTAACTGAACCATGCCTTCATCACCTTCCGTATGGATTACTGTAGTGGTGTACTGTCTGGATTGACCACCAAGGACCTTAGCAGAGTCAAGTATTTCCAGAACTCTGCAACAAGGGTTCTAACCCAAACAAAGACCAGGCAGCATCTCACACCCATCCTCCAACAGCTCCACAGGTCGCCAAGTCACGCATCACCTACAAGATCCTCCTCCTCACCTACAAATCCCTCCATGGACTCGCAACAAAATACCTCACAGATCTCCTCCACTCCTACACTCAGTCACCTTCCCTGCGGTCCTCTGACAAGGACCTGCTGGACCCTTCCACGTCCGCTCTGCCTCATCCCTGCCCATGTTCAAAAAGCATCTCAAAATACCCCCCCATCATGTTACATAATAGAAAGTGATGACTGTAGTTTGTGGCAGATGGACAGAGCTAGAGAAAAGTGATGGGGTGATGGAAGTTAAGGCTGTCTCCAAGGGAGATGAGTCTGTCCGACAGGGTGTGATGCTGCCTGGAGTCTTGTGTTCCCAACAGCAGAGGCGGACTTACCATAAGGTAGGAATTGCCTTGGGCCCCAAGCTACCAAGGGCCCCCTAAAACGCCTCATAAACTTATGGTTACGATTTGTTGTCTTACTTTTCACCAATTAATTACATCTCTAAACATTGATATGCTAAAGTGCTATCCGATTGTTTAATTCATGATAAGAAACTCCCCCCAGTCCCCACTACACTGGACTATTCAATTATCCTACTGCGCATCTGCGTGTGTTTGTAAACAAACAGCTCAGCATGCGCTAAGCTGGAGGCTACAGACGGTTGAAAGATGAAGCAAAGCTACCGAAGTAATACTGAAAAAAGGAAGAAGTGGGAAGAAAGCAGAACGTTTTTAGCAAAACTTCCAAAGGTAACAACCTTTTTCACGACGGCTACACTAACATTAACGTTACTAAAGAGCAGCAAGAAGCCGGTGCTTGCGCTAGCAATGCTAACACTGATGAAGAGTAGTGTCAGCCCAGGTTGCTCTAGCGATGCTAACACTGAGGAGCTACCCACCGGCAGTGTCAGCCCAGGTTGCGCTAGCAATGCTAACACTGATGAAGAGTAGTGTCAGCCCAGGTTACTCTAGCGATGCGGGGGCTACATACAAGACAACCTTACAAGATCCTTCGAATGGAGATGGTTACAGAACTGCTGCTTTCACTGTCCATGATGATAACTATGGCAATGACAAAGATGGTGACACACATAATACTCAGCAACTAGACCCCGTGAGTAGCAGTCACCCTAATCAATGTGTTATGATTGAAGATGATCCAGCATTCTGGCCAAAACAGCTGTCAGACAGAGAGCACGTCTTTCTCATATCAGATAAATAAGAACTGAAAAGGGGGAGAACACGGGTTGTGGAAGGCCCCATGCCTGTGTTTGCCTTAGGCCTCAACATGACTAAATCCGCCTCTGCCCAGCAGCAGGGCAGGGAGGATGGACAGCAGGCATACAGAGTCCTCTGAAGATGGCAGCTCCCTAATGTGTTTGAGTCAGACCCTGCTAGTCTGATTTATTAATCTTGTGTTTCTTTCACACCGTCACTCTGCAGGAAGTAAAGCAAGTGCAAAAGCAACGCGTCAAAGTTCACAACTTACAGTGTAAGGTTGTAGTAGTCTCGCATTGCCAGACCTTGCTCCGCAGCGCTGCTAGTCCACACAGCATTCCTGGGTGAGAGAAAAACGTGCTCTGGTTTATTGGGATTTTTTTAAACCAGTCACAATCGTCTTGGGTGGTGCTGACTGAACGACGGTGCCTCTGCAAAATAGCCGCGGGGAGGAACTTGTTTTGATGGAACACGTGCACATTGGGAGGCACGCTCTGTAATTAAAAACACTGGCAGGTGTGTGATGAAAGAAAAAAAGGTAAATATAATATTGTTTGATTGTCGGTTCTAGCTCAACGGATTGTTCCCGAATCTACAGGAGTTTAGAATGCCAACACAAAGAAAGAGGAAGGTGAGGGACAAACGGTGGGTGGTACTGGGACAATATACGTAAATGGAACATTGTTGATGAGGGGTGACAGGTGGAGTGAAAAGGAGGTGCAAAGGTCCAAAGATAAAATTCCTATCTAACTCTCTCTTTTTTACACACTCACACACCACAATGAACAGCTTTTTTTTAGGGCTTTTCTGCTTTTAATGGACAGGACAACTAAGTGAGAAAGGGAAGACACGCAGGAAATTGTCACAAGTCAGACTCGAACCCTGGACCTCTTTCTCAAGGTACAAACCTCCAAGTACACGTGCGCTAACAACTCAGCCACACATTTCACTGTTTTGACCAGTAGGGTGAACTTATATTTTTCAGTTCAGTTGGACTGACTGTTCCTTATTTCCAGTTATAATTTTGCAGGAAACTGTATTCACTCTAATGTAGTGTATATTTGAGGTTATGTTTATGTGAGTCTGTGTTTTAAACAGTGTGTCTGCATGTGTTTGCAGTGTGTGGCTGTCAGTGATAACAGGACACAGTTGGGTTCTCCCAGTGTTGAGGAGGGGGGGTTTTCCTGTTCCCCTCAGCATTACACGTCTCTGTTCAGCATCCACACTACTATCTGTCATGTACCTCTTCACACCGAGGCCAGCCAAACACGTCCTCTCCTACCTCTATGTGTTGAGTGTTGTTCTGATGGGTATGGCCTCTGAGGAATTTAATATAGCACAAAAGGCTGAGCATGGCGGCATTCTGGGCTTTAAAGGTCCCATGGCATGAAAATTTCACTTTACAAGGTTTTTAAACATTAATATGAGTTCCCCCAGCCTGCCTATGGTGCCTATGATGAGGCTTGGACGAAACACAAATCAAAAACTCAAACTAACAAAAGAGAGACTTTTATTACACTATTGAAATATATGTAGATAGTATCCATACATATATATATGGATGATAAACAAAAATGGGTATTAAACAGTAACCCAACCAAAAATAGAAGCTGTAAAAACGTCAGGGTCTCCAAGGCCAAAACAACAAACAAAAACCCATACTACCTGAAAAGACAATGGCAACTTAGGTACAGTGTCAAACCAAAATACACAATGCTAATCTCCCTGACTGTCCACAAAACAGGAGAAAAAGGGGGTCAAAACAAATCGCAAAGAACCCTTACCAGCTTCAGATAACAACAAGTCAATCAATTCCCAAATTATATGTACCAGCAGAGAGTAGTACACCTACTACTCCCAGCATGACAGGAAGTTGTGGCAAGGCTTAAACCGAGCCCTGGGTATCCTGCTCTGCCTTTGAGAAAATGAAAGCTCAGATGGGCTGATCTGGAATATTGCCCCTTATGAGGTCTCTCCTCCTCAAAAGCTACAGACTCAGAAACGACACATACTAAGGAAAGCTCATTGTGGGACTGGCTCTAGTGGCTGGACTTCTACACCAAGGCTGAAGTGTGGGAAAGGGACTTCAGATACAGTATTAGGGGACCACTAAGGCCACGGGACCTTTGAGTAGGTCAATGTTAAGTCAGTGTCTAAAATCCACTGGCCCACAAGAAGCAGATATCTTAGCTTTCAATTCAATTCAATTTCATTTATAGTGTCAAGACTCATCTCTGTACACTTTACTGTAGGTCTAGACAACACTCTATTATTTACAAAGACCTCCCATGAGCAAGCATTTGGTGCGACAGTGGCAAGGAAAACCTGAACCAAACTTGACTCTTGGTGGGCATCCATCCACCACTGCCAGTTGGGACACAGAGACACAGAGACACAGATACAGTATTAGTCTTGCAGCAGCATTTGTTAAAAAGTTAGCAACAGCACTTACTTGTCAAAGGAAGGACGGCCATAGAAATTCAAACTTCAACCGGGAATCCAAGATGTGGCATGTCCCAACACTGTAACATTAGCATTAGCATTAGCATTTTGATCAAAGTCCTGGGACACAGGAATGTATTACTCCTTTCACCGGATTCTGCCATCAATTTAAAATGTGTGAATAAATATTCATACAACTTATTTTTTATTTGTTTCAATGTCTAGTTATTCTTTTACATGATTTTGTTTAAAAGTACCCAATTTTTCAGGTGAAACAAATACAATGCCAACCATACAGAATCAACGGATCCTCTGTATTATAACGTCAGCAGTGTCTGGGTTTTGTATCACCATCTTTGCACTGTGGCCCAGAATGAAAAGCCCTTGCATGCAGCCATGCTAGATGTTGGAGGATCAGAAGAATAGCTCTTGGACTGTTATGGTGTTTTTCCATTACATGGTACCTGCTCGACTCGCCTCAACTCTACTCGCCTTTTTAGTTTTTTCCATTATGAAAAAAGTACCTGGTCACCAACCAGGTATATGTACTTTTTTAAGAATCACCTCTGTCAACGTGAAAACCTGCAGACTACTGATTGGTGAGACAACTGAGAGAATCGTCACTAATCACTGCGTCTAATCACTGTGGGTGTCCTAAACAAACCCACCATTTTTAAATAGTTTAGCCGGCGATGTTTTTTTTTGCTTCCAGGTTCTCTTGATACAAAATGTGTCTTCTGGCGAATTCCTTGTGTGCGTGTGTGTGTCGCGAAATAACAGTTTCCGGCTGCGTCACTATGACAACCAGCCACGGTACTAAATCTGCAATGGGAAAAGGAGGACGGGGCTCCGCGGCCGAGTCGAGCTGGTACTAGCAGTGAGTAAGCGCCATTGTGATCAGGTGATAATCTGTACATTCTGTACTTTGATGAAGTTGCACTGCCTGCATGGCGTTTGTTTGCATATTTCTAAACAATATTTTGCCATTTTGCAAATTAGATCCAGTCATACCACCAAATGAAAGGCATTTCATCATGCAGTCATGAGATTTGCTGTTTTTTTTACATACAATGTTGTTCAGATGATATGTGTGTGATGTTGTGATATTGCGGGAATCCAGCAGCCATGCAAAGTAACCCTAGAGGGTCATTTCTGATGATTTTGGTGACTACCTGACCTTTGCTCTCTACAGCAAAGTCAAAATGTCTCCTGTGCAGTTCGGCGAGGCAGAAAGCATCACTCAAGGACAAAACATCATTTCTCGCTCTGAGAGCTACAAGTACCATGTTCTTCTATATTGTAATCACACTTTAAAGGAGCTGTACTCCACATTCAGAACGTTAATATAGCAGTCAACAAATATTTGCAATATGTAAAGATACACTGGATTAATGGTGTCCTGAGCAGAGGTGAAGTTAAACTCCCTCTGTGTGTGTGTGTGTGTGTGTGTGTGTGTGTGTGTGTGTGTGTGTGTGTGTTCTGAGCTTTTTATGCTCTTTGTTTTGATAGCCGGTATGGCTGCAGCCATGAAAAAACGTAGGTATTTCATTTATTGGGGAAGGGTCTGGGAGACTTTTCAGACTTTCCAATACAGCCCCTTTAACTTTCTGAGATGGTGTTTGCTGACGCGCTAGTACTGCATACATAAAGCAGTGCTGAAATTCCCTGTCAGGTTATGGGTGAACTTGGCAATCCCAACCTAAGAAGCTATACTGAAACAGAAAACTGGGTCCAGGTCTACAACAGATGGAGTAAACCAGGGTATTTTAAGCCAGCGTTTCTCAAATGGGGGAACGCGTACCTCTAAGCTACTTTGGAGTACTACAGGAGGTACTTGAGATTTAGAAAAATGTTTATTAAAAAAATAGTCACGCACAATTCCTAAAATAATTTTACACTATCATAATAAATGGACTAAGTCATTCGGAACATTTGTAGCATTTTGAGTGTTTTAGTTACAATATTGTTGTTTAACAAATTAAAAATCTATTATTTGCCTCATTATAAAGCTATAGACATAGTTTTTTCCACCCAAAATGTTTGTGCATTGTTTAAAACAAAAAAAAGGTCTGAGAAGTCCTGATTAAGGGTGTGTGATGTCACTGAATGCCTGAGATGGAACTGGAAAACCTGTTAGTGAGTCCTCGGAGTCCCAGAGGATGCAGCTGTATGTAGATGTCGGATGTAATGTATATCACAGCTGCAGCAGCTTGTGTAGAGACACAGCAGAGGATACACATTCACCTCTGAATCAACAGCTGGGCTATGACATACTATCCAAATACGTACAGTACATATACTAAGTATTGTTTTGAAGTATTTTTGTTCAGATATAAAAATGTAGCCCTTTTAAATGCATAGTTTGTAATGGATATGTGAGTTGCAATGGATGTAGCTAATTCTCAGTTTGTGTTTATGTGCATTATGTTGCATATCATCTATGTTAATTCCACCGCAGTATTTATTAGATACATTAATGTAATAGTTTATGCTGGTTATATGCTATAACATTCAGTTTTGGTAAATATTGTTAATTGTGAGTCAGAGGCTTGTTATTATTCTTTCTTATTTGCTCATATTGCAGAAGGACATCCAACTTCACATGTAACTTCACATGTAACTTCATAGTCAACTTCACATGTAACTTCACATGTAACTTCACATCCAACTTCACATGTAACTTCACATGTAACTTCACGTGTAACTTCACATGTAACTTCATAGTCAACTTCACATGTAACTTCACATGTAACTTCACATCCAACTTCACATGTAACTTTACATGTAACTTCACATGTAACTTCATAGTCAACTTCACATGTAACTTCACATGTAACTTCACGTGTAACTTCACATGTAACTTCATAGTCAACTTCACATGTAACTTCACATGTAACTTCACATGTAACTTCACGTGTAACTTCATAGTCAACTTTGTGTTTGAAGTGTCATTCATCTGGCATCTTAATAAATCTTCCTGGACCTCAAAGTCAGACATCTCTGGTTCAAGTTATTATTAATTATTAATTATGTTATTATTAAGTTGGACACCCTACAGTGGTCCAGTTTTTCAGTACAGTTTTATTATTTATCAGCTCCACACAACTCTCTCTGGATTTCTCAGTATGGCAGCGTTCAGAGGCGATTGTTGCGATTGTGGCGTTGACCTCTCCTTAAGAGTCCATCATGTTTTTTTAAATCCTACATGTCCTCTGTGGCTACTAGTAACTGGGTGACAGAGGAGTGGGGGGGGGGGGTTGATCACAGAAAGCTTGCATCGTGTGGACGCGCCAACAGTTTGGTTGTCATTACTCAGAATTCCTCATGGGGGCGACAGAAACTACACATTGTTGCTTTAATGTTACTTATGCTCTGACTGAGCAAATTATGTTTTTACCATTGTATTGATATTTCAGATGTACACTACCGTTCAAAAGTTTGGGGTCACAT
>NC_045750.1:17928867-17941206 GCF_008692095.1 Etheostoma spectabile | reverse complement strand
TTATTTTTGAAGGAAAAGCAATGTACTTTTCAATGAAGATAACTTTAAACTAGTCTTAACTTTGAAGAAATACACTGTATACATTGCTAATGTGGTAAATGACATTCTACAAAAAACTGCAATGTCTGTTTTTTGGTGCAATATCTACATAGGTGTATAGAGGCCCATTTCCAGCACTATCACTCCAGTGTTCTAATGGTACAATGTGTTTGCTCATTGGCTCAGAAGGCTAATTGATGATAGAAAACCCTTGTGCAATCATGTTCACCCATCTGAAAACAGTTAGGTTGTTACAGAAGCTACAAAACTGACCTTCCTTTGAGCAGATTGAGTTTCTGGAGCATCACATTTGTGGGGTCAATTAAACGCTCAAAATGGCCAGAAAAAGAGAACTTTCATCTGAAACTCGACAGTCTATTCTTGTCCTTAGAAATGAAGGCTATTCCATGCGAGACATTGCTAAGAAATTGAAGTTTCCTACAACGGTGTGTACTCCTCCCTTCAGAGGACAGCACAAACAGGCTCTAACCAGAGTGAAAAAGAAGTGGAGGCCGCGTTGCACAACTGAGCAAGAAGATAAGTACATTAGAGTCTCTATTTGAGAAACAGACGCCTCACAGGTCCCCACTGGCATCTTCATTAATAGTACCCCAAAACACCAGTGTCAACATCTACAGTGAAAGAGCGGCTGCGGGATTCTGGCTTCAGGGCAGAGTGCAAGAAAAAGCCATATCTGAGACTGGCCAATAAAAAAAAGATTAAGCTAGGCAAAGAAACCAGACTTGGACAGAGGAAGACTGAAAAAAGTGTTGTGGACGGATGAATCCAAGTTTGAGGGTTTTGGATCCCAAAGAAGAACGTTTGTGAGACGCAGAACAATGAAAGATGCTGGAAGAATGCCTGACGCCATCTGTTAAGCATGGTGGAGGTAATATGATGGTCTGGGGTTGCTTTGGTGCTGGTAAGGTGGGAGATTTGTCAGGGTAAAAGGGATCTGAATAAGGAAGGCTATCACTCCTCATTTTGCAACGCCATGCCATACCCATGGACAGCGCTTGATTAGAGCCAATTTCATCCTACAACAGGACAATGACCCTAAACACACCTCCAAATTATGCAAGAACTATTTAGAGCAGAAGCGGCAGCTGGTATTCTATCGGTAATGGAGTGGCCAGCGCAGTCACCAGATCTACACCCATTGAGCTGTTGTGGAGGCACTTGACTGTATGGTACGCAAGAAGTGCCCATCCACCAATCCAACTTGTGGGAGCTGCTTCTGGAAGCGTGGGGTGCAATTTCTCCAGATTACCTCAACAAATTAACAGCTAGATGCCAAAGGTCTGCAATGCTGTAATTGCTGCAAATGGAGGATTCTTTGCGAAAGCAAAGTTTGATGTAAAAAAAAATCTTAATTCAAATACAATCATTATTTCTAACCTTGTCAATGTCTTGACTCTATTTTCTATTCATTTCACAACGTATGGTGGTGAATAAGTGTGACTTTTCAGAAAAACACAAAATTGTTTGGGTGACCCCAAACTTTTGAACGGTAGTGTATGTGCTTAATTACTTTTTCCTAAATTCAGTCTGTAAAATATAAGAGTTTAATTGCTTTAATTTCAACTGATCTTTTTCCTAGATGTATGTGGAGTCTAGCCATGTAAAGTTCATATATTTCATTTCTTGGCCTCAGGTTGTTGTTTTTCCATCAGTTGTCTGGGGAAGAGCCTGGAGTCGGAGCTGATGATTGGCTAAACTTACGATTGGGGAAATGCACAGTGAAACACGCTCACAATGCCATAAATTACACATGTGAATTGCAACACTCTGATCCGTCCAGTAGTTTCCGTTTTTGGCGAGGACAGCTTACATGAGTGGGGATTGAATCCTTCCATTTTCCCACCAAGTCAGACCTCGGTTCTACATTTTTTAAATTGCTCTCACTGACACCCTCTCCTCCTTCCACCTGTTTCTAATAACACTCAATGCCAAGTCCGAAATACGCTATTTCCTGAAGACTCAACTCACACAGAGAAACTGTGAAGCAGTCTGTAAAGTGGACAGTAAGACTAGCAGGAACCAACAGAAGAAGAACACGCATGGCAGTTAAAATACTGCTAAAAATTTACAGAGGAAGCGACACAAGAAGCCTATCTAAATGTTTACTCCATTGGATGCTTACATTCATTTGACATTTTTTCCAAATAATGTGGTTTTAAATCTAAATAGTTAGTACCACAGGAAAAGGATACTTACAACACTGATACAGTGATGCACATGGGCTTTTCCTGCCAGGACATGTCAAAATGTCCACTGTGAATAAAGTCTAGGACATCAATTAAATGCAGATTTTGTTCTGTCAAAGTCAAGGGTGTAAGCCTCTCCTCTCTAAGCGTAGCTCCTATAGCTCCATTTTGATGCTAATGAGCCATCACCTGCTGTTAGCATCCCATTGACTCCCATTCATTTTGGCGCCACTTTGACAGTGAATAACTTTACATCTGAAGCGTATAAAGATTCTATTTGTCCACTGTTCATTTCTAAAGAAACACAACATTGTATAAAAGGTTCCATTACCTTGTATCTAACGTTATGGCTCCGTAGCAGACGCACTAATTAGCCTGTGCCTATGTTGTCTCCTTAGATATACCTACGCTCTCTGTCTCTGCAAAGCTGGGAATGATTGAGATTTCTCTTGCACAGCTACCAGAAGACTTACAACTTTCAGACATGTTGCTCACGTCACAGCTACATCGTCAAGCTCAATTGGAGGCTGCACAGTAACGCTCAGCCATCACCGGAAAAGAGCTTCTAATGTCCTTCACTGGTCTCCGTCCAGAACAAAGGGATCTGTTGGTCCATTTCTTTAACTGTCTATGGTCAAAGTGCACAGCAATTAGTCAGGTGTGCAGAGGTGTTGGCAGGATCTGTTCTTTTCTTCACTACTTCTAGTGAAAACTACCTCCTTGACCTTTTTTGACCAACAGAGTGCAACACCAAATAATGTGGTCCGTAATGGCCATTTGAACCATTCATCACATCGAGAGAAAAAAAGAAAAGAAAAAAAACCGAGTTCTTGGAGCAAGTTTAGGGAGACAGTGAGACACAGTCAGAGGCTTGACGGTTTTGCTGTGCTATTGTCCAGCAAATTGTACACCATAATTATTCAAATACAAGTGGCAAATTGCGATGGAATTTGTAGAGCACAGCTTTATCTCCATCGGATGAAGCTTTCCCATTTTGGACACTTCACGAACTTTCCACCCTTACTATAATGATCAGCCATTTGTGGATAGGCTACTTTGAAATTAATAAAAAAAATACATAAAATTCAATTTTATGTATTGTGTCAAATCATAACAAGAGTTATCTCAAGACACTTTACAGATAGAGTAGGTCTGGACCACACTATAATTTACAAAGACCCAACAATTCCAGTAATTTCCCCACAAGAACAAGCATTTAGTGGTACAGTGGCGAGGAAAAACTTCCTTTTAGGGAGAACTCTCAAGTGGTGAAGAAAAACTTTGTTTGAAGGAGAAACCTCAGACAGACGCAGGCTCTTGGTAGGCGGTGTCTGACGGTGCCGGTTGGGGGTGTGATGCACAGTGGCAATTATTGTCACAATAAAGAAAATGGAAAAATGACTAGAAGTAGTTGTTGTCATAGGACATGGCACAGCTGGGCGCTGCAGGGCGTTACAGGACATAGCATGGCACAGCAGGACATAGCAGCACATAGCAAGGCACCGCAGGGCTTAGCAGGTCACAGCGGGACATAGCAGCACGTAGCAAGGCACCGCAGGGCATAGCAGGACGTAGCAGGGCACTGCAGGGTTTAGCAGAGCACTGCAGGGTGTAGCAGGACTTAACAGGGCACTGCAGGGTTTAGCAGAGCACTGCAAGGTGTAGCAGGACGTAGCAGGGCACTGCAGGGTTTAGCAGAGCACTGCAGGGTGTAGCAGGACGTAGCAGGGCACTGCAGGGTTTAGCAGAGCACTGCAGGATGTAGCAGGATGTAGCAGGGCATTGCATGGTATAGCAGGGCACTGCAGGGTGTAGCAGGACGTAGCAGGGCATTGCAGGGTATTGCAGGGCACTGCAGGGCATAGAAGGACGTGGCAGGGGATTACAGGGTTTAGCAGAGCGCTGCAGGGCGTAGCAGGGCACTGAAGAGTGTAGCAGGGTGTGTGAATGTTGCAACACATGAGGGATTAACCAACATTTGCAACACTACATAAAGTGGTCAAGATTTGGCTCTTGGTGACTTGTTTACTGTCTCATTGTCTGACCATTTGGCGTTCTTGCTCCACCAGAAATTTTTCAGCAATGACTTTGGCAAGGACAGTGTTTTCATAACTGATAGGAATGATGGCCAAAACTACTAAAGTCCTGAGTTGTAACAAACCAGTTTTAACTTTAAGTAAAACTCTGGCCTGTACTTACTTTTGTTCCAAAGATTCTGCTGATCTTAGAATTGAAGCATTTTCAAGTTCATTTCAGCAAGTCCATCCGAATGTGCATGTCGGATAAATCTCTAAAATGTATGAATGTGAATGCAAATCATGCCATTTCTTAACGTATTTCAATCTAGCCATTTCCAACTTTTGAACATTGGGCTTTTGCTCCGCCCAGCAGGGGGCTTTTTGACGATCATTAAAGTGAGGAGGTGTGTGTTGTGACCTAGGTTAAAGTTTTCTCTGGTATGTGTGGAGATTGTAAGGAGACACCATGGGCTGACCTGCTGTACTCAGCAACCTCTCGGCCATCTAGGCCTCTCTCCTTCTGCTCTGATCTGAAGGAGAACTACAGCTACGGCTTGAGGTAGTGGCAGTCTGCTTTCTAAATCCCTTTATTCATTGAAGATCCCCATCAGTTGTTAGTCCAGAAGAGCCTATAAAAGGTTTAGGACCGTAGGACTTTTTAGCTATGTTAGCATGTTTTCCCAAATCTTAGCAATTACATGATAAGTGATGTGATATTATTTCCAATAGAAAATTACAAGACCCAAGTTAAATACTAGAACAAACTTTCAATGAACCAGTTTAATTTGCAAAATATCAGGCAAACAGAAAATGACAACTATCAGTAACACACTGTTGTCATGGCAAAGGCTTGCTAAGTACGATCCTGTGATACTCACAGTGCACCACTGCATATGCTTTTGTCTCAGAGGGCAGTGTTGCACTGTGCCATGCCTGCTGTATCACTCAGACCCCGCAGTGGCTTTTGATCACATGAATGGCCCCTAGCTGAATATGGCTGGCAAAGTAGAGCACCTTCCCTTTGAAGAGAAGTTACCGCTGCTGTGGACCCTCCAAGATCATTGAATAGGACCCTGGCATGTGAGGAATCTCTGTGTTTCCACCATGCTTACACGTGCTGAGAATACCAATGAGCAGTGGGCCAAAGATGGAGAAGGAAAAGTCCTTTCCGTTTCAGTGAGCTGGAGAAGTTTACAGACTGTGGTTCACTAAAGACTAACATGTACTTTGTGGTGGTTTGTGCCGCCTCGCTGTCCTTTACATGGCACGAAAGTGTTATACAAAGGATGGAATTGGATTCTCATAACAGGAGACTACTGTTACTCCCAGGATTAACTTTGTTATACAACAGTTTCATAAAGTAGGCCTATCCAGGTAATTAAACACAGAATAAAGAGAGATTCTTTTTTATGTTTCGACCATTTTAAAAATGGAAGAAAAAAAAACAATTTCAGCTGAGACAGAAGACATATGTTATCCAGGGGGTATGAATTCTTAGTACAGATCGACTGGCAGACAACCAGCTGGGGCTTACTTGGTCCCATTGGTGTTTATAGCACTCCCTCAATTACTATTTAATGTAACTGAAATCTCGGGGTGAGGTATCGAGTGCTGATGTTACAGGACTACCCGTTATTGTGAGTTTGAACAGTCAGGTCAGTTGGCACCACCACAACGGGACCCATAAAAGAAAGACATCTAACACTAGCCCCCTCCTTTCTACTGTATCTTTTGGGACAAACAAAACCCTTAGTATGCCGGGGCTGCCCCTGAGTGAATTTTATATGCACATTTTAATTTGAGCAAGTATTAACTCCAAAAATTCAAAATAAAGTCAAAATACGGCAAAAAAGCTTTTCCACTTGAGCTGAGGTGGAATCGTTGATGTTTCTAAAATAACAGAATGTGACAAAGTGCAATGGAAACAAACCAATAAATGATGGCATGCATGAAGCATGTGACTTGAATCAACACCAAAGCACCTTTCCTCTTTGGTGCCCCTACAGGTTGGAAGCGGAGTTGTTGTCTCCATCGAACTACAGATCCGCTAGCCGATGCAAACTTGCATAGTGCGGTTATTGCTGGTAGAGTGCTGCCAAGCGAATGCAGTGCGAATGCTGCGATACATCACAAAACGCACATTTTTTGTGAGTTGAAAGAAAACATCAGTAAAAAACTGAGGGTTAGGATTAATGTGGATGCCTTTTATATTTAACTCAATGTTCAGTGTGTTTCAACAAAAGAATGTTGAAAACAATTACCTTACATTTGTTTCAGATTCAACCAGCAATTTATTGTATTCTACAGAATACTGAAAGCAGCAGAACTGAGTACACTTTAATATCTGTTTTATTATTGCTAGTAATATCGTTATCGTGATATTCAACAGCAAATCAATTTAGCGCAAATCCCATGTTTTCCTCATATTGTTCAGTCCTAATACAGAGCAGCCTGTGGCCTTGTTTTGTTCTTGGATGACATCTCTGCCAAACATAACTGGAATGTGACAACCTGTTTATTGGTCATTTGAGACATATAACTCCCACAAGGTCCTATGGGCTAGCATGACATAACTTGGACGTATTTGGAACTGCTTACAGCATGGTCTTTGTGGTGAAGTCTTTAGCTTTGATCACGTGCATGCATGTTGCCTTCACAGTATCCAGGTTTTCAGATCTTACGGAAGTACTGTTTTTAGCCTCTGACAATGCATCCTTTGTGCTGGAAGTGTTACACTCAGGTTCTTCCTGTTTGGAGTCTCATACAATATTCATAAATTTAGCAGCTTCTTGACTCATGTCTGGGGCTGTGAGCTGGAGCTGGCCCGGGATTTCGGAGCAGCTGTTTCTTTTCGGCCTGCCTGAGTGCAGAGTGAGCGTTGAAGCTTTAGACCCTCTGCCCACCGAGGGGAGGGGGAGTGCAGAGGGAGGGGTGCTGCCTGTTGAGCCCAAGGTGAAAGGGTGCCACGGACCTGCAAATGGAGACGGGGAGCTAACACTCAATCTGACTCTGCCAGTCAGAGGGGGGGATATGCAGTTTGGATGGGTGGACTGTCTGCCTGCCTTCTGCTCAACAGAAAAGAAGCCCTCTGTTGCTCATTTGCCTCTCTCTTTCTCTCTCTCACTCTCTCTCGTTCTCTCTCTCTCTCTCTCCCTCTCCTTCTGTCTCTCAGTTTTCAGCCTTCCCATCTGTATGTGATTTAGCCACAGGCTCAGGGGAGAGGCAAGTCCGCTAGGGGAGAGGAATCAGGGCAGGGAGGGAGGCAGTGAGAGAAAGGGAGGAAGTCCACACAAGTTTGTTTTACAGGACTCTGTAACACTCTGCTGTGCTGCATCTGGAGGTCGGAGCAGCGGGGAAGTGAAGCCAACGGTGCAGCCGAGCAAGAGGAGCTGCCCAGAGACGTTCCTACAGCCAGGAGAAACAGACAGAAAGGGGGGATCAGTGCTCTACTGGGCAAACACACAAATATGGCTGCTAAATCCCTGTCCTGCCTTCTCTGCATCCTATCAGGGATTGCCTATCCAGCTTCTGCCGCCAGGCTGGGGGAACAGCAACAGTCGGTACTGAAAGTAAGACAGATATGGTTTAATCTTTTTTTTGTGATGAGGCTGATGATCATGTACACAACTGTGAAGGTGAAAACTGTGAAAGATAAGGCAGGTTTGGGAGTGTTATGGGAGTGATTAGTTATAAGAGAGCTCTCTGAGGACTTTTGTGTGTTTGTGTGGACTTCACAATGGTCTTGCTTTGTGTTAACTCATGTGTGTGTTTGTGTCGTCAGACGTACCCCAGAGCTAGAGCTCAGATGGCCTCTGAATTACTGTCTGCACCACTGTCATGCACCCCCTGCCCCTCCCTGGCAGTTCCCTAATGGAAACCAGCTGCCAAATGTTGAGCAACACCCCAGAGACAGAGACAGAGAGAGCACAATAGACAGTAAGGGCATGTGAAGCAATGCATGACCGCTGGCCAATGTTTCCTTGGCTTAGTATGCTCAAAAGGATCAGCTCAGAGGCCCAACTTTCAACTGGGCAATCAAATTATTCTTTTTATATGTAGTGAGAAAGAATCAAAAATATATATATGTACAGTGTATACAGTATCTTCTGATACTAGTTATTTTCTGTTTTACTCTAAAGTTATGTTATATGTAAGATTTTGATTATAATCCATTTTGGTAATGTGTACGCAATGCATGTACGCAAATGTCATTCATTGTATTTGCCTTCCTCCTCCTAAAGCAGTTAGATGTTACTGGTAATTCAGCCTTCAGCCCACGTTTCCAATTGTGTATCAACAGACAAAAGATTCACAGGAAATGATGCATGTACTGGATGATATGTGGAAGACAAAAGCCAGTGCATATGCACAGTTCACGTAATGCGGAATACAAGGGGGTGGAGGTGGTGGATGTGCGTGTTTGGCATCTTTCATGCAGGAAAACTGTCACATGCACATGATATTTGTTTTTTTATGAACCATACCTGTGATTGTTCCCTAGCCCTTTATTTTGTGTATTAGCTGCCTAATACTACTGTAAGCATCATTTATTTGCCATAACCCCATGCTTTCCCTGACCTTGACCATATCATTGTTGCATGCATAGACTTTGTAGAAAGCAATTAGTTTAAAAACCCTGCCATTGGACATAAACATTTTCTTTATCTTAATCTTGATTTTTGAAGAGTTGACCAATATTGAAGTTGGTGTCAGGTTATCATCAACTCACTCTGAGCAAACTGTTCTAAATGCTTTACAGAGAGCAACATCTTGCTTACCAGATTGTGTGATGTGAAACAACGTTCTAATGTCCTGATTTCTTGATCTACAATCAGATTACTTGGTTGACAGCATTCTATGCTGCACACCCTTGTATAGTGTACATGTGCTAGCTGCCTGCAAATGCAAATGAGTAGAACAAGATGTCAGGCCATACATGAACTACAACTTTTACTGACACTTTCCCTTACACAGTGACTGTAATTATGTGGCTCCTTTGGATGCTTTTGGGGTTGATTTGTGTCCATTGGCCCCACAGAACTGTACCGGAGAGCCATGATTCTTAGCTTTGTAGGGACTTTGCTCAAAACTATTCATTATAAAGAAACATCCTGGAGAAATCAATATAGAGGTATTCAATCCTCAAACTGTTTATTTTCTAATGTATGTGTTTATGAGTTTTCTGAGTTGAGGGTCCCCAGAGAGGAGGCCTCGCCCCCTTCAGCCAGACTGTCAGTGCACAGTTATTGAGTTAGGATGAGATTCTCATGACCTGGGATCTGTCCCATCCACAGGAGTTAGCATGACTAAATCCAGTGTCTGAACCCCTCTTCAAGGTCAAAATAAATACAGCAGGCAGCTCCAGTTGGGAGGCAGAGCGGAAATGAGACACAACCTTCAAGATTTAACATTTAATCCACTTAATTCTCCGAGTCTGGGAAAGCTCTGTCAGCAGGCAGATGTGCATACAAACACACAGAACAAATGGCATATAAACGTTATCTTTATACAACATCATTCTTGAGATGCATCTGCATCATAGAAGCTTCCCACCCCCTCACAGAGTGCAGAAAGAGGGCATGGCCACAGTTTGAAGCTTGTTGACTTTGGACAGCACTCATCTGTAGAGGCAAGTCTGTAGAGTTTTTATGCTTGATACCTGCTTGTTCAGCTCTGTTTCGCAGGGATAGAGGGATACACACAGGGATAGGGATAGCCTTATGGTGTAAACAATAAGCGCTCAGTCAACACACAGGAAGTACACTGATAAATACTGAGAAGAGGTAGCTTCACATGAAAGCAGAGAGAGGCTATACAACATTGAATGTCATCTTTGTTCTCCACTGTAGTGGGCACAGTGGGAGGGCCACAGAAATAGTTAACATTACTGAGTGTGCTCATACAGTAGTTGGCAGAAGGCTGCAGATGTCAATTGTTTTAATTCTCATAATAGGTATTTATTAAAGTAACCACAGAGTTTTAAATTCTATTCAAACTTTCAGATGTTGTATTACATGACTACCACCAAGAGAAATGGGTCTTAAATAAGTAGTTTAAGATTGCAGAAATACACGTATTTGCTGTTTATATGAGAGTAAAATGAGAAGATTAATATCAACCTTATGTCTGTGTGTTAACTTGGGCTAGAGCATTGGTTCCAAACTGGGGTATGCCAGCGGTATGCAAAACCAGGGGTACGCAAAGTGACGAAGATGGTACAAGAAAATAAAAATAACGCACGGGACTATAAAATGTTAGGGAAACACTGGGCTAGTGTAAAAGACTAGTTAGCCTAGCTTAAAAAGTGAGAATGAAACAGCTAGCCTGGCTTTGCCTACATTTAAAAGTAAGGCTACCAACGGTTCATTAATGATGTTTCACCCAATGGTTCTCCAGCTGGTGGACATGACAAGAAAGGAATATGTGGAAACAGAACAAATGTTGGGTGAAAGATTAATTGGGTAGCAATAAACAACATGAATGCTGGTTAGCAAGACTCAGGTTAGCAACATTTGTTAAAACAGAAAATCAAGTTGGGCCCATTTGTTAAGCTAATCAATGCTAATCAAACAAACATTTTCATTTCAACTTATGACACAGCCATCTTATTTTCAAGTTCACTGTCAATGTACTGGGAGAGCTTTGTGTAAAGCAGTTTGGGCAAAGAACTTGCTTTTGATTTTGTATGGCTAACTTGTCAGCAAAATATTAGCCCCGTACACATCAAAGGTACAAAGCAACATTAGCATTCATTTAGAGTTGTGTCTCTCAATACCCAAAAGATGTAAGTTTATTTTCACTATTTTAATCTGTTTTTGGTCACCACCTCTTGAGGGAAATATCTGTCTCTTTAGCTGCTAAATGCTTCACTATGTTCACCAGCTAGTCTCTAACACTGTCCGTCTGCTGTTTGTTGCTGAGCGCAGCAACAAAGACTGTTTATTAAAAAAGTAGTTCCAACACCCCTAAATTCCCCCGTCTTAAATTTCTGTTTATGTCCCAGTTAACAAGATACCATGTGTTAACTGATGAATTTTAGATAAGTTGGAGGCATATTTTTAAGTCTTAATGCTATGCTGTGTGTTCATATTCAGATGGGATTTGTATCAATGTTTGCATCTCAGTCTTAGAAAAAAAATGGTTACGCGTCAAAATGTTGGACTATCCCATTTAGGCTCGGAGCCTATATTATAAATGCAAATATGCAAATTATTACGACATCAAGACAACCAAACATGGGCAGAAAAATGTTATTCCACAAGCTGCCTGGTAGTGTACTTCAGATGCATTCCTTAGTTGCATTTTAGAAAGATCTAAGGAGTCCATGTCCTACCTCAAGACCATCTGCTGCATCCTCCTCTAATCCTCTACCCTGTGCTCCCCTGTGTGTTCACACTGCAGCTGTTTGACCCATCACAGTCTGTCACACAGCTAACAGGTCAGAAAAAATTCCTAACTCTTTAAAGGGGCTTTACAAATGGTAAGTTGCTTGGGATCTCTGTGATTTCCCATAAAGTTGTGGTTTACTGCTTTTAGTGGCTTGGACTACCATTTGGGGAAAAAACTTCTTAGTATCTTATTTCTCTAAGCACCGAAACCCATTTGCATCATTAGCAGCATTTCAGGATTTACGATCATAGGATGTTATTTACGTGAAAGGTTGACAAATTGAATGTTTACATGGTAATGATGCTATGGGTGTGGTATCTGTGTTCACTGTGGGTCAGGGAAAGCCGCAGAAAAATGATCTGCAGCAAGAATCAGTGCTGCTGGTCACGTGCCGTTTCATGTTATCTGGCTACAGAAGTATCTTTGTTTCACCATCTGTGAATAAATCAATGGAAAATGTGACTCATGAGTAGGCATGCAGTACTGTTTGTCTGTGGAATGTTCCATCTTCTGGCTGCTCTGGATGCACCGATGTCCAGTCAACTGAGCGGAACAAGGAGGTCAAACTATGAAGTTCTTACAGACTGCTATTGTACAGTAGGCCTCATGAATGGTGCTGCTGCTTCAAATGTTCAAAGATGTTCAAAGACCTCCTGGTTTGTGTGTGTGTGCGTGTGTGCGTGGGG
>NC_045750.1:17928091-17928857 GCF_008692095.1 Etheostoma spectabile | reverse complement strand
CTCTGACATCACACCATCCTGACAAACCGTAGTGAACAAACATCAGACAGGATGCAGGTTTTAAAATCACATTCTGCAAATGGGAGGTAGCTGCTGCCTTTCAGAAGACTTTCCTCATAGCACACTGCAGAAATCATAAGGTCAACGCCTAAATGAAATCAAATAGAAAAATTACATTGCAAAAAAAAAAATTAACCAATGATCAGTATTATCAGGAATATTACAATTGTAAAATTATAGTTATTCAGGTGTATAAGCCACATATTCACATGTTTTTTACTTTTACATTGATTACTCTTTCTCTAACAAGGTTCCTCCATTAACTGCTGTCCTTACCAACTGAACTACCTGTCAGATATGGACAGAAAACTCTCCTGCTGTCAAGCACATTTAAATTGCTTAAGTTAAATACACTGGTTACTTAGTAACTGAGCTTGTCACCTTTCTAATAAGAAATGTTAAGGGCCTATTCATCAAGATATTGCAGAGACATTTATTTATTTATTGTATTTAAAAGTGACCATGTACAGTTTAAAACATAAATGTCACCATTTGATGCAACGTACCAGAGTATAACTTCAAGCTAATTCACATCTGTAGTCCTTTGGCAGTTCAAATAAAATGAAAACGAAAAACATAGTAGAAAGTTAAATGAATAAGCATTTTCAATACACAAAATACAAAGCTAAACATTATTGCTGGGCAACATGAAGATACACAATGTCAAAACGATACAAAAATGTCCACTAACTACCTTTGAAAATCG
>NC_045750.1:17921502-17928081 GCF_008692095.1 Etheostoma spectabile | reverse complement strand
AAAAACCTATTGACCATCTGCGCCAATCCCACGCTCTGATCCATGCATGTGGCTACGAACCACAGAAGCTCCAATTCGCCAAGATGGAGCCAACAAAAATAAGCTTAACCAAGCGGACACTCTACACATTACACTAATACCCTACCATTAATCCGCCAAACCACTGGAAAACATGCAACCCCTGGACACACATCTCCACCCCCGACAGAAAATGACCTACACCGGACAGAAGACCCCCAGCCATACCGCCCAGCCCTACTACCCATAAGATAATAGCACATGTCATGTAGACCATAAGATATAGATTAGGGTTAGTTAGTACAGAGCTGAACAGCATTTAATAACTTTTTTAAAGTTGGTTTTCCTCACGTCGTCAGGCAGGGAGGTTTTTTTTGCAGGAAAAAAGCTGATTGCCCTAATGCAGCGTGTCGAAATTGTATGGTACAATCTTGTAGAGAGGCTCTTCTTGAAGACACAATTTTCTTACAGAGTAAACACAAAGTCACGTAATGTGAGAAGGGCCAAACCATTTAAGATTTCAGAAAAGCTGGCAAATTTGAGCTCAGTAAATCATATTTCTCCAGTAGCCTACGCTGATGAGAATGTGATGTCTTTTTGTCCAATGTTTTTTAGTTTGTTTGTATAAGGACTCAAGAGGTCTCATGGCTGTTTCCCCAACATGTACCCAACATGTAATGCAATATGATATATACCGTATGAAAGGATCATAGCATGCATTAATATCTTAGCTGAGTCCAGAGAGGGACAGTTTCTGATATCTCTCCAATTTGACAAGTTGTACTTGCTTTTTTTTATGGTCTTTTTTAAAATTTAAATTCGATCCAGTATCCCGCCAGGATATTTAAAATGAGTGCCAGTGTCAATCCTTCTACCTTTAATGAGAATAACCATTTTAGGAGGTTGTACTTTTAAAAAATAACATACTGTACTTGAGGCTGAGATTTGCAATACCAAGGGTTGAAGAGTAACTGTGTAAATATTTAAAATACCATATTGTTTAGCTTTTGCGTGAATATTCACTTGATCATGAATGCTGCCGTATGCTTTTCGGTTTCATTTTCAGCTGTAGAAAAAGTGATCTATTTTCTTTTTTTTTCTTACGTGATATGAGGATTATTTCCTCGTCCTTGACTTAAATTTGAATTTTTTTAATTAAATTGATTGAAAGGGTAGCCTTTTCAGATGAAGCATTTCATTTTTGAAGGGATTCTATAAAAAAAATACATACTGTACAGTACCAGTCAGACTTTTCCAGAATGGGAAAGTGCGTCCAAACTTTTGACTTGTAATTTAGTTGTAAAATACACACAAACACAAAAAGTGATTCCTGTCTCCATTAGAATGATTGACAGGATGGTCTGTAGCCAAACAGTCAAGCTTTCACTGCAGTATTTTACCCACCTTCGGGTGGTCACCTAATGGTGATGTTGGTTAGTCTGCCAATCTGCCTCCAATTCTATCCTAGAACACAAACTTTAAAAAAAAAAAAAAAAAAAACTTTATTCCTTAATAGTCGCATACACAGAGTACAATGTAGAGAAATGATCTTACTGCATTCACCCATTCTAAAAGCAGTAGACAGCTAAACATACAGTGTCCGGGGAGAAACATGGGGTTCAGTGTCTTGCTCAGGGACACTTTCACATGTGGCCGGAGGAGCCTAGGAATCATCTGCCAACCGTATGGTTATGGGGCGATGCCCAACATCATTCACATTAATAGTATTAAAAGGTATGAGCCAAATCAAAATATGTGGATTTGTCTCCTAAAAATGTGGGTGACCCCCTGACCTTTCCACTCATCCCGTTGTAATCTAATAGACAGTTTGTTTTGACATTCACTGAACACATTCATTCAAGGGTTAGGATAGGGTAAGATGATTTGGACTCTCCATGAACCTTCCTCTTCTGCAACCATCCTTGCACAAACGCCAAAGGTGTGCGAAATCACTCCCTAATTTCAAAAGGAGCCCGGGCATTTTACTCAACATGAGCATCTTCACTGAGAAAGATGGAGGACAGAACATGCTAACAGTTTACAGGGCTCTTGTTGTTCAGAAGACTTCAAACTGAAGTTGCTGGCTTATACTGCAGTTCTACTTAAGTAAGAATGTACATTTCTGTTCCCACTGCAGGTGTGTGCAAAGGGGTTTTTCATGAGTGCGCAGGACATTTGCCTGCCATGTAACTGCAAAGGCTTAGCAGACTACTGTGAAGACATCACTGGCATTTGTTTTGTAAGTTTCCCCACATTTATAATTTCTCACTGAAGCATCAGAGTGAACGCACCACTTCAGTTGACTTTATTTAATACTACGGAAAAGGATTAGGGCCAATGTGGAAAAATGTATATGAGTTTTGACTTCATAGAATTCTGACTTTAAACTCAGAGTTCTGAACTATTCTCACATTTCCGACTTTTATCTCGGAACTCAAATACATTATTCACATGTGGCCCTAATCCTCTTCCGTATAATACCAATAACAAATAGATCTTTTTATTACTGTTTTTAATATCTCCCTTTAAGAACTGCAAGGGCCACAGTACAGGTGATTTCTGTGAAATGTGTGAGGATGGCTACATGCTGGCTCCCGGCCTGGACGGACGCCACGCCTGCCGACCCTGCGCCTGCCCCCTCTCGGTCCCATCCAATAAGTAAGCCCTTCTGTTTCTGCAGCCGCAAGACTGCGTGTTGGCAAGCAGTGGCTAATCCCTGAAATACTTTCTCCCTGTGTGTCCGGCCAGCTTCGCAGTGCACTGTGACAAAGGAGGTGCCATTCTGCGCTGCAAGTGTCAAGAAGGCTACGCTGGTCATTTCTGTGAGAGGTCAGTGCTGAGCAGGCTTTAAACAACCAGTCCAGAAGTTATATAATAATGCTCTCCGTGCACATTCAATAAAAACTACTGACTTCATGGCAATATAACAAGAGTCCATGCAGAAGCAGGGGAGGAAGAAGTAATACAGATCCTTTACTTAAGTAAAAGTACTACCACACTATAAAAATACCTTGTTACAAGTAAAAGGCCTGCATTTAAAATGGTACTTAAATAAACGCATGTAAGTGTCATCAGGTACTTAAAGTATTAAAAGTAAAAGTTCTCCCGTTTTAGAAACTGAAAACCATCCAAACAGTTCTGTCGATCAGCTGTTTAATGGTCTAATTATTTCAGCTGGTATAGGCCGTTATATTGTTGGGCAGTTTAACTCATAATAACACATCCTATTTTATGGACTGTATGTGTTTTGTGTGCAAAAAACATTATGTGTAAAGTAACTAAAGCTGTCAGATTAAGGAAGTGGAGTAAAGAGTACAATATTTCTCTCTGAAAAGTAGCGGAAAGAAGAAAAGAGAAGACTCAAGTAAAGTACAAGTACCTCAAATTTGTACTTAAGTACAGTACTTGAGTACATATACAGTACATTCACCACTGTGCAGTAGGTTAAAGTGCCAGCAATCATAGAATGCCTGTAAAATGTATGTATGTAGCAACCACTGTATCTTCCATGGACACACACATAGGAACTACATTTTTTGCATTGATACACACATTTTCTAGGCTATGACTACAGTCCAATCTCTTGGCATCCACCCAAATCCTGCAACCACTGACATCACGTGTGAGCGTAAGAAAACAATGCCTACAACAACAATAACTGGCTGAAAAGAGATAACACGCTTCAGCAGGTTTTGGTTTAGAGCCACCGATTCTGATGAAGATGTAAGTGTTCCATGTCTCTCTGTAAAGTTTCCCCATTTCTCGATCTACCATCTCATCCAAATGTAGCATTTGTTAACTGCACCACTTTGACAACACATGTAGCATTTATCAATCACTCAATTTATATCTCACGTGAAATCTTATAAAATATCATTTCAGTGAAATGCAGAATATAAGAAAACATGTTCAGGAGTTTAATTATACACCGGCTTCATACAAAAATATTCTGCACGCAGCACCAGCAAAAACCCAGAAACACTGCAGGTAGTACCTAACACAAAAATAGGATTTTTGTCTTTTGTCTGTTTTCTCCTGCTTTTATACGTTTCAGTGTGTTGAGCTCTCTTAACAGCTATAACTTGTCCAGCTGTTGGCCACATGTCCCTGACATCCCATTTGCAGTTTAGCCAAAACAGAAATATCCCCATTATACGTTTGGTGCCTGTGTTAGTTACATTAGTCCTTCCGTACGTCATCAATTTACCAGTGTTCAAATATCGACAAATAAAGTGTGAAAGCAGAGATAGGTGAATGCAGAGATGATGACTGGCTCTCCACTGGAAGCCTCAGTCCCCCAGAATCCATTGCTGCCACATCACAGTTTGGTGTGGCCACTTACATATGTAACAAACAGCTAAACCAACAAGTTGCTCCTTGTCTGTAGATTATTAGAAGTCATTCAAAATTCTGTTGAAAGACTTCCCAAGAGAACATTGGTTCGTCTTTCCACTTTTCAAACCCTAAAAACTCTAGTTTTGTTTGAAATAAACACATAGTTTACCAATTTACATGAGAAATTCTGTTGGCTCTATACACTTTTAAAAAAAAAAATTTAAATGAAAAAACGAGTTTAGCGCTAGCATCTTCAGAGCTGTTTCTGGTTAAAAAGAAAGGTCTTAAAGATGTTTTAAAGATCTAAATCTGAAGGGATCATTTCTATAATGTGGTCAGACACTTATAGGCCGAAAAAATAATCTAAAGATGGACAATTGCCCTATTGTTTCACATTGTAGCTTGTTTCACCCTGCCAACTAATACTGGACCGATGACAAAGATTGTTGTTCCCATCAGTCACTTAAACACAAAAAACATAGGAACATAGCCTACATTGAAATAAATGGTAGTTACCCTTTAGTTAAAAAAAGTAACTTAAGTATTTCTTCAGCGTAATACATTTAATTTAGTGGAGCTATCAGTTTTTCAAAACACATAGAAAATCACCTTCTCCTAGAATGGTGTAGGATTTACTGACGTTAATGATCGGATTAAGGTGATCTGGGTGACTATCCCTGATCCGTTAAATAAATGCCCACATCGACTCTGACTCAGATACTTCCCCATTCAATCGGGACATCCCTAATCTGCAGTCATTCCCTTCCAGGTGTGCTCCAGGTTACTACGGCAACCCAATGGCGATTGGTAATTCCTGTAAGAGATGCGACTGTAACAGCAACTCCGACCCTAACCTGATCTTCAGCGAGTGCCACAATGTGACGGGCCACTGCCAGCACTGCTGGGGGAACACCTCCGGGGCCAACTGTGAGAGGTGTGCCCCAGGATTCTATGGCGATGCCATCAGTGCCAAGAACTGCAGAGGTGGGGGCATCAAGTAAACGCATTCATTCAAGATATGTTTAATATATACTTGTAATACTCATTAGGCTAAGAAGAGGAGCTTCCACGTTCAACAAGAAAGCTTAGAGCCCAAAAGGATGCCGAGTTGGCTATTTTCTTCCTGAACAGGTAGCCAAGCATTAGCTTCAGGCTAATTTATTACGGCTACGAGAGACAGGCATTGTATGTCATTTCAACATTTGTGTACTCCGCTACATACTACACTGCTAGCTAGAGTACCCGAGATAGTTACTCACAAAAACAATTGAGACACAGCCAGTAAAGTTATCCCGACTGGTCCTGGCTAACGGCACCATGCTAACCCTGCTAATTGCTAACGTTAGCGGAGGACCAGGCAAGCGGGCCACGGCTGTTCAAACGTGTAGCCTTTTCAGCGGCCGTAGCCGACCACCGTGAGTTATTTGAAGCCAAGAGAAAGAGGCTGTAAATATGGAAGAGAGGACCGTGAGTTTGCAGTGTGTTGAGTCGGGTGGAGAGGACAGCAAGGTTGTTGTGTTTTTAGCGGTTGCTATCGTAATACTAAGACTGAAAAGTGTGTCTGTCGGTAGGGTACAGAGCTCCGCGGACTTTTACCACTGTCAATATAGCTAGCATCTAACGTTAGCTACTCCGCTGTGCTGTGAAGAACTGTCTGTCTATGTGAGACAAGCGTGTAGCGACATTGTTGTGGATGCTGCGGTCTCAGCCTGGCAACCTTTAATTCTGGGGAAGAGTGGGGAAGACGACTCTCTCCAGCATTTTGAATTTATTCTGCAATAACTATTTTAAAAACTAGCTAACTAGCAGTATTACATTATATTGCACCTTTAAGTAAAAGTACTACTACCACCAAGGTGACAATTCAAGATTGAGGATTACTGTATGCCAGGGGTCTTCAGCGTTTTCCAGGCCAAGGACCCCCAAACTGATGGCGAGATGGAGCGGGGACCCCCTAATTATATATATTGTATAAAATTGTGTTATATCAAACTGGTCCTATAGGTGCCATGTGTGCATTGATGACTGAAAGACATCTTCTGCCTCCATTTATCTGTTTACTACAGTGTGTTGAATTCATGTTAATGTGTATTTAAAGACATTTCAATTAGTGGAAAAAATTGCAGGGGGGGGGGGAATATAAAAAAAAAGTCTAATCAACCAAATCTTTCAAGAGTATATTGCTGCAGCCTGGAGGGTCCTACGTCATCCGTCCCGTCTCATGCG
>NC_045750.1:17920506-17921492 GCF_008692095.1 Etheostoma spectabile | reverse complement strand
TGCGGAGGCGTGTCCAACGGTAAATCCAGAGGGTCAAAAATGCAAATCGCGAATATTTTTTTAAAAATTCATTTATATGAATGCCGTTACACAAATGAATACAATATGTTTGTTTTCTTAACTAAACGTGTCTACAAGATAAATGCTGACTATCATACTGATGAATAAAAACATTTAAAATATATGTTCGTCTATAAAATAAATGCAGATTATAGGCAAACTAAAAAAATCCTTCTGCCATCCCCGAGTTTCTACTTTTAAAATAAAAGCTTGCATCTGGAATCAAATACTAATATCTCTCGTTTCAAAGTTAAAGCTCACGTCAACTATCATGCTAATGAATAAAATATTTGGTGTGTTTTTAAATATTTAAAAATATATGTCCGTCTCTAAAATAAATGCAGATTATAGGCAAACTAAAAAATTCCTTCTATAGCTGCATCTTTGATCCAAGTTGCAGCTATAGAAGGAATTTCTCTCCCGACAGAGTTCAAGCATTTGGTTTAGTTTAAAAAAAATGTCCCCTTTTCAATACAAAACAAAATACAATAGAACCGCTGGCGGAAGTGGAAGAAAAATTCAATCGCATCCTGGCCCAAGACCGTGGCGGCAGAGATACGCAGTCGAATGCAGGACGGGTCCCAGAGACCCGAAGGCCGAGGCCGCGGTAGTAGAAAAATAGAACCGCATTCTGCCCCGGGTCCCAGAGACCCGACAGCATTCTGTCCCCAGGTCCCAGAGACCCGACAGCATTCTGCCCCGGGTCCCAGAGACCCGACAGCCGAGGCCAACAGTCGCTCTCGCCATGCTGATAAGCAGTTGTATTTGCAGCAATGTCCCAGTGAAGTGTGAAAACAGCATAGAATAGGCCTATACAATTAAAAAGTCTTGGAAAGCGTGTAACATGTTTATTTTTATAGTCTTATTGATGTGTGTTCAGATCGTGGATTGTTATCCTTCCTCAGGAGGTCCTGCTGTTAGTTGGC
>NC_045750.1:17920153-17920496 GCF_008692095.1 Etheostoma spectabile | reverse complement strand
GCGTCGCTGATGCAGGTTTCATCAGATGTGGCTACGTTAACATGAAACAACACAAGCATAGCATTCAGAAATGAGCAAACTACATGTAGGCTATGGCAAAATTTTTACTTTAACAGTTTTTTAACGTTTTTCAATTGATTGCAACAAATGTGGTCACGAATTTACCCGTGACTCCGTCTGGAAAATTATTCGCGATATCGTAATTTTGACCCTCTGGATTTACCGTTGGACACACCTCCGCATGAGACGAGACCGTAAGAGACGGGACGGATGACATGGGATGCTCCAGGCTGCAGCCATACCCGTCTCAAAACTTTCGCGACCCCCATGCAGTACCTCCGCG
>NC_045750.1:17893543-17920143 GCF_008692095.1 Etheostoma spectabile | reverse complement strand
GGGTCGCGGACCCCCTGTTGAAGACCCCTGCTGTATGCCTTTTGGAGGCCCTGCAGTTCCAAAAATAACCCTTTCCACCATGCTTGTGACATCATTTGACCCAAGAGTTCCCATAATTGAATATGGCCTGTGTCTGTCGCAGAGTGCGAGTGCAATGAATGTGGCACCTCTTCATGCGACGACCGGAGAGGAGTATGTCACTGCAAGCCGGGTGTCACCGGACGACTCTGTGACCAGTGTGAGGTGAGAGGAAACATGCAACTCTGCGTTCAGAAGTCCTGTTTCTTCTGGGAGACTCAGGGATTTAATCTAAAGCAGCGTTAAAGGATAATTCCAATTTATCACAACGTTGGTCTTATTTTCATTCCTGTTTTAAAATAATAACAATTTCTGGCAATGCAGCAACATTATTAAAAAAAATCAAGTACAACTTGGCAAGAAACCTGACCCAGGTGAGCCACATTTATTTGGAAGACAAAACACAGTAAAAGTAGAAAAGAAGGTATTCTACTCAGTACTGGTGAGTTCTGGTCCATTTCAGGAACTTTGTGTGCTCACTTGATTTCTAACTCCTAACAAAGCCATTTTAAAAATTTGGCTAAACTGTTGGTTCGTGACAAGCTGTCAGTGTTTTTCGTGCCCCTCTGGACTTTGTTGTAGCAATGTTGCTGTGATGTCAGCAATAACTTTTGTGAGTATGATGCTGCATACAGTATGTTAATGATGGCCAAAACTACCAAAATAAGACCTCAGCTAAGAGAGCGGAATTATCTTTTGAATGATGTAGAATAATATCTTTTAAGGTGGCCGTGAACAGCCAGATACTGGGATCAAATGGTGTTTTTTTTTTTTTTTTTGTCATTCATGTAATCTAGGAGGGGTACTCTGGTTTCTCCAGCTGTCAGGGCTGTCGGAGGTGTGAATGCGGGCCAGCTTCCCTTCGCTCCACCTGCCATCCGCTCACTCACAGCTGTCTATGCCGCCCGGGGGCTGGAGGTCGTTACTGCGAGCGCTGCTTGCCGGGCTACTGGGACTACAGCCCTGCCGGCTGCCAGAGTAAGTCATCTGTCCGTCATATAACACGTCAAATGCTCTCTCGCTCTCTTAAAAAAACAAAAACAAAAAAAAGACCATTTGTCCAAACATTCACTACAGATAACACTTTCCCAGAAGAAAAGCTGCGCTGAGTATTCATTTTCTCACACCCACTAACACAGTAGTGCTCATGATGTCAGAGAAACATCTGCTGAGAGCTGTGACCCTGTGGCCGGAGACTCTCTGCTGGGAGCTGGATGACATCACCAAAGAGCCCAAATCTATACACACACACACAGCTTTAGAAAACCATCAGTCCCACACAAGAGAGGCCGCAAGACAGATGTGAAGGCCTCAAGCCAGCTACCATCTGGGTCTTTATACAGTATATATTTGGCAAATGCAGTGAGCTGTTTCCAGCTGATCAGCAATTTAGGCTGACGTGCAGAACTGTCTGTTTTACAGTCTATGATGAAGTACATCTGTTTTTTACAGAGTGTGACTGTGAAAGCGGCCACTGTGATATGCATACAGGAGAGTGCCTGCCAGAGGCTGCAACAGTCAACCTGTGCAACAACAGTAAGTTGACTTAACACTTCAACAGAGCACTGTTGTAAAAAGGATAAAACCCAACTGTGCTGTAATGCTGTGATCCAGGTATCTCCTTTGGTTTTAGGTTGTGATAATTGCATTTGGCATCTGATTGGGGACCTGCGGCTGTCCAATAAGACTCTGGACCAGCTGAAAGTTGGAATGTTGAACATCTCTACCGGTGCTGCTGCCAACGACAGGCTCAAATACTACAACTACACTGCTCAACGACTGCAGGTACATGCTGTACACACATAAAAAATATCTCTGGGTTAGGGGCTCAGAAACGCCAGAGCAGGGGGAATGATAGGGGGAAATTTGTTTTTAAACCAAAGTAGCAGTGTAAATTTAGCCTGAGGGTTTATGTTTTCTTTTTCTTTTAAAATGAGCTGGTCTAATAAATGAACAAGTGTGCTTTGCTTCCAGACTCAGTTTCTTGGCTGGAGAAACAAGTCCTCTGTGATGAAGGACCAGACTGGGGAGCTGGAGAAGGCCACAGATGCCGTGGTGTTGGACATCAAACAGCTGGGAGAATCGGTCGGCAAAGCCATCATCTTTTATTTAGATAGCATTAACCATTTAAGCACAGTCTCAAATGCTTTAGATGTTTAAGCAACACCATATTTCTGTTGTACAGCACATTGCTGCAGATCCTCTTTTCACCCTGTGTGTTTAGGTCTCTGTTTTAGCTACAGAGTGAGACATCTCACTTCTATATTATCTTTAGGAGTCACACATGCGCAGTAGCTGGGTAACTAGTTCAATCAGCTAGATTTAAAAAAAATCTTTGGTCAGTCCAAGGCAGGATTAGCTGGGAGACTTGTGGAAGACCTGCAGAACAGGGACATGGAAGTAGTTCTTTTGGAGATTAAGGTAAACTAGTGTGTGTTGGAGCAGTGTTTAGTCATTGAGAACGAGCTAGCATGCTACGGTTAGCCACCTCGTCTCGGCTAGTGACGTAGAAAGCCGTGCAGATTCTGAACAGCTCACCTGGAGACTGAAGGCGACCCCGTAACTCACTCAAAACAGCATGGATAGTTATTTTTTTATAATATGGGCACTTTAAAATTCCACTATATCCATATGCCACTATACAGTATCACAATCAAATCCTATACATTCTTTAAACACCATAGCTTAGCCTACAAAGGACTTGACATCTTCAAGTTATTCAGACCCCTCCATGGTCTTCACCCACTGATTGATGCGTCGTTGATTAGTTTTGTTGTTTTCATTTTCCAGGAGAGTGTGGTCAAGACTCTGGGGAACGAGCTGGATAACGACACGCTGGAGACGGTCACTCTGGCTGAGCAGCTCAGCACAAACCTCACGGATCTCAACCTACGCATCGAAGGTACCAAAAGGCTCTGGTCCCTGCAGCTTGCCTCCTAACGCCTCTTCTGTCCCATCAGTCACTACGTTTACATGCACATAATATTCTGGTTTTTGCCCTTATTCCGAAAAAGACAACGTTCCAACTAGGGCTGGGCAATATATCGATATTATATTGATATGATATGACCCTAGGCTTCTTTACAGTAAAGTGATGCACTTATCTGAACTTACCAGACTGTTCTAGCTGCTCTATTATTTGCCTTTTCCCCAGTTAGACATTATATCCACATTACTGATGATTATTTATCTAAAATCTAAGTGTAAAAATATTTTATTAAAGCACCATTTGTCAACCCTAGAATATCGCCGCAATATCGATATCGAGGTATTTGGTAAAGCATGTCGTGATATCTGATTTTCTCCCTATCGCCCAGCCCTAGTTCCAACTAAGATGTGAATGAAGTAAATGTTTCACACACAGCCTCCTTCTTTAATTCTTTCAACCAGCTTCTTGAAAAGGTCGGCGTAGCAATGTGTGCTCATATCCAAAAACCTGTTGATATCCAAGTCTTTCACAATGTTTGAAAGTAGCTGTGCATTCTCCTTCTCATCAGGTCTGCAGCTTTGCAAACTGCTGGCTGGTTGGTTTGTGTACAGCAACCATAGCAACACACAGAGCTAACCATAAGCCATAAACGGGCAAGAACTGGGCGTAAAAACCTTAAATTGTTTACGTGACCTACATTATATTGGAATATTGTCATATTCAGAATAATTGTGAAATATTGGGCTGCATGTAAATGTACTCACTGTCTCCTGCATTTCCTGCAATCATGAAGTTGTACTAGAGTTAGAGAGGTAAAATGTTACTAACTAGGAGTTGATTTTGCAGGCTGCATAGTCTTTTTCATGAATAACATTTTATTTTAACAAAACATTCAACTGTCATCACCCCCCAATGACATTAACTGCAGTATTCAAGACCATAGAAAAGCATAATAACAAATAAATGTAAATGTGCTGTATTTATATAGCGCTTTTCCAGTCTTAACAACTGCTCAAAGCGCTTTTACATCTACAGGATACATTCACCATTCACACACATTCATACACTGTGGCCGGGGCTGCCGTACAAGGTGCCACCTGCTCATCAGATAAACATTCACACACATTCACACTCCGATGCGCAGCACCGGGGGCAACTCAGGGTTCAGTGTCTTGCCCAAGGACACTTCGACAATGACTGCAGGGGCAGGGATCAAACCACCAACCTTCCGATTGGCAGGCAACCTCTCTACCACTGAGCCACAGCCGCACCATAAACCAAACGCACCATAAACCAAAATAAGAAATGTATAATGACAGCACCATAAGCCCAACATACACGTCTCTCCCCAGCACTAAGCTCCTTAGAGCGCTAGAGAAACTTCAAGTACCTTCTCCATTTCCTAGTGTAGACATCCAATCTTGAAAAATGTTTTCATGACATATTTTTAAACGCTGCCACATCTAGCCATCTCATAACCCACTCTTAAATTAACAGCACACCTTCATTCCTCCGTCCTCTTAAATGAATCTGTCCGCCTAACATTAAACTAGTTGGATTCCAGCTTCTTATGAGCTTATCTGTTCTTCTTAGGATTCATTTGCAAACAGTCATTTTGAAACACACTAAATGTGCAGTATCTTTGTAGTTCTGCATTTTTAGTCCTCTAAGTCTGACTTATATAACTCATCTATGTGTGTTAATGTATGTGCACAGAGATGATCCATGACTGGGAGCTGTACAGTGTTCACCAGGATGTGGATCCAGAGTTGGCCAGGCAGAACACTGAGCGGGCCCAGGGAATGGTAGCCAGGATGAGGACACTGGACCTGTCCCCACGAGAGCCCATCGCCACGGACGAGTCGACTGAAGCCCATGACTGTGAGGAGATATCAGATACGAGTCCAAGTCTCAAGTCTGTGAGCTAGAGTCCAAGTCAAGTCTCACGTCTCTGAGCTAGAATCCAAGTCTCAAGTCTCTGTGCAAGAGTCCAAGTCTCAAGTCTCTGAGCTAGAGTCCAAGTCAAGTCTCACGTCTGAGTTAGAGTCCAAGTCAAGTCTCACGTCTGAGTTAGAGTCCAAGTCAAGTCTCACGTCTCTGAGCTAGAATCCAAGTCTCAAGTCTCTGTGCAAGAGTCCAAGTCTCAAGTCTCTGAGCTAGAGTCCAAGTCAAGAGTCAAGCCTCATAGCTAGAGTCCAAGTCACATCTTAAGCCTCTGAGCTAGAGTCCACATATTTTGCATTCAGCCTTTCTCTCTGGATCTTGTTATTAGGGCTGGGCGATTATAGAGAAAATCAGATATCACGATAGTCATGACCAAATACTTCAATGTCAACATTGCGAGGATATTGTAGTTGTTGCACTCAGGAAGAGACAACACTTACCATGTAACGATATTACGATTTCCAAAATCTAAGACAATATCTAGTCTCAAATTATGATATTGATATAATATTGATATATTGCCCAGCCCTACTTGTTGTATGAAGTTTTTGAACCCAAAGATTATGATGTATGGCACAGCAGCTTCACTGCGCGGTCAACATGTTCATATTTGTCTCTCACGTGTGGCCGTGCACAGCAGAAACATTAGGTACTAAGTATTTTGTACAGTAAGTACGTTAGATGTTACACATGGAGGGGATTCAGCTGATCAGACGTTTAAAAAAGAATTAAGATTGTTCACGAGGGTCGCATTTCCAGTCCGAGTCGAGTATGAAGTGTTTTGAGCACTAGTGTCAAGTCAAGGAACTGATTGGGCGACTTTAGGTCGACTCAAGTCTGCGCATTGTCTGATTTATGTCCATGAGTTAAAGCTTGCAAGTATAACCAATAACTTGACTACTAATAATATGTGTTCCCTGAGACCCCCCTCTTCCTGTCCCCTTTACACACACTCCCAAGAAAGTAAATGTGGGAGACATAAGAAGAAGCTGTCTAACACAAATCTGGTCTTGGTCTTGACTCGGTCTCACCCTGCCTTGGTCTTGGTCTTGGTCTTGACTCTATCTCGCTCTGCCTTGGTCTTGGTCTTGACTCGGTCTCGCCCTGCCTTGGTCTTTTTCTTGACTGTATGTAATTATAGGGAAATAGTAATAATTCTAGAAAACAGAAAGATTTCATGTTTGAAGTTATCAAGTGCAGTGTTCTCTATTTCTTTGGCCAGTGTGTGTACAGTACCAATTCATGAGTGACTCAAATGGGACACCAATGATAAAGTAATGGCTCATTTGGCCTGTGTTTTTCAGTGCTGAGGCGTATCCGTCAGATGGAAAAGAAGTTGATGAGCACAGACGGCCGCCTCCCACCTGTCAGGGAGATCCTGTCCCGCTTCTCCACCAAGCTGTCTGACGCTCAGGGCTCTCTCCAGAAAGCAGCCAACACCGTCCAGCAGACGGTGGACAGGAACAGAGCCAGTGTCCTCAAATTCCAGAGGAATGAGGTGATTTCCCATGAACTCAAGGCTCCTGCTCAGTGTCACTCCACTCTCTCATCGCTACTCCTTCCTTCTCTTTCTGTGTTTGTCAGTATGGATGCATTGATAAACTGTTGGTCTCGCATTGGCAGACCTTCTGCCACACAGCATTCCGGAATGGGAGAAAAACGCCACGATGCCTCTGCAAAATAGCGTCAGGAAGGAATTTGTTTTGAAAAGTTGTTTTAGTTGTAGAAAACTCAGATTGGACAGATAGTCTAGCTAGCTGTCTGTATTTACCCTGCAGAGATCTGAGGAGCAGTTAACCATAGTCCTCACAAATCCACCAGTGGTTAGAACGCCAACACAAAAAAGCGAAAAGTGACGACTATCTGGATGAAAAGTGAGGGACATCCCGCGGAAATTCTGGCGTCACCGGTAACAATCCCAGAAATGAAACGTCATTGAAATAGACTAGTTAACTGTAAATGAGCTCACAGCCCTTCTTCCCTGCTGTAAGGGAGTGTACTGGCATGAAGTTCCTTCTCTGTCTTTGGCTTACCTTATCTCCTCAAACAATGTTGAGTTTTGCTCAATCACACCAAGGCATCTGGCTTTGAAAGACGCAAGAGTATTTTCCTCATAGGCATGCACTGCACATGCAGAAACTGAGAGAGAAAGAGAGAGAGTTCTGGTTGTTGTTTGCCAGGCACGTCAGAGAAGCCTATTACTGGTGGTATTTAAGTGCTGAGAACAGAAACACAAAACCATCTGTGGGAGCTTTGGACTGTCACATTAGGATGAGGCCCGCACAAGGGGAGCAGCAATACTGCAATACAACACATTTTCCCATGATAATATTCAGATCCTACACACAGAAACATTACTTTATTTTCCCATGATACAGCCCACAGAATCCTCACAGTACTATCCCAAATCCAAGAGAGACAAATCATTTAGACTGCTCCACAAAACATTATTCAGTATGATACAGTAGATATGAGGCATATACTCTCCTTTGCATAAGATAATTTGCCATATATCTACTATAATGTAGACACACTGTATTAGAATCTGTCTTGCAGAAGTAGCGCACTAATAGCCCAGCCACACCAGTATTTAAAACAACTTAAGTTTGTAGAGAAATGAATGTGATTCAATGGAATCGGTGGAGTTCAACTTTGGTGAACTTTAAAGTGCAAATCATCTTCTTAGTGCTGACCTCTGTGGAAATGGAGAAAGCTATTGTAGTTTATTAGCTTTATTGCATCTGCTTTTTTTAAACTTAGAAATATCAGGCGTGATGCTCACTGTAATGGATTACGTGAAGTATCTGAGGCAAGTTTCCAGCCAACCAATGGTTGGCAGTAATTTCAATGCACATGATATATGGACCTCCCAGTCCTTGAGTTCATATGCTGTATTTGAATGTGGTTTGCCTGGATGTGTTGCTTTACAACTCTGTAAAAACACATGTTGTTGGCATTTGGATCCAGGAAGTTGTGATCCAGCCCTGGTTGCCATGCCCTGTTTGACTTTATGGGTCTGCTGTCCAGCAGCTGCTGCTCAATGCTGTGTGTCTGTGTTTGTGGATTTTTTGGTTGCGCGTGTGTTATCAGGAGTGGGGATCTCCATGATCAGGGTCTCTGCTGTAACTCAATGCCATGAATGGTGCACTAACCAAACATGGAGCCTCTCCTAATCTGGGGGCTCTTCCTCGCCTCAGCACAGACCGGTCAACACCAGCTGAAGCCACGGTGTGCACGCTGCTGGGTCACCCAGCCAATCAAATGATTGCATCATTGTGCCATACCAAAGATCCTTTATACTAAAGATGCATTTCAAGCATTGCCAATAGTATAAATAGTACACACTTCCTGTCTCCTAAAGGGGCGTGGTCTCGTTTGATTGAACAGTTATATTTGTATAGTTTATTAATATTTTCTTTTGCTAAAGTTAGATATTTACACAGCTAAAGGACATAAGCATCATGGAGATTAGTTTTGTTAGGGCGTTCACCAATGTTAGCTGACGTTAGCTTCTCTGTGCTGCCAGAGAACCAGACAACATTGGTCCTGGGCCAGAAACAGGTCTTAAACATAATTTATTTTCTCCTGATGTATCTGTCTGAAAAATGCCATTTTAGTGTCAGAATGTTCTGGAGATATGTGGCTTGTGAGCAGTGGGTTCAATATCTACTTTGGTGACTACGGAGCAAAAGGATCGCACGTAATCTGTGTTCACGTTCACTTCTCCTGTTGGAATCAACACACTCAGACCTGGCGCTAGTCTCCTGAAGAGGCATGGTGGTGGCAGAGCCCACGTGACTCACATACAGGAAACATATAGCTTGAGTTGGGGCGTCTCGGTTCTAAACCGTCTCTGGCCATACTCGGTCATGCAGTCACATTAAAAGGGTGTGGCTACTGTCACATACCTCCAATAAGAAGATCTTATTAACCCTTTGAGGTTTAAAGTCTCTGACACACCAACCCAACGGCCTACAGAAAAGGCAGTCGGACTCCCCGAGGTCAAAAAAAGTGCCTCAGAACACACCGAAGCGACGCTGACTTGAGCGTAAGTTCTGTGTGTGTGCAATACGTAATACATCTCCATAAAAGCAGGTGTCGCCCAAAAAATAAAAAAAACGGAAATGACTGAACATCTCTCTAGACCTAATAAACATAGAGCATACTGTTGTCGTAGTCAAGAAGGATCGTTGTTGTCAGTACTCGCTGAACGGAAGAAAACACAATTGCAAATAATAAGAAGATACTGGCGTTGTCAGCTCCGGTTTTCTCATGCAATGATTCGCTAGTCAAGGGCTAGCACTCAACCAATCAGATTGGTCATTGAGTCCGACTGCCCACTGGCCGATTTGACTTGTTGAATCGGCCAAAATGAACGCTGACGGCTCCTCAGACTGACGACAGCACAGAACACACCTAACAGACTCGAGTCCCCGACCTTGTCAGACTGTCCAACGGCCGATATTCGGGTTGGTGTGTCAGAGCCTTGACAAAATGTTCTCGATTTTTACATATCTTCATAAATTCACCTTTTTAGGCTATTTGCATATACCATGATACCCATATGAGTCCTATCAAAATGTTCAGAAAAACATCATATTACATTTTATTAAAAAGTAGGCTAATACAAGCTAAAACTGTACCCCACAATTTAGCAGCAAAAAGTAAAATACAAACTTAAAGGGGCTGTTCTTGACATTCAAAACATTAATATACCAGTAAACAACTATTTGCAGGGCGCCTGGGTAGCTCACCTGGTAGAGCGCTCACCCATATACCCAGATACATATAGCATGTCCTTGATGTAGCGGCCACGGGTTCCACTTTACACCACCTGTGGCCCTTTACTGCATGTCCTACCCCCCCACCCTCTCTCCTTACATGTCTTCAGCTGTCCTATAAATAAATGCCTAAAATGTCCAAAAATAATTTAAAAAAATACATTTGCTATAGACTAACAGATTTCCCCATGAAGCATTTTTTCAATGTTTAAATATGCAAACAAGTCATTCTCTAATGCTAACCTTTGGTTAATTTAGGAGAAACTTACAAGCACAAATAGACAAATTATAGTACAATAATTTCCCAAATATATAATTTGTATGTTTTGAAAGGAGACATACAATTTGATTTTTAACAACATACAAAATCTCAAAATGATGTATTTGCCTGTTTTGGATATATGTATGCATGTATGTGTGAAACTAGAAAGGGGATCTTCACCCCCTTCTCATTTCATATATAGCTCTACTGTATCAAAATTCTGAAGCTTGAATTTGTTGTATTTTTATTTTTAATTTTTTTAAATCCTCAAACACCACCCTTTCACAACAGCCTCCAACCTCCCTTAGCTCTCCCCAGTAATATGTTTTATTTTGGTTTTGTGAAAGTGCTGTATAAAACTTATTCTTATTTCCTTGTGTCTCCAGGCGAAGCAGCAGAGGCTGACAGAGGACCACGCTGCTGTCAACGATACACTGGAAGTGGCCAGAGGTTCCGTCTCTGAAACACAGAGGACTGTGTCTGAGGTGGATGCTATGGTGCAGGTGAGGCCCACATGACTGTGAGGACCCATGACTGTTACCCAGGAGAGTGCATCATAATTTAATAGACTTTTATATGGGGCTCCTGTATCTCAGTCACAGCATTGAATTTATTCATGAAATGGATTCCTGAGACGCAGCCTGTGTTCTATTCTAAAAGTAGGCAATTTGATTTGGAAGCAATTTGTGGCTGGCCATAGATTGAATAAACTTTGGGCTCAAACAGCTCTCCCTTTTTAGTCAAGCGGCTCTCAATTGGGTTACTCTGTGGGGAATTACAAGCATCCTGATGTGTGTGTGTGTGTGTGTGTGTGTGTGTGTGTGTGTGTGTGTGTGTGTGTGTGTGCAATCACAGGGTAAAAAGAATCAATTTCTGAGGATGTAACACAGAGCAGCACCGTTACAGAGATGTTTGTGGATTCTGACAATGGAAATAGTAAATTGTATAACTACGTGTTTTTGCACGTGTCCATCTGTACAGAACGTGAGCGGATACCATGCGTCGATCGATGGCGCCAGCCTAAAGCTGATGGAGAAGACTGAGCGTCTCTCGCTGGCCGACAGAGATCTGGTGCAGAGGGCCGACGAGCACGCCGACGAGCTGGACCGACAGGCCAACAAATTGGAGAAGTGAGACACAATTCTGGATTCAATTTCTTAGTTACAAATAATCAGACCCATGAAAAGAACAATTTCAATTAAGAGTGTCAAATCACAACAGGAGTTATCTTAGGACACGTTACAGATAGAGTAGGTCTAGACACACTTTGTAATTTACAGAGACCCAACAAATTCCCACGAGCAAGTATTTGGTGCAACAGTGGCGAGGAAAACGTCCATAATAACAGACAGAAACCTCGGACAGACCCTGACTCTTGGTACGCGGCATCTGCCGCTGTCGGTTTGAACACAGAGACACTGACACTAATACAGACGTACAGAAATACAGATACACAGATATATACATACAGATATGGAGAAATATGATTCAAAATACTTATGGCAGTTGGAATGGAGAACAGTGGCAATTATAGTACCAATAAAGATAATAGAGCTATAACTAGAACTGCTAGTAGGAAATGAATCCATTAGTCCATCTCTCAAGACTTCTCTACCCTGTCTGTGGCACTGGCACTGTAGTTTTTAGATAACTGAATATGAGTACTGTATATAGTGCATCTTTATTTTGACTGTTATTGCCACTGTTCCTCCCACCCCCAACCAGCACCGTCAGACACCGCCTACCAAGAGCCTGCGTCTGTCCAAGATTTTTCCCTTAAAATGAGTTTTTATTACCGCCGAGGTTTCTTCCTAAAAGGGAGTTTTTCCTCGTCACTGTCGCACTGAATGCTTGCTCTTGGGGGAATTACTAGAATAGTTGGTCTTTGTATATTATAGAGTGTGGTTTAGACCTACTCTAACTGTAATGTGTCTTGAGATAACTCTTGTTATGATTTGATACTATAAATAAATGTACTGTAAATGTCATCCTGTCTTTACCAGGGACCTGAGGGAGAGTGACGCCAATGGCTTTGTGCAGAAAGCTATAAGTGCTGCCAACGTCTACAACAACATAGTGAAATACATCCACGATGCCAATATCACCTCACTTACCACCTACAACTTATCCCAAAGAGCGGAAGATGTATGTCATATCCCAGAAATACAACGCACACATCGCTGTAATACACGTGTCAAACTCAAGGCCTTTTTTTTAGTGACGTTTTTGGCGCTTTTTCCAACGTAATTGGTGCTTTTTTAGACAATTTTGTTGCTTTTTCCTATGAAGGCTAAGGACCTTTATCCAACTATTTTAGTGCTTTTAGAGGCACAAACTGTAAGTTAGAAAGCTATATGAGACAGTTTAAATATAATTTACAATATTTTACTTTTTCTGTTAAATAAAAGCATGTCAATAAAATATACATCTAGCCCTTGACGATTCTCATTTTCCAGTCTGGCACTTAGTGAAATTGAGTTTGACACCCTAGCTATAATACCTGTCAACATGCTGTGGCTTAGTGTTTAGTGTTCTGTGTTTCAGGCCATCGCTGGGATCAATAAGCATCTTGAGTACCTGGTAACGAAAAGCGACAACGTTTTCAAGGAATCTGTTTCATTACATTCAGAACAAATTGGTACGGGGCTGTCACTGGATACCAAATACTTGTTTTAATTGCAATAAGTGTTTAAATGTTCCTTTGGTATTTACTGAATCTCCCTGTGACAGAGGTCGAAGCTGAAGTGATTGACAAGCTGAAATACATCGAGGAGACCAAAGAGACCATGGTCCAAAACCACAAAAAACTTGCAGAAATAGTGGAGGATATCAATGGAATTCATCCAGGTAAGACAATGCATGGTTGTTTTGAAGTAGCAGTCTGAAATTTTAATGTTAATTCAATTTTCATTTCAGTTTTATTTACCAGGAGTTTTCTCAGGACACTTTACAGATAAAGTAGGTCTAGACCACACTCTATAATTTACAAAGACCCAACAATTACCCATGAGCAAGTGTTTGGTGCAACAGTGGCGAGGAAAAACTTTCTTTAAGCAGGCAAAAACCTCGGACAGACCCTGGCTCTTGGTGGGCGGCATCTGATGCTGCAGGATTGATACAGATTAGGGTTGTTTGAACGAATTCCGAGAGTCAAATATAATTTGAATAGTAAAAAAATCAATACTGTTCGAATGCTGAAATTACTATTCAAATGGGATTTTCTTATTTTCATAAATAGGTTGGCTAATGTTAGCTAATCTCCCTCTCCTCACGTCACGTCTGATAAATAACAAATCACGGGAGTGAGAAATAAGGCATTGTGAGCTAACGTTACATACCGAGTAACGTTAGTACAGGAGGGAGTGACAGGCTGAGGCTGGATATCGGAAGAAAGATGGGAAATAGTTTTAACATGACTTTAAAATCAGCATCCACTGAGCCTTCTTATGTTATCATTAGTTAGCTTGTTCTTGTTTCCTAGCTGCATTGCAAGTTATAAAAGCTTAGCTGGGAGTTTCATGGAGACAGCTAATGTTAATGTTAGCTGCCCTACAGCTGGCAGAGTTAGCTTAGCTGGGGGCTTCATGGAGACAGCTAAAGTTCATGCTAGCTGCCCTACAGCTGGCAGAGTTAGCTTAGCTGGGAGCTTCATGGAGACAGCTAAAGTTCATGCTAGCTGCCCTACAGCTGGCAGAGTTAGCTTAGCTGGGAGCTTCATGGAGACAGCTAGAGTTTATGCTAGCTGCCCTACAGCTGTCAGAGTTAGCTTATCTGGGACAGCACTGTTTTGTTTAGTTATCAATGCCGTTAGCATCGTGGCACTAACACTATTGTTACATAGTTTATGATAAATCGTTTCGGCTGTGCTTTTTAACATGATGTTATTGTGCTAACCGAGCTGGCTGCAATTTTTAGAAAATGTTTCATTACATAGTTCTCTGTTGATTTTGGTTGTTGTGTGCTTGTGGTGGAATATAATGTAAACCGAGAGCAGGGCGTTGAGCAGAGCCACGGAAGCAGTCACCAGCATTTCTGGGACATGAATGTAGACAGATGGAAAGAGAGAAGAGATCAGTCCGTCAAAGGAAGTCCCCCGGCAGTCTTAAACTATAGCAGCATAACACGGGTCCAAGGCAAACCTGAGCCAGCTCTATAAGGGCTGGTAGATCAATCTGACAACTATGAGGAGAAGCAGAGAGAGGAAGGGAAGCGTAATTTCCCTGTCAACAAGCGTAGTTCCTGTTGAACTTCTCTTGATGTTTGAATTAAAGGGTTGTTATAAAAAAAAAAGATGTTTTATCACGTACCTAGGCGTATATAGCTTATATGTTTGCCCAGGATTTAAGATATGCTATGTGCCAGTTTTTGTTCATTTAGATAAACTGACCATTTTAAGCATTGTGTTTCAATGACAGTCACCCGCTACATCCATTTACAGATAGAACACCACATCGACTGGAGTTTACCCTGGACGTGGCTGAGGGGACTCTCAACCGCTCTGCAGAGGTCCTTCAAACCATCACCCCCATCAGCAGTAAGGTGGAGGAGTGGGCCAAAAACATGAGGAACGATGAATACTCCACAGCTGCTTATGACCAGGCCATCCAGTCTGCCGGGGAAGCAGGTATCATAAGTGGTGCAATGCATCATTTTTAATACCATTTCAATCAATCAATCAATCAGCATTTATTTATAAAGCGCTTTACAGCAGATATCCAAAGTGCGTTGCATGAAGTAACAACAGTAAAACATAACATATACAATTCCAGTCAAAAGATAATAACCTTCTCTTACCTTCACTTTTCAGTTCCTCCATATAAAATATCCAGTTTAATTCTTGTTTTCCTCTCATTCAATGTACATTTTTAGTGGAGAACCTGAATGTTCTCGTTCCTGAGCTGCTGGACAAGCTGAAGGTGGTCGAGCAGAAGAAGCCCGTCAACAATGTGACCACCAACATCATGAGGATCAGAGAGCTTATAGCCCAAGCCAGGAGTGTGGCCAAGAAAGTTAGTTTCTTACAATATGGATGATTTAGGACAGTTAGTTTTCGAACTGTCCCAATTACTTACCATTGAGCATGCACACGCAGACCACGTGGCACAAAACTCCTCATAGCTTATTTACGGACATTTTCACTATTTTTTTTTAATGTAGCAGCTTAAAGGGTCCGATGACATGGTGCTTTTTTGGATGCTTTTCTATAGACCTTAGTGGTCCCCTAATACTGTATCTGAAGTCTCTTTTATATAGACCTTAGTGGTCCCTAATACTGTATCTGAAGTCTCTTTCCCAAAATTCAGCCTTGATGCAGAATTCCAGCCACTAGAGCCAGTTCCACAATGAGCTTTCCATAGTATGAGCCATTTCTCAGTCTGTAGCTTTTGAGGAGCCATTTCTAGCCACTGGGGGACCATAGGCAGGCTGGGGGAACACATATTAATGTTAAAAACCTCATAAAGTGAAATTTTCATGCCATGGGACCTTTTTAACAAATGACTTTTATGAAGCCTTCAACTTTGCAGCAGGCTCTAGATAGCTCTCATTACTCATGGAGTTTCTCAAAGCTCCTAGCTGTATTGACGGAAACTACACAAAGTTAGCTTTTGCAGGTATTAGGAAATAAAGTGTCAATGTGTTCCAGACCATCATTTGGTAGCATGGGTTAAAGAGAAACACTGCTTAAATTAAGAATCCCAATATGTTATTTCCATGGCCAAGCAAAGTTCAATCGCTACGTGTGTACATGAGCTACTCTCGTTAAAAGCCAGAAACTAGAGTCTCAAACTTGTGATGTCTTGTGAAGTATACTGTAAAGTATGGAGCTGCTCCATAGACAATGAATTGTTTTCTTTTTTCTTTTAAAACAGAATATATACTTATGGAGCACTTCCACACTTTACTTGATGACATTTGAGTTTTAGCACTGTAGTTTTTGGATGAAAACGAGTGTAGTTTCACTTTAAGAGCACCCTCTCACCCAAGTAACGTTAGCCTTAAATACATCTAATCCTCTTCTTTCTGGATATTATACTTGTGACATTAGTATGTGTGAACTTACTGCTGTTTACTGCCAGACACTAGACTTATAATAACTCTCCACCTCTTTGCATTGTTTGCATTTGTGATGCATTTCCAATCTAAAGCCATCGTTCTGCTTGTCTAATAACTGTCGTCAAGTAAAAATGCAGATTTATAACCACAGCATGGATCGTAGAGTCTGATAAACTTTGACATTATCCATTAAACTATCATGTCCTACTACATGATACATGTATTAACGTGTCCTTTATTAAAATCTGAGGATTTGGACCAAATAATAATAAGATGCTAGAAGCTAACAGGGAGGCTTATTTGCATATATTCTGTGCCATGAATTTGAAATGTATGGCTCAGTCTTTCTGGTTTGTTTTCTGCCCCAGGTCCAAGTGTCCATGAAGTTCAACGGTCACTCCTCAGTGGAGGTTCATCCTCCCAGCAACCTGGAAGACCTGAAGACAGTGACGTCCATCAGCTTGTTCATGAGAGTGGATCCTGACAAGGATCCCATAGAGGACCGTTTCATCTTATACCTGGGAGACAGAAATGTGAGCCAAACCATGGAAAACGTATGCGGTTGCTTTGCCATTAATCAGTTACTATAAAACATGGACTGCTAAGTGGATGCAGATGGGAGCCATTACATCAAGTAAAAGCTCTAGTGGGGAAACAACTATGCATATACATTTCACAACACTCAAGAACTGTACAACCTGGCCGTTCTTTCCTGTTGTATGTGTGGAAAAGCTGCTAGTTAGAAAGGAGATTTCATGGTGAGTATGTGGCCCACATCTACTGCTAAAACTTCCCAAGCTTGCACCCAGGGGCCCCGGGGCAAAGATGAAAGGAAGGGTGTAGCTTGTGGACATGAATAGTTTGTTGTGATCACGTAGGCAGGAACGACAGGCTTTGAAAGTTCACAGTTGCCCCTTTTCAAAAGGTCTCCAAAAGACGCTGTGACAATAGTGCATGTGTGTGTGTTCATTAACATAAATACCGTTAGCCCGCTCCCAGCACCGTGCAGCTACCTAATGTGAGGCCTCTCTGTTCCCTTTAATGACACTTGGGTGATTTCACTGCCACTGTAAACTATGCAGTGATCTTTTCAGTGTGAAATAATAACCTCTGCAGGAGCTCTGGAGCTAGTCTCAAATGAAGGATGTTTATGTTTTTCAAACCACTTTATTATTTTTTTGCCTGAGTTTCAATTCACATACTTATTTTTTTACTTCTAGTATGTACTGCAGCTGCTTTTACAAAGTACTTACGTTTGCATGAAGTATGCATACAATTGGGACATACATACTACTTTTTCTTCCCATTTCACCTTAAAATGTGACCATCTTGCCGATGCTGTGCAAAGGACGGGTCAGAATAGCTAGAGAAGCATGCTGGCTTGCATACTGCATACTGTTCAGGAGGACATTCTGGTATACTGCTTTGGATGTACTATGTATTAGGGCTGGGCATTATGGAGAAAATCAAATATTGACCAAATACCTTGATATACCGTAACAATATTGTAGGATTTGTGACATGCAGGACACGATTCCCAGCCTCCTGGGTGCAAATCCTGTATTGTTTGGCCCATCTACCACCCCAACCAACCTCCCAATGAAGATTTTCGGGCTTTCATACGTCTCATTCTCACTGACTTTACTTTGGCATGGTTTTCCGTGGTGGTCGCACAGAATTTTCACACATTCCGTGCCTTCACTACGTAATATGCTGGTAACCGTTCATGATAATTTCACGGTATTCTGTGAGACCAGATTGGGACAACACAAGGGTTAAGCTTAGGACACATTTTAGTTACTTTGTTTACTTAGTTCTTTAAGTAAACAAAAGACGGGTGTGCAGCTCTGTTATGTGAGGAAATATAAGTTTTGGAATGTGAGATTTTCAACATTTAAAAAGTTTGATCGGGATCATGGACTAAAAAAGCTGATTAGGACATCCTAGTGTTGGGACATGTTAAATATATTTTTGGCATAGTAAAGAGTATGATAGTATGGGTGTTGGATTGCAGGGCATGTCCCTGTTTTGAAGCGGATCCCACAGTGGTACTTGATGGGAAAATGAAAACTGACCGTGAGGTTGTTCTGCTGTTTTTTCTCACAGGGTAAGAAGGATTACATGGGACTGGCTATCAAGAATGACAACCTGGTGTACGTGTACAACCTCGGGGGGGAAGATGTTGAGATCCCATTAGGTTCCAAGCCTGTCAGCCAATGGCCCGCAGTCTTCAACTACATCAAAGTAGAGAGGTAACATCTATTCATGAACTTTATACAAGAATGACTTTTTTCAAAGTTGAGCCTACCAGACACTAGAAGACTTTAAACAGTCTTTGAAAAGACAGCCGCCTGACACGTCTCACATCTAAAGACAATCATCTCACCACTAACGTTAAACGCTGTCATAATATGTAAATACTGGTCACACATTGCAATACTACAACTTGATTCTTTTTGAAACAATTTAGCAAGACTCTCCTGATTTCATTCAGATATTGGAAAATAGTCTTTAACAGTGGAATTGCTGTAATCAACTAAAATAAAGGGGTAAAATAAAAAAGGGCATTCTGGAGTGTCAGATTGCCAGATTGTGTGATTACCCATGCTCCTTTGTGCTCTTTGCTTGCAGGCTGGGCAGACATGGAAAAGTCTTCCTGACCATCCCCAGCCAGAGCTCCACAGACGAGCAGAAGTTCATCCAGAAAGGCGAAGCTCCAGGCACTGACTCGCTGTTTGACATCGACCCCAAAGATATAGTGTTCTTTGTTGGCGGCGTCCCAGCAGATGTCAGGGTAATGCCTTTCACATGCAGTCCTTGACACAAATAAATCCATATCTAATCATCAGTTTTTTTCTAAATGAAGCCATGTATTTGTCTTTGTAAATGTACTAGCTTCCACCTCCCCTGAGTCTAGCACCTTTTGTGGGCTGCATCGAGTTGGGTTCACTGAACAACGACGTGATCAGTCTATACAATTTCAAAGAGACTCACAAAATGGATGTTGTCAAGTCGGCACCGTGCTCCAGGTACAGAACACTATGCATGAGTGGATTAACCTGCCATAGGCCCCTCCTGACCCCCTCTTCCTCACCGACAACTCACTGGCATTATGTTTTTGCACTGCCATAGGCGTAGATTTCAAAGGGGATGCAGGGGATGTGTCCTCTGCTCCCAATATTTAGCAGATTTAGAATTGTCCCCCTCCAAAATTCAAATAAAATAGAAGGTACAAAAATACATTCAGGGGGCTTAAAACATGCCGTAAAACCAGAACCGTCTCTACTTGGCTGCATCAGGAGGTTAAAGAACCAAACCGGAGCATAAAAAAAAAGACTTGTTTTATCTTTTACATCCGAGCTTTAACAAGGTTGCGTCACAGATTTGTTGTTGAGGTGTACATGATTTCTAAAAATAAAAAAACATCCCAAAAAACATGAAATGTTTCTTAATATGCAGAAACAGGAGAATAACTATTTACGTGAATAAAGACATTTGCCCAATAAATTGATGCAGAAAAGGAAGTGTTTGAGGCTCAAAATGTTATGGGGGACAACCCCGCCTATAAAGTGCCTCCCCCAATGTTGAATCAAAACCCAAGCCCTTGTGCACTGCCACTTCCAAATTCCTATAGAGTAATGTGTTACCTGAAGTAAAAAAAAAAAAAAAAGTACAAGCCTTAATTTCGAAACCATCCAAGTTGGACTGACAATGAGCTTTTTATGCTGCTGTAGAAGAAGTCTGAATGAAATTAACCTTGTTTTATAAAAAACAGGTTTTACTTGCGATCTTATGGAGAAATACTACACTACCCTCAATCCTTAATCCAGTGACGTCTCTGATTGGTGGAACTGACTGTTACCGTGGAAATGTTTACCGCACCCTTGCACGGCTAGCCCTAGCTGCTAACATTGACGTCTACAACAGTTTCTGTAAACGGTCTTGTACCTTTTGCCTTTTTTTTTTTTCCATTTTCAAAATGTCGCTTTGCGCCAGTGTTTTATGGTCACGATTCATCTCTGAGCTGGGTTGCTTGTTTCTAAGCTTAGAACTTTTTATAAAAGCAATTTTAACAACACAGGCGGGAAGGCAGACAAGGACCAGGAAGTGAACATAACTGAAATGAGACAGTGAGTTTCAAAATAAAACACGAAGGGGAAAACTAGACAGAAAACAGAAAACAAACTCGACACAGGAGCAAGACGTGACAGTGCTTCACGATAAGCTAATCGCGTTCGTTCAAATTTACATTTGTAAACGATTATCTGTTCAGCCCTTATTGATACATACTTTAGTGGTGAAAATACTCTATGAATCAAGACTTCTTGGGGCCCTGGGGGTCATGGCGCCCGTTGGAGTTGCCCATTTTACCCATTTGGTTCCCATCCTTTTTTCAAATTTGACTTATAAAGCATGTAAATGAACTAGATGTTACTTTTATTTTTAATCTATAGACTGTTCAATATGTATGAAATGACATTTCTCCCTCCATTCTCAGGTACAAGTTGGCATTTTCCCAGAGCCGTATTGCTAGCTACCTGTTTGATGGAACGGGCTACGCGCTCATCAACAACATGGAGAGGAGGGGCAAATTTGGTGTTGTCACCAGATTTGATATTTCAGTGCGAACTGTCGCAAACAATGGTGTCCTTTTCCTCATGGTCAATGAGGTAAGTCTGGCGACTTTATCTTTAAACTCACTTAAGACCTAAATGCCTTTTTTTAAAGTTTTCTTTAACAGTCCAATATTTTCATTTTCGATTACTATTTATCTTTTTAGCATTTGTACACATTAATTTCAAACACAACAAAAAGCAAAGTCATAAATCCAGTGTCCACTCCAATATACTTGTATATATACTTGCACACCCTGAAACAAAGTCATAAAAAGATTTGTCCACTCCAAGGTATAATAGCATAGGTTAAAATACAGGTGCAATAATTACTCTGGGAAAGGTGTGTGTGTGTGTGTGTGTGTGTGTGTGTGTGTGTGTGTGTGTGTGTGTGTGTGTGTGTGTGTGTGTGTGACGAATGTGTGTGTGACGAATGTGTGTGTGACGAATGTGTGTGTGACGAATGTAAACCTAAAATAGGCCGGAGGGCGGAGCACCACCAGTGGCAATCTGGACCATTTTGAAAAAAGAGGGGCCAGGCTGGGGCCCCATGTGATTTTAGGGTTACCAAATACATTCATTCAATGCAAATAACTTTATTTGTCCCTGCGGGGCAATTAAAAGACACAAACAGTATCACATGAAAGTACATATGACAGATATGGTATAAATATGAATAAATAGTTATATAGGTAATGCATTGTGTAATGCTGTGCATTCTAAGGTGAGAAATATCAGAAAGTCATTAAAACCATAATTAAAAAGTGCCTTTATAGGATTGGTTCTTCAAAAGGCTAACGATACCGTTACCTGTTGGGACACAGATGTTGTCCGTACCGTTACCTTCTGGGACACAGATGTTGTCTGTACCGTTACCTGTTGGGACACAGATGTTGTCTGTACCGTTACCTGTTGGGGAACAGATGTTGTCCGTACCGTTACCTGTTGGGAAACAGCTGTTGTCCTTACCGTTACCTGTTGGGACACAGATGTTGTCCTTGCCGTTACCTGTTGGGACACAGATGTTGTCCGTACCATTACCTGTTGGGACACAGATGCTGTCCTACTGTTACCTGCTGGGACACAGAGGTTGTCTGTAATGTTACCTGTTGGGAAACAGATGTGGTTCTTACCAACATAATGTTGTTTTTATCACATTTAACGTAACCATTTTTTTTCTTTGAGAATAAAAATGCTAAAAGTTTTTGTAGCTGAAATGTCCCAAAAGGCAAAACCTAATCTAATTTACCTTCTTTTTTTCAGGAAAAATTCTTCCTTTTAGAGATAAAGAATGGCTTCCTGCGCCTAATGTACGACTTTGGCTTCAGCAAAGGGCCCGAGCTTTTGGAGAATAACCTACCCAAGATGCAAATAAATGATGCACGATACCATGAGGTAGATTCCCTCCATTACATTACAGCTTGAACCTTGTTAATGAGTCACGTGTTGCTGTAACTGTCCTGTTTTGTGCAGGTGTCAGTGATCTACCATCAGTCAAAGAAGGTTATCCTACTGGTGGACAAGAGCCATGTTAAATCTATGGAGAATCCAAAAACCACACTGCCTTTCTCAGATATCTACATAGGTGGAGCTCCCTCCAGCATTCTCAAGTCCAGGTAAGTTAAATACACTTTCACCCTTGTCTTGTCTTCCTGTCCACCATCCAACTTTTTGTTTTTTGGGTCAAAATCTCAAATTAAAATAATGTTTTGGTTGTCTTTTGACACTATTGTTGCTTTCCCTTTGTTTTTGTCACTTGCTTCCAAGTTTTGTTCCGAAATTTATGTAATCTTTTGTATTTTTTGTATTTTTTTTTGTTAAAAACATCAACGTTCTTTTATCTACTTTTTTCAAATGGTATTAAATTTAATAAAAACGGATCCTTTATTTTACTTACAGCGTTGTTTGGAACCATCATTGTTATTTTTTTTGACATCTTGGTTGCAAGAAATCCAAATTTTTTGATGTAGGAACTGGCAACTGAGAGAAACATATTTCATTTTTGCAAGAGTCCAACTTCTCCGTGGGAGACATCTGCTCACTGTTGTTAAAGCTGCATTCATAGATTTCTCTCCCACTCAGGGGCGGGCAATAAGCTGTAATCACACTACTGACTGTATCACCTTATTGCTTTAACAAACGTTTAAGCAAACGGTTGTCATTCAAACGTCTGTCATGTTTAGGGATTAGCAGCACTGGACCCAGAAGGGCAGAGTGTTAAAGCGAGGAAGCAGTGAAAAGGTTTAGAAGGTTTATTAACATAAAAAAGGCTTACAACAGAAGGTGTCCTGAGACAGGCAAAAGGAAAACGCAAAATCCAAAAAAACACTTGGAAAACTAAAGACAAGGAAAGGCAATAACCACAAAGACACAGGGAATGACACTGGGAGGAACAACAATGAACCGACAAGAGAAAATGAAAGCGCAAAAACAAAAAACACAAGGTAACGAGGGTAAAACGAGGGCCAGGTGACATGAGTGCTGATGACCAGCTAGAACACATCAGGGTTGTAATTAATCGCAATTAATCACACGTTTTTATCTATTCTTAATGTCCCTTGATTTATTTTTGTCTCATCATTTTTTTTTTCTCATGTTAATGCTCTTATCAACATGGAAAAGTGGATCGGCTCGCTTTGTGTAAATGTTTTTTTAAATTATTGAAACCCACATTAGCATATAGCCTACTGTAGTGTTCATATTCACACTAAAAATCGCACTTTGAGCAAATAATCTCTCACACAATGTAACACTGTCCATCAATAAAAGGGTGAAAAAAATACTTTGACAAGGGGGGGGGGCTCACAGCATTAGCTGTGTGCTTGGCCATCATGTGGTATTTCAGACTGGATGTGCTGCGATGATAGCTCAGTTCACAACAACAAAACACACAGATCACTTTGGTCTTGTTAATGGAACCATTTGGCAACTTTAAAAAAAAGTAAACTTTTCATTTAGAATCTTATTGGTGTCCATTTCAGCGTCTGGCGCTCGCCATCCACTCAAAACCTAACGTTACTACTCTTTGGCCGGCTCACAAGCCCAAACCTCTTGTTTTGTTTCTGGTCTAGCTAGATCCGGTGGGTGTTGTAGTTTTTCTAACATTTCTAGTTGTTACAACAGCATGTATATTAAAAAAAAAAAAGTTTGCTAGGCCAAAAAGAACGTTAATCTCGCAATTAAAAAAATAACACCCTTAAAATGGGTTTGCGTTAATGCCGTTAAAAACGTGTTTAAATGACAGCACTATAAGAAAATACGACTGAAAACCACAACCATTACAACATCTAGGAAACCAAACCTTAGCATTAATGTGTTGGACAAATGTCAAATATTTACTCTCCCTTTTAGTGTTTTTTTAGTCTCCACCAACTCCTGAGGGAAATATGTCTCTTTAGCTGCTAAATGCTCCACTTCGTTCACTAGCTAGTCTCGGACTGACTCTATTTGCTGCTGAGCAGGTAGTGTTCAGGGCAGTGTTGGAAGAAGTATCCAGATCCTTGACTTAAGCAAAAGTACTAATACCACATTGTAAAAAACACTCATTATACTACTTATTATAATGTAGAGATCACTCATGGTGGCAGTATGTGTCTCCCCACAGGCCTGAGCTGTCTGCTGTCGTCAACCTGAAAGGCTGTGTGAAAGGTTTCCAGTTCCAGAAAAAAGACTTCAATCTGCTGGAGGAGCCTGGCACCATTGGCATCAGCAGCGGCTGCCCCGAGGAGTCCTTTGTGAGTGCTCCCTCCAACACTTTCATTTTCACTCTCAGTGATAACGCACTGCGTATGTCCTTCTTGGAAATCAATACCAAACGTGTCTCACATCAGTAAAACGCGCACCTAAACATGCTTTTTCAGTCTGAATTGAGAGAAATAATTGGCTTTTCTAGTTCAACAGCTTTCACACGAGTCAATCAATATCCCCGCTGGGGGATTACTGTTCTCTGAGCCGATGAAAGTGAAATCTGTTTGTATTGTGACAGATGTCCCGTAAAGCCTATTTCACTGGAGAGAGCTACCTGGGATCCACAGCAAAGATTTCACCCTTTGACAACTTTGAGGGAGGACTCAACTTCAGAACACTGCAGCCCGGCGGACTCCTGTTCTATCTGAGTGACGGGGTAAGCACTTATTTTTGGTTTTTAGATACATTTTAGAAATATAAATCAAAATTGCAAATGGTGGGGTGGGAAATCCGATTTTCGTTCAGTTTCAAAGAACATGGAGTAACAATTTAAAATAATGGTATATAAATTAGCATGAAAAAGCATGATATCAGTCATTTAGTACAACATATAGTATCTTGTGCACGCAGGAGCTATACGCTTATAAATGCATCAATGGAGGTATTTGAGTCATCATGATTTGTGATTTGCGTGCACACTTTTTTCCACTACTACCAGTAGCCTATATACACCACTAACACCGACTTATTACCTCTAGTTTTACACTTTTTGGGGGAATTAATGTTCAATAAGCCTCATTTATATGAAATTATATCTAATTGTTGTGATAAAAAAGCACACCTTGAATAATATTTAAGATCAGAGGGTGTTGATGGACTGTCAACGTTTAGTCAGGATAATGCTATAAAATTGAATAAAAGCACCCAAAAGTCATTGAAAATAGTAAATTAATCCATCATTTTACTTTACTTGTACTTATGGAACCATCTAGTGGTGTAGTCTAATGAATTGGGGTGAGTATACTGTACTGTATATTGGCCAGAATCAGCATTTAGGGGGAGGGGGGCCATATCATAGTGGAGGTTTTCAGCATCAACGACTTCATCTCCTGTATTCGGATACACTTTTAGGCACCAATTTAAAGTGGAAATCCCTTTATTTAGCCTAAGTGAAGTACAAAAACACAGATGAAAATTCAAAATATATCAAAAATATAACGGAAAGTATGTTATTGCGTGTCATTGGGCTTTTTAAAGTGGGTATATGGAAATCCTGGAACTTTGTTATTGGGTATACTGTGTATACCTGTGAATCACGTAGACTACACCACTGGAGCCATCCGTGTTATTTGTGGGTAATTTGGTTAAAAATAGAAACTTTGAAAATGGGGTCAAATTTGACCTGAAGACAACAGCAGAGTTAACATATTGTTCCTGCATTAAGTCGTGCATGGTATACTATTGATCCTTGCACATTACTGATAGTTCACAATGTACTTTTTCAGGCATGAAGTCATGTATGAATTCACGATGATTTATGTACCATTATTATAAAGTGTTACTGAATTTAGGATATATATTTGTTTGTTTGTTTATGTATTTATTTATTTATTTTTCCAGCCATCTATAACCCCACAACAGTCAATACACTACAAAAAATAACATTGTTGCTTTACTTTCACAAGCAAAAATAAAAAATGATCAGACAAGAAAACAAACAAACAAAAACAAAACAACAATACTAATAAAATATACTAATTAAAAAAATATAGACAGTATATATACTGTCTATATTGTATATTCATAAAAAAAAGACAAATCAAGAACGGATCTTGTATGTTTTTGTAATAATTTGTGCTTCTATGTAAAAGGCATGATCTTATTTTCTCCCACTTCAGTCTGATGAGTTCAGCATCTCCCTGGAGAATGGAGCCGTGGTGATGAACTGCAGAGGCACACGAGTTAAATCCCACAAGAAACAATACAGCGACGGAAGAACACACTTCTTAGTGGCCACAGTAAACAGTCAGAAGTAAGTACAGTCGTGCAACAGGAAACTCAGATTGGACAGATAGTCTAGCTAGCTGTCTGGATTTACCCTGCAGAGATCTGAGGAGCAGGTAACCATAGTCCTCAGAAATCCACCGGAGGTTAGAACACCAACACAGAGACAGAGGAAGGGGACGGACATCCAGCCAAAAAGAGGGACAACCAGCGGAACATCTGGAGGCACCGGAACTATCTCATAAATT
>NC_045750.1:17887523-17893533 GCF_008692095.1 Etheostoma spectabile | reverse complement strand
ACATTGTCAATATAGTCTACTAATATCATGAACCTTTAAATAGTAGAAAAAAACTCAAAATTAGTAATACTATGCTCACATCATGATGGCCACACCCAGTGAGGCAGTGTGAACCAGAACAAATGTGACCGCAGGATTCTGTTACAGCTAGTTCAGCACAAAAGACGACAGTAGAGGCCTGTATCCCTAGAATCCAACAATCCTCAAATGCTGATCTCAGGAATCTAAATCAGTGCCAAATATAGCAACTTATTCACTGACTGAGCAGCTATCTGTTCAGGTACACCTTGGGAAAAAGTCTTGATACATATTTTAATTTTGTTGCAGACAGAGTTAAAAAAGTGTGTTGGTAAATAACAGTTTGATATGTGGGGTGGTGTGTACAATAAGTACGTAGTTAGAAAACACTGGGAAGTGTCACAATGTAATGACCCACTGGTTGAACTGTACACCAGATATGCACTGGTGGTGGACGACAAAGACAAACAGGAGAAGAAACGTCCGTCATCTGCCACACGGTCCTCATCAGGTACTGCTGTGAAGACATTCTACTATGGAGGGTCTCCAAGCAGCAGCTTCAAGAACTTCACAGGCTGCATCAGCTACGCCTACATCAACAGGTAAATCCCCACTAAACAGTCACTACAGCCTAGAGGAAGGGATGCAACTCATTTATTTATACTACAGGTATTACTCTTAAGACCAGTTCAGACCAAAGAATGGCAACAAGACAAAATCGTTTTAGAATGTCTCAGAGAAAAGTACCGGCTCGTCACAGCTCGACTCAAACCAGCTGAGGGTGTGACTGCTAATCAGCTGGTCGAATCTCCAGAGGCTGGTTTTACAACGTAAGAGACGACTCCTGTTTCAACAGCCAATGGAGAAGTTGGCTGGTTGAGTCTCCAGAGGCTGGTTTTAGAACTTAAGAGATGTCTCCTGTTGGACACATTGGACAGATAGTCTAGCTGTCTGGATTTACCCTGCAGATATCTGAGAAGCAGTTAACCATAATCCTCAGAAATCCACAGAGTTTAAAATGCCAACACAAAAGCAGCCCAAGGCAACGGATATCCGGCCTAAATAAGTGCAATCTGGCGAAATCTTCGGCAGCAACGGAGCAATCCCGGAATTAACGTCGAGGCTATAGACTCCTCTCAAACACAAGGAGTAAAATATTATTTCCCAGACTATTGTCGCCATGAACTCGCTTAATTTACAGCTAACAGCTAAAAACATTAGCACTAACAACCTGTATGAAAGATATCCATATAGACACACAATGAACATGATTTATCTTTGTTGAGGAACTACAAAGCTGTCTTCAAATCAAATCAAAAATAAATTAGGTTAAAAAAAAATACTTTCCTAAAATGTGCAGTGTCTGTCACAGGGTGCTGCTTCTTCACATGTGTAACAAGGACTAAACCGAGCATGTGCAGAATGATTCAGGTCATTCAACATTTGTTCCTGATTGGAGAAATTGGACGTGTTACAGCTGACCCGTGTTACAGTTATTCCCAGTCTTTAACTAGTTAAGGACATGGATTTTGTTGCGATGGAGACATGCAAGTGTGTTGGATCTGCAGCTCTCACATGCTAAGCCCTCTTGTGCTCCCTCTGTCACCCCCTTCTACCTGTATTTCTGTAGACAGGACCGGGACATTGAGCCTGAGGACTTCCAGCGATACACTGAGAAGGTGCAGACCTCCCTGCAGGACTGTCCAGTCCAGCGCCCCCCTGCTGCTCTGATGTCAAGGCACAGGGAACACTCATCCAGAGCCAAACAGAGCCAATCACAGAAGGTAAACTATAACAGAACACTGGCTTTAGGGGGCTCTTTCCTTCTTTGTGTAATGTAATGTAATGCCATTTTATTATAAGAACATTGCACAATTAAACATTAACCTCGTATAAGAAAACTGAGAGATGCATTGCACCAGGTTGTTAGACAATTGCTATTTTCTGCCTGTAGTTAGGCAGATAGGTAAAACAATAAATATTCAATGCAAGTGAAGTACAAACATAACATACATACAATAACAGTGTGCAAAGCACATTAAATAAAATAAAACTAACATGGGCTCAATCGTTCCCACACCTCCCCCAACCCCCACCCCACCCTTCCCTCCTAAAACAACAACACACACACACACACACACACACACACACACACACACACACACACACACTTCATTAATGTGTACAGGTTTGTTGGTAGCAACGATGTGCCTCATCCTGACGTTCTTTAAAAACGCTCTCATAGGTCAGCAGCCTCCCACTGGGCCTGATGGAACTGAAGAGTGATGACCAGGAGCCATCAGAGCTGAACATCAAGCCCTGCTACCTCTCCTCAAGTCCCAGAGCAGCCCGCCAAGCCTTCCACTACGGCGGCATCGCCAACAGCAGGCAGCACTACACAGACCTTCCCAACTCCTTCTCTGAGAGGTATGTCAGCAAAGAACTCATTACAAGGGACCTCAAGGTTAAGTCTATTAGGGCTGCAAGCAGGGTCCAAACTTTTATCGTCCTCCAGCCAAATGGCTAGTGAATGTTAAAATTTGACCACCGACTCAATAGATAGACTTGTTTTTTTTGGCTGGTGAGTGAAGCAAATCTACCAGCCACTTGCATATTTATTTTACCAGCATGTGGATAGTAGATGGCGCTAATTTTGGACCCTTGCTGCAACTAAGGATTATTTTCATTGTTGACTAATCTGTAGATTATTCCCAAAGCCTAAAATGACGACCTTAAATGTCTTGTTTTGTCTACAGTTTATTAATTTATGATATGACATGCAGCAAAGGGCCACAGATTGGAGTCAAACCCGGGCCCGCTGTGTCAAGGAGTAAACCTCTGTATATGGGCACCCGCTCTACCAACTGAGCTATCTGGGCGCCCGGGTTAGGCTAGTTCTAGGCTAACATTTGTTGTCACATACAGCAAACATCTCCTCACATAGCTGCCTGTCCCCAGAACAAACTGTAAAAACATCTCCTCACTATCTGCTAGCTGCCTGTCCCCAGAACAAACTGTAGAAAACCGCGGTCTCTGTAGACAGCCCAGGGTCTACAAACAGCAACCAAAACAAACTGTGCCCACCTACTCCACGAAGCATACACAAACAGTATTCCAGCCAATAACCAACAAGAAGGATTTGGGGGTGGGGGTTGGGGGGGTTAGTGCACATAAGAGAGGGAGAGGGAATGGGATGAGGAGGAGGGAGAGGCAAGCTAGTCTTTTTTTGTTTGAAAATACTTTGAACGTCAACAGAAGTAACATCCCAACATCACTTAGAGCACCTTTAAGTAAAAGTAATACCAAACTGTAGAAATACTCTGTTGCAAGGAAAAGTCCTGCATTGAAAATGTTACTTGTAGAATGTGGAATTATGTAAGAAGGGTCAGAAAAATGACCCCTAAATAAGTAAAGGTACTCAATGCAGAAAAATGCTCCCATTCAACAGTTCTGTCAGTCAACTGTGTGTTTAATGGTCTATTCATCTCAGCTGGACTTGTAGGCCGTTATACTGTTTGCTAGTTCAATTTATAATAAAACCAAAAAAAAAAAGTAAACTATGTGTTTTGTCTGCAAAAATCCTAATGCATGAAGTAGCTAGTAACTAAGATGTCAGATGAATGTAGTGGAGTAAAAAATGAAATATTTCTCTCTGAAATAGAGAGTAGAAGTAGAAAGTGGCATGACAAGAAAAGACTTGTACAAGTAAGAAATACAGTACAAGTTACTCCAATTTGCACTTAAGCACAGTGTTGAGTTAATAGACTTTGTTCCATTAGAGAATTTTTCCTTATATTTTCTCATAAATTACTCAAACCGATTAATGGATCATCCAAATAGTTGGTTTACTAATTTTACTAATCCATTATTTGATTCATCTTTGCAGCTCCAAAGTCTGTTCCAAAGCTCTTTCAAGGGTTTCCCTTTGTTTGCATGTCCCTACCACCTCCCAGGTCCCACTTTTCCTTGTCCCTGAAGACCCACTCATCCTTTGGCCTCATCTTTTATGTATCGGATGTCCAAGAGGACAACTTCATGGCTCTCTTCCTGGCCCACGGGAAGCTCGTATACACCTTCAACGTAGCACACCAAAGAGTCAAAATCAAGAGCGAGGAGAAGTACAGTGACGGTGCATGGCACAATGTAAGTTCATAAACTTACTCCATCCGTCAGTTCTGCATGTATGCATGAGTGGATGCCAGTTCTGGTTATGTGTCAACAGTTTCTACAGTGACGACCTCCTCTCTTATCCCTCTTAAGGTTATATTTATCCGTGACGGGAGTATGGGGCGGTTAATAATTGATGGGCTCACGGTGCTGGAAGACAAAGCTCACGGAAGCAACGTCTCCTGGCATGTCAGCAGTCCTCTCTATGTCGGAGGAGTTCCTGCAGAGAGAGCCCAAAAGAATATTCAGGTATGGGTTTAAAGCTTATGTGGAAGAGATTTTACACGGCACAGGTCATTTGAAACACATGATTATTATATGAAAGTCTGTAGCTCTGAATGAAAGAGTAACTTCTGAAAAATCTCTGTCATGTATGACCCTTCCGGCACTCATATGGTCATCCCAGCAGACTGCTGAGAGAGCTGATCCCAACAGGGGCGGAGCCGGATGTTTTCATGTAGGGCTCAACCCAAACTTTGGAATTTGGAAAGAACCTGATAGTTTCCAAAGAAAAAAACGTAATGCAGAGCCTGCATCCTATTTAGTTTAATTTATTCTAGTCTATTCTAGTTTAGTTTAGTAGTTTATAATGTTGTGGACCGTCCCCTTTAATTCCCTGCACTGTAAAATGAGCAGCTTTAGTCTCTAATTTCTAGCTGTAGTCCCTGGCTAGTTGTTAATCTTTTAAGGCATCTTAAAATGCAATGGTTAAAAAATATAAATAAAGTGACTAAATGATATTACATGTATAATAACAGCAGGCCTAAGCAGAAGGGAGGAAGACATACAAACATGTGGTACACAATTGGAGCAAGCACAGATCATGGCAAAGGCATCGAAGTTCATTTAATAAAAAGAATACAGAAGAAACCGGGGAACAAGAACAGTCACAGAAGCCACATTGAAAGCACACAAGATCGAACACACATCACAGGTGACAAAATATGTAAGGTGTGCAGTCATAGTTGCCGGACAGCCATGTTTTAAGGTGTGTATCTAATTTAGAATAGAATTTACTTTAATTGTCATTGTGCAGTAGAACCATACAACAAAAACTCTAAAACAGTACTCACTTTCATATACACACACACAATAAATTAAAAAAAAAAAATACACATTATTAAGGCATCCAATATTGGATGCCCATTGCATAGAATCCGTATCTAGAAAGTGCAATTATGCTGACTGATGTCATTTTTTAAGTTAGGCTACATAACAGGTGAGGTATGAATTTGGCATAAACAGCATTAGTAATCTTGAAACCTGTTTTTATTAGAAGAAGCAAAAGGGTTTTATTCTATATGAATTCAACTTTATATTTGTAAGAGGAATGGAAATACGTTTTTTTCTTCTTCTGTTATTAAATGTATGTTTATTTAACCTTGTGATACGCGTCTCCATGTGTGTCCCTTTTAGAGAAACTCTGCATACAGCTTTACCGGCTGTCTGAAGAACCTTCAGCTGGACGGGCAGTGGCTGTCCTCTGTGGCCGAGACTTTTGGGGTCACTCCGTGCTTCGAGGGACTCTCTGAGGCGGGAACATACTTCTCGGAGGAAGGAGGATATGTCGTGCTGGGTACATTTGTAGTAACTTATTTTAAATGAAAAACAAAAGACACAGGAATTCTACATTTTGTTCAAAATTTCAATAATTTAAAATTTGTCTATATCCACAACTTTCCACTTCCGGGATGTCTCCGTAGCCGCTGGATATTCCGCCAGATATCATTCTTTTTGGCTGTCCGTCCCCTTCCTCTTTGTTTGTGTTGGCATTCTAACCCCTGGTGGATTTTTGAGGATTATGGTTAACTGCTCCTCAGATCTC
>NC_045750.1:17886984-17887513 GCF_008692095.1 Etheostoma spectabile | reverse complement strand
ATCCAGACAGCTAGCTAGACTATTTGTTACACGACTAAAACTACTTTTAAAGTACACATGTTCCACCAAAACAAGATCCTTCCCGAGGCTGTTTAGCAGAGGCACCGTGGCCACCGCCCAAGACGATTGTGATTGGTTTAAAGAAATCCCAATCAACCAAAGCACGTTTTTCTCCCATTCCATAATGCTGTGTGGACTAACCAGACCCTCCTCTACAGCGCTGTGAGGGAAGGTCTGGCAGAGCGAGATTAACATTTTGTAAATACAAAGTTTGCCCGGTGTTGACTTTGTGTGGTCCTTTTTCCCCCAAATGTAACACCACATACAATGAGCAGGCTCGTCAACTGTTTTCAAACTGAACATCTGTTATATTACACGGCTCATTAGATTCCCTTTTGGAAAACTCACAAGCCCCCTCGGCTCTTTCACCAACCCTTGTGCATGGGGAGAGTTTGGTTGGTGGATGGAACATGATACCCTCAGTGCAACTGGGTTGAAATTGTCTCTATGCTGAGGGGAGAGCGCAGAG
>NC_045750.1:17883438-17886974 GCF_008692095.1 Etheostoma spectabile | reverse complement strand
GGGGGGGGGGGGGGGGGGGGGGTTCTTGGGAACTAAGCTGCAGCTGTCGAACGAGTAGAGTCATTTCACACGTGCACGCACATGGTTAATTCATGTGGCAGAGTCGTGAGGCCCACAGTGGAAGAGGTTACCCAGAACTCACTTCATCTTGTTCTCTCTCGCTCTCTCTCTCGCTCTCTCTCTCTCTCTGCTTCTCTTGTCAGATGAAACATTTGACCTCGGGCTAAGGTTTGAGCTAGTGATGGAGGTGCGCCCCCGTGTGGCATCTGGGGTGCTACTGCACGTGCGCACAGCAGAGGGCTATTTCACTATGTACATTCACCACGGAGAGGTAAGTCCTTTGCACAGTAATCCAGAAAACTATACACATGTAGACAGTGGTGGAAATAAGTATGCAGATCCTTTACTTAATTAGAAGTACTTATTCCACACTGTAAAAAAATATTACTCTGTTACAAGTAAAAGTCCTGCATTTAACATTACTTAGATAAACAAATGTAGGTATCATTAGGAAAATGTAAAAGTACTCAATGCAGAACAATCCCATTGTAGAAAGTGTAAAGGATCCAAACAGTGTGTTTTAATGGTCTCATCATCTCAGCTGGTCTAGTTATATTGTTGGCTAGTTTCATTTATGGTCAGATTATGAACATCAGATTTTACAAGCTACATGTGTTTTGTGTGCAAAAATCTTAATTTGTAAAGTGATCACAGAAGGCGTCATGTGGACGTACTGACAGCGTTGTTGTCATTACTTTGAGCTCCTCACGGGGGCGACAGAAACTACACACTATAGCTTTAATGTAGTGGAGTAAAAAGAACAAGATTTCTCTCTAAAATGTAGCAGAGTAGAAGTACAGTGGCATTAAAGGAAAGACCCAAGTAAGGTACAAGTACCTCACATTTGTACGTAAGTACAGCACTTGAAGGAGTTCAACATACATAGTTACATTCCACCACTGTATTTAGGGCAGGTACTGTTAACTGCATCTTCCGTTAAAAACTATGGAGACTGTGTGTCGCTGTGTGTTTCCAGGTGGTGGCTCTTGTGAACGACGGGTCTCATGAGTTCTTCACCAAGGTGTCACCATTCCAGGGTCTGTGTGCTGGCAACTGGCACCGCATCACAGGTGAGAGGGTTCTTACTGACACTTGAAAGCCATTAAAATAAATACTGAAATAGAAGTATACTGATTAACGCGTTGCTCAGGTCTGATGCCTTTGCGTCAATAGCGATGCCAGTGGACCTGCATAGCCACAATAATTAAACCAAATATGTCACATTTGTGTCGAAGGGACTGACAGATTACATTTGACTTTGATATGATTTCACGTGACACATAATAAATTGTTTTATTGATTGCATTCAAATGTATTTATATAGCACCTTTGTAGAGCTAACATCAAATGTATTTGTAAAACAGTGCTTTACAATAAAACACAGACACAACATACATTTCTGTACATCATTATCTACGCCAGTGTAAAGAAATCCAGATTGCTGTGCCCATGAGACCTCTTATAGACTATGGTTACAAGCTCAGCAGCAGCATTCTGCAGGTAATATAAAGTAATAATAATAATAATTACATTTCATTTATATAGCGCTTTTTCATAGACACTCAAAGCACTTTGGGGGGGACTACTCTCTAACACCACCAATGTGTAGCACCTACCTGGGTGATGCACAGCAGTCTTATGACTAGACGCTCACCACACATCAGCTTGGTAGAGAGGGAGTGGAACATATTTTTAGTGGAAAACCGGAGTACCCGGAGAAAACGGCTAAAATAGCTTGAGTCCCTATATATAAGTCAAGCTCCAGAAAGATTCTACATTTCCCATAATGCAACTCAGTAGTGCCCTTTTGACATGAATCCTTCGATTAATGCCAACGAAAAAAATGTATGCTCATAGTTTAAAACGCAGGCTTTCTGATGTAAATTAGCAGTCTCCTAGTGAAGTGATGATAACATTGATGTCATAGTTATGTCAGTAGAGTTTAAAAAAAATAAAAAACATTAAACAGCTGTTTTCACAGGCTGAGTATCACTACCCATTTACCTTTTTTTTGTTTTTGAGAAAATATCCTTTGTGTGTAAAATGGATAAAGGGCCCCTTTAAAACTGTGTTTACACATTAATTCGTCAATATTACAGGCACAATCCTGTACTAAAAGGGGTCATTTGATATTGTGACTGCTTTAACTTTTGGCACTTAAATATATGTTTGTAATTACACTTCTGTACTTTTACTGAAGTCAACTTTTAAATGAAAGACTTTGACTTGTATCTGAGTATTTCCACAGTTTGATATAGCTACTTTTCTTAAAAATAAAGTATCTGAATACTTTTTCTCCCACTGGGATAAGGAGATAGAAATAATAGACTCACAACAGTAAGCCACAGTGCTTTGGTTTCATTATAAAAACTAGGGCTGCACTATATAATTTGCTTTTTGATTGTCATCACGACATCAACTGGCTCAATAAACACACTGCAGAAGGCCGCGACGTCGCAAAAGAAAGGAGAAATTGTGTGTTAGTTGGAAAAAAAGATGAGTAGAAAACGGCACTTTAAAATGTTTTTTTTATACTGGTGCCTTTTATACTCAATTCAAAGTTTAATTTGTTCCATACGCTGAACTGAGTACACTTTAAAATTGGCGTATTTATTGCAAGTTATACCATCATCGCGATATTCAACAACGTTATGGCACATTGCGTATTTGCAGCCCTGATAAAAACAGCCGATCTTTACAGTTGGCTCGGGGATTCTGTAGATGTTCGTCTTTTCTAATGATGCACTCTCTTCTGCTTGACCTTAGTGATCCGGGATGCCAATGTTGTCCAGCTTGATGTGGACTCTGAGGTCAACCATGTGGTGGGACCTCTGAATCCCAGCTCTACAGATACCAGGAAGCCGGTGTTTATTGGTGGAGCTCCAGGTGAACCAGGAAGTTATACATTTCAGATTTTCTCGTGTTACACGTTATAGTGCGTTGCATTTACCTCGGAACTCGGAAGCCGGAGCTGGGAATGACAGCACACCCGGATTGAACGCGTTCTATTTACAAGCCGGATTTTTCATTGTGGGGTTGGCTCTATCTGGGTTAGCCATAGCTACAGGGTGTGATTTGTCATGGGGGATGCTTGGGATTTCCCCCTTTCTGGTGTATAGCCCATACATCTGCCTCGGCCGAATTCTTTTTATTCCTGTTGAAGACAAAATGTATCCCAACCCTCAAAATGATCGGTGCTACTTCACCAATAGACCATATAATATATACCTAAAATAGAAGCAATTTAACCTAAGTAAAACGCTGTAACGTGAAAACATAGTGCCGTAGAACGATAACATGTTGACAGGCAGTTGCTGGTTGTATTTAGACTAGTCTATACCACGACCTCTCACTTCCGGGATTGCCGCCGGAAATTCCCCCAGATGTCCCTCTTTTCTCTTTGTGTTGGCGTTGTAACTTCCGGTGGATTTCTGAGGACCTTAGTCCTCAGATCTCTGCAGGGTAAATCCAGACAG
>NC_045750.1:17882439-17883428 GCF_008692095.1 Etheostoma spectabile | reverse complement strand
CTATCTGTCCAATCTGAGTTTTCTCTCGCACGACTAAAACAACAACAGGGGGACCTAAGATTTTGACCTCGGAAAATCTGACTTCTAAATACAAATGAAACGCACTATAATTATATTAAATTACACCTTGCTAATGATGCGATGCGCTCTTCCACCTCTCAGATCTGCCAGAGAGCATCGGCACCAGGAAGGCCTGGGTGGGCTGTATGAGGAACCTGACCATCAACAACAGCCGAGTGAGCTTCAGCAAAGCTGTTGTGGTCAGTGGAGCGGTCAGCGTCGGAACCTGTCCAGCAGCATAACACTTTCACTAACGCCATCCCCAAATACAGCACTGACCGAACACACTTACTACCTACATTTACACCGCTACGTTTTGGTTTTTAAGTAGAGTTTTGAGCCCAAAGCTAGTGTTTTTAGCTCCAGTAGTAGAACTTATCTCCATTTCAACTAACACGCCAAAGCCTCGTATCTCATCAACATTCTGGTACACCGGGCCTAAACAGGAGGCAGCGTGTTTACTCCGCCCGCTGCTCGCAGTTGCCATGGGGTGCGCCTGAAATCGCATTCTCTACACGACATACTCAATATGTATACTATCGTTTAACATACTTTTTGTGTATATAAACAGTAGTGTGTATCATTTTGGGCGCGCTAAGATGTGATTTTTAACATCACTTCCTGAGAGCCTCCTTGTTGTTTCAATCCCGACCTTGCCAGATAACGCTTAAATGACTGAAAGAGGTGAAAAACTTGACCAACAGTCGTTTAAATATGTTGAAATGTAAATTAGAGCGTTACTGACGTCACAGAGCTCCTTGGTTTCTGTCCGTTTGTCTGTTTCCATCGTTGTCTGCCAATTGGAAGGTTGGTGGTTCGATCCCTGGCCCTACAGTCCCATGTCAAAGTTGTCCTTGGGCAAGACAGTGAACCCCGAGTTGCCCCCGATGCTGCGCCATCGGAGTGTGAGTGTGTGTGAGTGTGTATCT
>NC_045750.1:17862702-17882429 GCF_008692095.1 Etheostoma spectabile | reverse complement strand
TGAGCAGGTGGCACCTTGTACGGCAACCTCAGCCACAGTGTGTGAATGTGTGTGAATGGTTCCTGTACTATGGAAAAGGGCTTTGAGTAGTCGTTAAGACTAGCAAAGCGTTATATAAAATACAGCATGTTTACATTTACAGAACATTTACCGCGTTGCATTGTGGGATACTTTTTCTAGCATAGTGTCCAGTATTGCATACTGTAATATTTTACCAGAAATAGTATGCATTTTTTCTACTATTGTCTTCATACTAAGGTTTTACATTCTAAAAACTCTCACATACCGTTTTAGCTACTAAATAGCATGTAAGTATTGAAATCATGGACGCAGCCATGGCAACGTTGGTAGCTTAATCTCAGAGAACAAGATGTCATGACCCAAGCTAAACATTACCATCAGTGCCTGTGTTGCCGAAGGTCTCTAAACCAAAACGTAGCAATGTAAATGTAGCCTAAAACTCATTGTGTTCAACATAATCGTCACTGTTTTTTTTCTCTTTGCCAATTGGTTGTCCTTGTTCCTTTCTTTTACTGTTATTTGTCATTTCTTGTTTATTGTTTCACATGTACTGTAAATGTCAAGAATACGACCAAAACGTCCACATTTAAAAATCACCAGAAAAGATTTATAAGAGACAGTGACCAGACTCCAGGTTCAGAACCATCCTCAGGGACCTGAAGTGTTTCCAGCAGTTAGGCTTTTTACAGTGCATAATATGAAAAATGCTTTTATGTTCCACCATCCCAATAGTATAATCATGATTACAAGCTCATGTTCAAAACTTCCTTTTGTACTTTTTGTTTTAATTTACGTAAATTAAACATATTTTACATCCCTGTCAGTCTTCATTTTGTTGTTTATTTTATAGATTACTGATAAAGCCTTTTCATTTTTGACTTCCGCTGACAAAGGAAGTTACCTGTGGTGTTGTTACATCACTGAAAGGTAAAAAGAGCTTATTGCCTGCTTGAAAAATATGTTGACCTGTAAGCTTATTATACAGGGGTTACATTCCCATCCCCCCCACAATTAATTAAAAAGTTTTTTTTGCTTGTCAATGTTTTAGCTTTTTTTTCAGGGATTTTTCAGGGTTTTTTTGCACAATTCTTTGCCTTTTATGAAGGTTTTATGGACAATTTATTAATATTTTTGATCATTTTTTTAGGCCTTTATTGACATGGACAGCAGAAGATATGAAAGGGGGGAGAGAGAGAGGGAATAACATGCAGCAAAGGGCCGCAGGTCGGAGTCAAACCCGGGCCTGTTGCGTTGAGGAGTTAACCTCTATATACTGGCGCCTGCTCTACCAACTGAGCATTGCACTTTTTCCGACATTTGTAGCCATTTGATGTCTTTTTTTCCAGTTTTTTTTCCCAATGTTTTGGTTAATTTTTTTAAATAATTGCATACATATCCCGGGACCTCCCTGGATAGTTGTGTTGAGCAATGTTGAACCCAAAGTTACGCCCTTGGGTTGACCCGCCATCATCCATATCTATCATAGAGAACTATTGGTGACCTGAACGGAAGTGGACGCTGGCGCGTTTTGCAGCCGCTGCTCTCCGCTCCCCGCTGCCGTTCATTGGGCTTCCAAGTTTACACTTGGTTTATCCTTCTCTGGACTGTCCTTTCAATTCTTCATCAACCTGGGGCAGGCCTGACCCAGTTTCAGCGCTGATCTCCCCTGCTCCGCGGCTTCTGTCTGTGCCTCCCCCGCTAGATCTTCAGCTACACCCTGAGATCGCGCTCCTTCCCCGCCAGAGATACATCCACCGCGGATCTCACCGGAATTTCCACCTTGACGACTCCAATCCAATAACATCATTCTGGTCCACTTCTCAGCCGTTCCCGCCGATGCTCTTCCGGGCCGCTGACCACGGTTCGCTTGCTAACCTGGCTAGGGTAGCAAGCCCCGCCCCGGTTTCAACACCTTGCTGTCAACTTGGTCTCCTGAATGTCCGCTCTCTCACAACAAGGGTCCTCATCCAGGATCTTCTCACTGACCGTAAGCGGATTCCTCTGTCTCACGGAGAGGCAACAACTCAGCGACTTCTCTCAGCTCAACGCTCCACTCACCTGGGTTGTGTATCATTCTCATCCTCGTGGCTCTGGCCGCGGGGAGGTCTCGCGCTGCTCTATCGCGAGAAGTGGAAGATGTTGCCAGTTTCCACTCCAGTTTGCTCTATGGAATGCTTGTTTTTAAATTGCCTGGTCCTACTCCCACAGTTATTGCACAGTCTACCGCCCCCCAAAACCACACAGCGACTTTTTAAACGAATTTCCATACTACTTACCCACCCTCTTACTCTCTCTCCTAATGTCATTCTCTTGGGGATTTAATATTCACATTGACAATATAAATCTCCCACTCACCAAAGACTTTACCTCCTGTCTTGACAGTTCTGGATTCCATCAGTATGTTGACTTCCCCACACACTAAAAGGACATTCACTGGATTTAATCGCTGCTCTGGCTTAATCCCCTCCAACTGTTCTGCAGATGATGTTCACAATTTCGGATCATTTTCTTTTGTCCTTCAATATCTCTTTGTCTCTCTCTGTAACACAGCCAGTCCGCCAGATCTTTTTCGTAATATCAAAAACATAAATACAGACATTCTATTCCCACATTGACAATTTCCTATTCTGATTTTTCTCTCCAGACCACCTTGTCACCCATTTAATTCTGGACTTTGCAATATTCTCAACTTCCTTGCCCCTCTCAAAACCGATCTGTGTCCTTTTCCGCTCTGCCCCTTGGTTTTCACCTGAGCTCCGCCTCATGAAAGCCAAGGGTCGCCAACTTGAACGCCTCTATAAAAAAACTGGTCTCTCCATTCACAAAGAAATGTTTAAATCTCATCTTCTTCATTACTCAAACTCAATAGCCGTAACTAAATCAAACTTCTATTCTGACCTCATCTGCTCCAACGAAGGAAACTCCAGGTCTCTCTTTTCAATAATCCATAAGACCTTTAATCCCCCTGATTCTCTGCCTTCTCACATGTACTCAGTTGAAACTTGTAATTCACTGGTTGTCTTTTTTAATGAAAAAATCAACTCCATTCACCAGCAATTACATTTGACCCCCTTGCCTTCCCCTCCACCTTTGCTCCTCCCCAATAGCCAGTCATTTTGTTGCTTTCTACTGCCCACCCCCTCCGAAATTTCTGATCTCATTCGTAAATCCAAGTCCTCAACCTGTTCTCTTGACCCCCTCCCCACAGCTCTGGTCAAAACCTGTCTCACTTCCCTCATCTCCTTCATAACACCATTATTCATTCTTCTCTCTCTTGGTATTGTCCCCCACTTTTCAAAACAGCATCCGTCTCACCGATTCTGAAAAAACCTGGCTCAGACCCAACCAACTATAATAATCTTCGTCCTATCTCAAATCTTCCCTTTATTTCTAAAATTCTTGAAAAAATGTGTCTGTTCAACTCATGCTTTTCTTACCCTTAACTGTCTTTATGAACCTTTCCAGTCTGGTTTTCGCCCTCCCATAGTACTGAAACTGCCTTATAAAAATCACCAAGATCTCTCACAGCTGCTGATTCCGGACTCATCTCCATCCTCATCCTCCTCGATCTCAGTGCGGCTTTGATACCATTTCTCACTCCATTCTCCTCAATAGACTTTCTTCCTGGCATCTTCACACCCCTCTTGACTGGTTCCGCTCATATCTCTCCGACCGCACTCAGTTTATTCAACTCAAATCTTTCACATCCCACCCTTCCCTGTTACTACTGGCGTCCCTCAAGGTTCAGTTCTTGGCCCCTCCTTTTCATCACCTACCTACTTCCCCTTGGCAATATCTTCCGCAAATTCAACATTCATTTTCATTGTTACGAGATGACACCCAGCTCTACTTATCCAGCAAACCCACCTCCTCGCTCCCCCCCTTGTCCCTTACTAACGCTTACTTGAAATAAAAGATGGTTCACCTCAAATTCCTTAAACTAAACAGTGATAAAACCGAACTCTCCTCGTAGCCACCAAGTCCACCTATCCAAAATCAATAGTTTCTCCTACCAATCGACAACTCCTTGGTTCCCCTTCCCCTCAGGTCAAGAGTCTGGGCGTATCCTCGATTCCTCACTCTCTTTCAGTCACACATAATAATATCTGCCGGTTGCATACTTCCACCTACGCAACATAAACCACCTCCGTCCGTCCCTTACCACTCACACTGCCTCCATCCTTATCCACAGCCTCGTCACCTCCCGCCTTGATACTGTAACTCTCTCCTTTTGGCTTCCTCAAAAATCCCTCATAAACTTCAACTTCTTCAGAACTCAGCAGCTCGTGTCATCACCGAAAACCCTCATTTCATATATAACCCCGGTTCTTCAGCAGTCCATTGGCTCCCGGTTCAATTCAGAATACAATTTAAAATCTTCTCCATACTTCAAAGCCATCCTAACCTTGCCCCTCCATATCTATCAGAACTCTACACATCGCCGTCCCCCCCCTCAGATCTTCCTCTCTAGCCACCTCACTGTCCCCCATGCTCGACTCATCACCGTGGGGACCAGAGCCTTAGCCCTCTGCTCCCCAGCTCTGGAACTCACTCCCCACCCGACCTCCGCAACATCAACTCTCTCCCTGTTCAAAACTAGACTAAAACCCATCTGTTCCAGCTCGCTATCTGTAAATACACTGTTCTGTTTTTTTTTTTTTGTTTGTTGTTTGTTTGTTTTGTTTTTGTTTTATTGTTTTGTTATTACTACTTACACTTTTATGTTCCCTGTATCTGTCTCTTATTCTCTGTAAAGCGTCCTGGAGTGTTAGAAAGGCGCTGTTAAATAAAATGTATTATTATTATTATTATTATTGTCTATAATCTTACAGGACTACTTGGAAATGACTTATTCTACTAGTTTATTTTATTCCTGTTAGGCTACACAAAGAAATGGTCGTCTGATTCAATTTTTATTTATACTATCCAATCACAAGAGTTATCTCAAGACGCTTTACAGATACAGAAGGTCTAGACCACACTCTATCATTTACAAAGACACCAACGATTCCAATAATTCCCCTAAAAGCAAGCATTTAGTGCAACATTGGCGAGGAGAAGATTCCTTTAAGGGAGAAACCTCGGACAGACCCAGATTCTTGGAAGGTGGTGGGTGCCGGTGCCAGTTGGGGGTGTGATGAACATTGGCAATTATAGTCACAATAAAGATATAATGGAACTATGACTAGAAATAGTTGATGACGTAGCAGGGCACTGCAGGGCGCAGAGCAGGACCACGGCGGCAGCTGCAACCATGATTTAGGTGCCGCACTAATACAAGGAAAACTGCAGTGGGAGAAAACAAGGACTCCGGGGAATAAGCTCCCCAGAGCTTAGTTAGTAACAAGCATTTCTGGGGCATGAGTCCATATTATTCATATAGAGCTAGCCTATGTTATTTCACAGCACTGTTCATTGACTTGTCTTTGCCAAACCTAATAACCTTATCCAACTGTTTTCTCTACATGACTACTTAACTGCCACCAAGGACTTACTTTCCTCCACCTAAACCTGGACTAAACAAAAGATTCTTTTATTTGGACCTGGTAACTTTGTCACCGCTGTTGATCAATCTATCTGCCCGTTTCAATCAAAAAGCAACCCCACTGCTAAGAATCTTGGTATCATCTTTGATCAATACATGTCCATGTCCATGATCATCACTAAGCTTATCCAGTCTAGTCTTCAGTTACGAAGCCTTGAAAAATATCCAATGTAAGTTGTCCCCTTCATGTCTGGAACTATTAATTCATACATTCATTTTCTCTCACCTTAATAATTGTTACTGCCTCTACTCATGCCTCAGTCAAGCTGCTCTGCGACGTCTACAACTTGTACAAAATGTTTCTGCCAGACAAGTTGTCACATATCACGCCAATCCTAGAGTCCCTTCATTGGCTTCCAGTAAAATTCTGAATACAGTAAAGTGTTTTCCCTAGCTTTGTGGAATACTTGGGGGAGTTAAGGCATCCTTACTGAGTAAAAATATTTAAAAAAAATATTACCCTTTTCAATAAAAAATAATTTGTGTGTAGTCGTGTGTGTCTCTTTCTGTTTTCTTTGTGGTTTATGGGTTTTTGTGGTCACTTGGTGTCTCTTTTTGGTAGTTTTGTCTCGCTTTTTTTACATAATTTTGGACCGTAATTATTACCATATCTGTTTATAAAAAGTTGAAAGGCTAGAGCAGATAAATAACACTCAAAAGATTAAAGACAGAACTTGCTGAAGAAGTTCAACTAAATCATTAGGTCTGAGAAAAGTCTTTAAGTTGCATACCTCACTGACCTCCTCTCCCCCAACCAACCCATTCACTCAAGTCCAACCTCTGCAGTTTTGGGGGACAGAACCGTCTCCAGGGCAGGTCCCTGGCTCTGGAACTCCCTCCCCCAAGAGATCCGGACTTCTGCGTCCCTCATCATCTTCCAGTCCCGCCTTAAAACCCATCTCCTCACCTCTGCCCAGCTGTAGCCCCACGCCCCCCTCGCTCTCCATCTGTGCCTGAATCTCTTTTTTTTTTCTTCTTTTTTTTCCCTTTTTGTTTTCAATTCAATTCAAACTTGCTTTTAGGCAGAAACCTCGGTCAGACCCAGGTCTTGGTAGGCGGTGTCTGACGGGCCGGTTGGGGTTAGAATGAAGAGTGGCAATAACAAAAATAGAAAAAATTAGTAGTTGTGCAGTTTTTGTGGTGTTCATGGCATAGCAGGACGCTGTGCAGCATTACAAGGCACAGCAGGACGTAGCAGGACGTAGCAGGACGTAGCAGGGCACCGCAGTGTAGCAGTTGAACATGGCATCACAGAACGTGTAGCGGAACCATGGCAATAGCTGCTACCCTGATTTCGGAGCCTCTCTGATCCAAGGGAACATGCTGGGGAAAAAAGAACATAAGGACTCCGGGGAATGACTCCCCAGAAATAGGTTAGTAACAAGCATTTCTGGGACATGGATGCACATAAATGAAAAGATGGAGAGATAGAGGAGAGAGGAGCTCAGTGTATCAAAATAAGTCCCAGCTGTCTAAAACTATTACAACAAAACAAGAGACGAGGTAAAGAGAGCTCCAGCCCGGCCGGCTAGAACTCTCCCCAACCGGATCGGGCTGTATGCCAAGTCTCCCTTTGGTTCTATTATATTCTTGATTAGATAGAAATCTGAAAACTATGGGACTAGCTACTATCCCTAACAAATTCGATTCTATGCCTAACTAGTGTATCAAAATAAGTCCAAGCTGTCTAAAACTATTACAACAAAACCAAGAGAGACGAGGTAAAGAGAGCTCCCAGCCCGGCCGGGCCAGAACTCTCCCCAACCGGATCGGGCGTATGCCAAGTCTCCCTTTAGTTATTTATATGATAGATAAATCTTAAAACAATGGACTAACTACTACTCCCTAACAATATTCGATTCTATGCCCTAACTATAAGCTTTATCAAAAAGGAAAGTCTTTTCCTTTGTTTTTGTCTTCTATCTTGCCCTGTAAAGCGACTTTGAATCCATGAAAAGCGCTATATGAATTCAATTCATCCTTATTATTATTATTATTATTTGGCTTAGGTGCGGCACCTAACCCTTATAATGGCAGGGATAACCCTGCAGTATGAGAATCTGTTGAGTACCATGGGTCAGGCTAATGTATATAGGTGAATCTTAATACATTAGCCTTTGTGTAAAGAGCTGCATCTCCTTTATGATGTATTTTAAATTGAATTTGTATTTTGTAACTCATGTTTATTCTTATTTATTTTTTCATATGTAGGCTATTGCGCATATGTGTGTGTAAAGGGTTAGTTTTTTTTAAAAGGCTGTATAAATGAAGTGTTACTTGCTTAGCCTACTTTCTTACTTGACAATTAGTTATTATTTCTGTTATAAAATGTATGCTCATTATATATATATTTTTTTCTGTCTTTTGTTAGACTGCAAATTGAAATAAATATGAATAAACACTGCCCTCTACTGTGTATGAAGGGGATTCCCCAACCATTTAGAGAAGGAAATCCACATCCTGTTAACGTAAAACAAACAGCCGAGATGTTAAAAAACGTAGATTATGATAATTTAAAGCATCTCTTCTGTCACAATTTATTAAATTAATAGCAGGCACACAACATATTAGGTTCATTCATTTACAGTTTGGCATGTTGTAAGTAACCATCCTGATACCGTCGAAGATAGAGTGGTGTTTCTTCTCATTCTACAGGCTACATTTGACTGATTTTACAAAACTATTTCTTACAGAAGACGCTTTCTGTATTAAACTAATTACCAGTCTCATATTTATTTGGAGAGATGATGCGGAAGCCATAGATACATATGTGGAAGCTGCTTTTTTTTTTTCTTTTACTTTATTATTTAAATGAAGATACAATAACACAATGAATACAGTAAATATAAAGCCTACCAATACACATGAACAAAAAGGTGTGTATACAATTTACAATGAAGAGGTTTTAAGACACTGTAGATGTTTAGAGTCCGGACCGATTTCTCATTTGTAAGTCCTTTTATGTCTTTAATATAAAATGTCATGTCATTTTTAAAATCTGTGAATATTCGGTTTTCTGTCAGACTATTTGAGAAAATGGATTTAACATTTTCCAAATAGAATTAAAAGATTCTAAATAAAAACATGGCATGTACAGCTACAAAAGTATACAATACAAACAGGTCAAGTACGCCAGGGAAAATTCAAAAAATAAAATAATAATAAAAAGAAAGAAAACAACTCAATTTACATAAAGCATTTGAAAAGTTCCCAACACCAATCCAAAACAATATGCGGAAGCTACGTTACGTGTATGTGCGTGTACGTCGTTTCCATGGCAATACGTCATTAGCACTCGACCAAACACAGTGCAGGCGCGAGGCGAAAAAGCGTTCAAAACTATTTAGAAAAAGTAGTTTCAATGGAGAGTTATGGACACATGTTAATATTACGTATTACGTAATTCCGCGTTATTGCTGCTGCTGCCGCCATGACACAGTCAGTTGTTGTCCAGGGTGAGTTAAAACTCCACCACATCTCATTAAATAGACGTAGCTAACGTTAGCTTAGCTGTCATAAGCTGTGTTGGTAGCATAGACTGGATACAGTCTATGGTTGGTAGGTAGGCATTGTAGGTAACATGAGGGTTCACTCGTGGAAACATTTCCCTAGCCTATGTTGTCACTGTAACTAACGTTACACTTTGAATTCGTGTTCTTCAGTTGGTCAGTGTGGGAACCAGGTTGGCTGCAGGTTTTGGGATCTTGCTTTGCGAGAACATGCCCACGTCAATAAAGTAAGTGCTCTCACATAGGACACACACACACACACACACACACACCTACCTACCTACCTACGGACAGTCACGCTATGATGTACTTTTTTAGGTATGTAATAGGATTTTTAATGGAATGGCGCATACATAAATTAGTTTAATTACTTACACCTGTGCTTTTTTGATAATTGTAAGAGAAATTGTGTACACGCTAGTTGTATCATATGATTATATTCATGCCATCCACATCCTCAACTGTTACATATATTCACTCCCACACAGTCCATCCCTATAGGGGGTTAAACATTGAATTAGTACTGGGACCACTATATATATAATATACTGTATTATAAGATATTCAATATATTAACATAGTTTTTGTAAGTCTCAGTTTTCAATCACTACTTTTTTTGACGTAGTATACATTAACTATTCCTCATATTCCTAATCATATTACAATTATAAGAAGAATTTCTGAGACATCATTTGCTGTGTATTTCTTACTTTGTGGATAGTCGACTGAAACGAGTCAGTTAGTCAGTTAAAAAACAATTACAGATGTATCAATAATGACAAGAAGGGTTAGTTGCAGTCCTAGTTTAAGTCTTACTTAAACTATGGCAAATGTAAAATGTTATTTATTAATAATTGTATAAAAGACTAATGGGATACACACACACACACACACACACACACACAAAGGGGCTTACAGAACTGAAGGTCATTAAAAATGATCTTCAGTTTAATTACCCACTAACGAAGAGGAAATTGCGTCAAATCCAATTCCTGTTAACACAATCAGTTTGATTTAACATTGATTTAATAGTTCCAGTTTATTACAACTTGGGCCTTTTTAATGTTTTTTTTTTAAACATGTTTTCAGCCTTTGTTCCTATCAGTGTTGATACTATTGTACTCATTAAAATTGTTGCTGAGAACTGCAAACACAACTACATTGCTAGAACAACGTCTGATGGACAGGAATGATGGCCATTACTAGAAACCTACATTGTGATAAACCGGAATTATCCTAAGGGAAGCCCACTGTTGTTGTGCTCTAACACATCTAAGAACAGACATGTTAATCACCTACCAGGACATGTTAGGGCGTCTCTAATAGCCTGTGTTTTTCTCCTATTCAGAAGGGATTATATGATGAGGCCCTCAGTAGCTTTTTCCGAAATGTGGACTCAAGGTAATCACACCTGCTTTCAGCCAGTTACTGCTCCATGGGTTGAGACATGTGCCTCCATACAGACGCCTGAGTGTAGTTCTGTTATATTTTGTTTCCAGGGAAAGTGATGGGGCAGCCCACGTTGTTGGCGGGAGAATCCAACATCTGAAGGCCAGGGTAAGTTCTGCTCATTACTAGAAATCAATCTGCTTGAGAGAACATTCTCTATCTTCTGATCTTCACGGGGGTTACAGCTGATTTTAGGGGGTATTCTGCATTTCAGGTTTGGAATTCATTGATTAAAGTTACCAAGAGGAGTTATGAAATTATGGCACGGGGCCAAAGGCATATGTGCTCAGTGTAATATAACATTGGAAGATATGTGCTGACCTTATACTCACACACATTTGAATCCACAGGCAGTGCTGGTGGACATGGAGGAGGGTGTGGTCAATGAGATCCTGCAGGGCCCATTGAGAGAAATGTTTGACAGCACTCAGCTCCTCACTGACGTGTCAGGTTCAGGCAACAACTGGTGAGAGACACACTAGACACGGGACACAAGCGCACATGGCTGGTAGCAAAAAAACAAGTGCCATTACATTGCAGTTGTGATGGAGTGGTGTTCAAGGATTCAAGGATTCATTTTCTGTAAGTGTCACAAAGTTGACTTTATATCCCCAACCACACACACGCACACTCACACTTATTTAATTTCTGTTATAAAATGCATGCTTATTCTATTAGTTTTTTCTGTACAGCAGCAAATGTACACTCTTTTAGTAGACAGTAAAAAAACAGAAGATTAGATTTAAAACGGTTTGTTCTTGGGGATACGTCCTATAAAATGTAACAAAAAAAGGGACTACAGTCTTTACCCTGACAGTAGGCAGGGAACGTACCAGCCGACTCTTCCTGGTCTTGCAGTGCTGGTGCGCCGATCTGTCCAGACGTCCTCAGCGCTCAGGCAAGCATAGAAAATACAACAACCCAAAAAAAAACACCACACTCAAGGCTGTTTTCAAAAAAATAAAAAAAAAATAAAAAAAACACTAGCTGCCAAGCTACACTTTGTTTCTTGAGTTCTAAATAATATGTGTGTCCTGGGCTAGAAGATTAAAAGCTACTGTCTCATACCGCCACCACATTTCAAATTCATAGCAATATAACAAAAAGTGATGGGTACCTAGGTAGGTCAGTTTGTAGAGCGGGCGCCCATATGTAGAGGTTTACTCCTCGATGCAGTGGGCCCCGGTTCAACTCCAACCTGCGGCCCTTTGCTGCATGTCATCCCCCTCTCTCTCCCCTTTCATGTCATCAGCTGTCCTATACAAATAAAGGCCAAAAATGCCCAAGAAATATCTAAAAAAGAAGAGGTAATTAGTAGTTTAGTAGTCTCAACATTGGACGTTTTTTTCCACTATCTATGTTGGAGCTGCGATGATCACAGCATATTGATTTCCTCTCCAAGAAAGGCCTTGTTCAGCTTCTTATTCTGAAGTGCACAGCTAACCGACTAAATTCTTACAGTAACTGGTTGTATATTCTGTCACAACAAATGTCACAAATGTGTCTAACATTTAGACACATTTATTTTTTCTGTGGTTCCACAAGCCTAGTTTGTAAGTGTGAGCCCTAACAAACTGATATTAAATTTGAGAAGGAATTCTTTGTTTTCTAATAATGAAGCACCTTTAAAATGTATTTTACAAAATATCTTTGTAAATATTCGGAAAATCCTACAAATACCACACCAACTAAACGAGTTTGAAAAAGCAATGTTTTCAGTCTCCACTATGTCTTTCTCTCTGAGACAAACAGTCACGCAGCTTGTTGTCGCTCAAGAGTTTCTAACTTCACATTCTATCGTTTCTACCACTTGTACAGTTTGCAAAATTTACATATTTTTGCAGTATCTGGTTTATACATAATACGTATCACCATACACGTATGAGCTTAACAGAAACCTGCACCTTAGTCTCATTTTTAATCATGATTACGATTTCAGCTCCTAACGCTCACAAAAACAGTAATTACAAATAGAAAAACAAATATTTTGCACTTTCCATTTAGCAATTAAACTCTTATTTTATCTTGTGTTCATAATAAAAAAATAAATATATTCAAATGGCGAGAGGGAAATTTCCCAGTTCAGGGTGTTTTCATTGTTTATTTGTTCAACTGTCTCTCTGTTTTTTAAATCCAGTAATTGCATTGTCTTTCCAAAAGTCAATGAGTAAAATTAAATAATTGTGATTTCAATATGGACGAAAATAATTGTGCTTATGAAATGTTTTCCATAATCGAGTAGCCCTGCCTGCATCCCATTCTTTGCACACAAAAAGACCAAACCCAAAGACATTGTTTAACAACTTTTCCCGTCATTAATGTGCCTCTTCTTCTCCAGGGCAGTTGGACACATGACGTACGGCTCAGCCTACAGGGAGCAGATAGTAGACAAGCTGCGGAAGGCAGCAGAACACTGTGACTGTCTGCAGTGCTTCTTTCTCATCCACTCTATGGGAGGAGGTAAGGCGTGAAGAAACCGTTCCCTGTCACGGAAATAGTGCACTACTGTACAGAGTGTGTTTTCCATTTTGAAGTGGTGTTCAAATTCTCCCTGGATAATTGTATTCACTATATAGTCCCCTATTAAAAGTGAACACAATGCACAGGTAATTTGAGTGTACACGGTTAGTTTCAGGGACGTAGTATGAGTATTTTTGTTTTCGGTTTGTTTACATGATCCGGTTCTTCCGTCACAAAAATAACCATCACATCTCCTGATGCAACAGTGTTTTCAGTTAGGATCCGGAATCTCGTTTGGTCATTCCCGATATAGTTTACTATTTAATAAAAACTATAAAGGAAATAGTGAGGGAGGGAATGAAGGAACAGTGTTAAACACAGCTTTTCACTCCGTGGAAGCATTGGTGCAAGACATGTACAGAATGGAGTGTGTGGATGCTTTTCCTATCATTCTGCATTAAATCAGTTCATCTTAGCTATAACAAGCCTTCATTTTGAAATGAGTGATCTTTAGATGTTGCTGCTCAACGTATTAGTGGTTCGAGACTCTTTTTTAATTTATTTTATTTATGTATTTCGCGAGTGAGTATGTCCAAGCATTTGGACTAACACGTTTTCTTTATAGCATGGATATGTCTCAGTTTTATGAATGCCTAATTAATAATGCCTAATTAATAATTATTAGGTACATGCCCAAGAAATGTGGTTTGTCCAGAGGAAATTGAGATGGGAAAACCAGGTCATTACGATGTTCTACACTAATTACAGACACCAGCTTTCTGGTTTACATGACATTGAAGAAATCTAGTTACCGCAGAAAGTAAATGCATCAATTCTGCATTTAAGGTACGGGCTCTGGCCTGGGGACCAAAGTGCTGAGCCTGCTGGAGGAGGAGTTTCCTGAGGTGTGTCGAATTGTCACCTCCATCTATCCGTCTGCGGAGGATGATGTCATAACGTCTCCCTACAACAGCGTCCTGGCCATGAGGGAGCTCACAGAGCACGCCGACTGTGTCCTGCCTGTTGAAAACCAAGTTTGTACATTTGTAAATTTTCATTTTTACACTCTGTCTGCAAAAATCTCTGCCGTATGTACAAATTGAACTCAATAATATTAGAGCACCACAATATGAGGAAAATATGGCACATGTGACAATGTTGCTGAATATTGCCATGACAATATTTCTTAATATAAATAAATAAATTAACAGATTTTAAAGCAGGGTTTGAATGGGGTCAAAATGTTATGCCTTAAAAAGTTACATTTGCTGAAGTTTTGTGTTCTATGTCTTTAATACTTTTAAACAGGTCTTAATTTTATAATTTTATTATTAATTCTGTTGTAGTTCTTTCTGTCGTTAGTCCAATTATAATTTGCTGTATTACGACTGAAATGAGACCAACATGCTACTTATTTTGCAGCCAGTCTAGACACCAGTCCTGTAACACCAATAAGGAAATTGGGGAATTGTTTCAGACGATGTTTCCGCACTCTGACATCTGACTTTGTTTTTGATGTTGTGATATGGGTCTTAAATTTCATACATAATCGTCTTAAAAAGTGTTAAATTTGACTTGCTGAAACCTGCAGAATCACTTTAAAGTGTACTTAATTCTGCTTTTCTGCTGCTTTCAATAGTCTGCTAAAATCCAACAAATTGCTTGTTGAATTTAAAACAAATGAGAGGAAATTGTTTCCAACATTCTTTTAATTGAACAAATTGAACATTTCCTGAACATAAAAGGCAGCACTAAAAATGCAGTTTTTTCGCAGTCTTTTGCCATGTCTTTATCACGCCAGTTAATATTGCAATGACGATTAAAATAAATAAATAAAGAAAACAGCATGTTGCGCAGCCCTAGTCAATATTAACGAGTATTTGTTCTCACTTCTCCTCCCCCAGTCGTTGGCCGACATTGTGGACAAGATTAAACACATGTCTCACAGTGGAAAGCCAGGGTCGGCGATCAGGAGAGACAGCACCCTCATCTCTGGGCAGGGCGGGCTCAGTGGGCCCGAGAAGCCCTTTGATGCTATGAATAATATTGTGGCTAACCTGTTTCTCAATATTACCAGGTATAGTATTTCTGTTTGCTCATATACAGAAGACCCCTGTCTGCATAGGGAGAGGGGCCTCTCTGTTTATTTCACCACTAGACATGTTTTTGCACTGTTTATTTGTGTGAAGTTTAGAAGTTAGAATTGATTCTTTTCCCTAAAATCAGGATAAATGTATACAGTATATGAAATATTTTCTGTTTATATGGTTCCGCTCACTGCAATTACATCATATCCTTTTCCAGCAAAACAGAGCAAAAGCAGAAAAGGCAGAAAACCCATGTCATGTTCTTCTTTACAAATAGTTTTTTAAACAGTAAGAATTAAGAGATGTCTGCTGATAGATTGTCTCTAGAAGTGTATTATTCGACACTATTCTATTAAAGGTCCCATGGCATGGAAATGGCACCTTTTTATGAGTTTTTTTTATCATTAATATGCATTCTCTGCATGCCTGTGGCCTCCCAGTAGCTAGAAATGGTGATAGGTGTAAACCGAGCCCTGGGTATCCTGCTCTGCCTTTGAGAAAATGAAAGCTTAGACGGGCCGATCTGGAATCTTGCCTCTTATGAGGTCATAGGGACAAGGCTACCTCTCCTTTCTCTGCTTTGCCCACCCAGAGAATTTGGCCCACTCGTGAGAGAGATACAAAATAATAACAAAGAAATTACAAGAAATAACAAAATTGCAATACTCAATACTATCAAATCACAATACTCCTAGAACCGCTATAAATGAAAATCGCATGAATGGAATCGGCACCCATGTATCGTGAAAGCATCGAATCGAGACAAAAGCATATCATCCCAGCCCTAGTTCCTAGTCTGATTTCTTCCATTCAAAGTTCAAGGTAAATACTCTGTTCATCTGGTTTATCTACAAGAGTTAATCACCTCTGTGTTGTCGGCAAACAGTCAGTGATCATCCTTCCAATCCACATTTTTTTGATGTCTAAAATATTAGCTTTTTTAGAAGAACACAAACCAAAAGCTCAGCCTCAAACGAACTGTACAATTTAATTGTTGAATACCTACTCCCGTTTTAAGCTATAGAGTTAAGAGAGAGTGAAACCTGGGCTAAGATCTGGTAACTGTGAAAGCCATAATGTAGGATTCACTGTTTTAAGTTCATCAAACACTCTGAACTCCCTTAACTCCTGTATCCTGTATGGAAGCATCTGTATGTGTTTGGTTTCCTCATTTATTCAAATTCTTTCTTTAATCGGGCACCCACCTTGAGTTTTCAGTCTGAAGTGAGTGAATTGCCTGAAGTTTTACCATATATGAAACTGTGTATTTTCCTGTAGTCATAAGCATGGCAACACGCAATCTGCTGACGGAAAATTCTGCAGAATTTTAGATTTTGCCCAGATTTAGATTTATTTTTTTAAATTAAACTCAGAATATTAACCAAAAGCAGAAAAACAGTCCGCTAAATTTAGCAGATTTTCATTTTTGGATTACCGTTTATCAGCAACTTCGCCAAAAAAACCTTTAACGGGGAAAAATGGGTGAAACCTCGGGAAGAGCAACAAAGGTGGGATGGTTCTCCCTGGATGGACAGACAGGAAATGGATGGTGTGTACAAAATAACCAACATTGTTTTTTAAGCAGAGAATAGACAATCAGGATGACAAAATGTGGACATATTTGAAAAAGATTAATCCCAGGACAATGTCAAGTAGAGAGAGAAGGTCCCAGGACAGCAATGGTCCAGCAGTCGGCAGGGCAAACAAGGGCTGTAACTACTAGTCTTTAAGGATAGAGTGAGGCTGAGAGCTGCCCGCCAGCCAAATAATAAAATAATAAGCAATTACCTGAAAGCAAAAGCAAAAAAATAAGTTTTGGGTTTGGATTTAAAGGCCTCAACAGAATCAGAATAATGTCCATTGGGAGGTTATTTCAAAGAAAAGGGGAAAGGGATCTGTGGCCTGCTGACTTATTTTTGAACTCTGGGACATGCATGGAGCCCTGTATTCTGAGAGCAGAAAATCCTGATTGGAGTATAAGATTTAAGGTAATAGGAAAGGGTGTGTCTCTTTACAGTTCTGTAAATCACCTAAAAGCAATTCGAAGTCTGGTCTGACCTGGGTAGAGCTGTTGATGTGGATAGGGCCGGGTACCGAATACCAGTACTTTTTAAGGCACCAACCGAATGGAAAAAATTCAGTACCTAAGGAGTCGATCTTTACAGCCACAGTGAGCCTATAAGCATGTAGCATGCTTCTACCAAGATCTAAGAGGCCTAGTATCGCGGATTGACTGTCTGACGTTACACGTCTTAGAGGCGCACAGGAAAAACTCTACGTTACACAGAGACGGCTCATATAGTAGGAGCTAAAAAATTAAATAAAAGAATGTCTGCCATAATGTAATTTTCTTTTGTTTTATGAAATTGGTATCGAAAAAAGTATCATTTAGGAACTGGTATCGAAGTCACGGTATTGGTACTGGTACTGGTATCGGAATTTTCTGAACGATACACAGCCCTAGTTGTGTAATTTCTAGTTTATTATATACTTATTGGCATACATTCTGCTCATTAGGTCATGTTTTGCCTTTTTTGGATTGAAGTAGATGGAGACAACAATATTTGAAAGACATGAGAGAACAGATTCCCACTAAGAGAGAGAATGTTGCAATTACCTTTTCTGACTATCTGACCAACCAGAATGCCAGTAGGCCTACTCAGACTATAGCCAAGTCCAGTTTAAAGGCTTTGGGGTGAAATTTCCAGCTCATGAACTCATGCTGTGTAAGTTGATGCAGTGGTACCCAGGTGTCATTCAGGTCCGTGTCCTATGTAACCTTGTAACCTTTCCAGGCAGAGGAAGGCTTTAACTTTGTGCCTCCATAGATAATGGGAGACGTAGCAGCTGAATGATAAGACCATACTGCTCAGCCTGCCAAGGCCATAGATAAAGCAAACACATAACACATTGTCTGTGCTGAGACATTTGTGGGGCCCGCAATATCTTTGTTTACCTTGAAGGTTGAGCTAAACCTAACGCTTCCAGCATGAGTTTAAATACACCGGATATTCAGAGAGTTGGGACAGCACAACGCGATAACACATGGCGGTTAAACTGTACTGCCTGCCTTAATTCTTTCCTCACTTGAGTGTTCATTAAATGCTTCTTTGTAATTCATCAAAATTCCCCAACCCTGTTTCAAATATGTGTGCTGTTCTTGAGTTTTTCCTTAACAGTTATTACCAATTGATTGAACTCTGTGTTGTTAAACAGGGAGGTTCTCATAATGAAAATGCCTTTTCTTGCTAAATCACTACACTATTTTTCCATACCTTTTAAATGTTGCTTATCAAGTCAACTTTATTGTCAATTCTGCAACAAGTGCCAGACATACAGAGCAATTGACAAAATGTTTATGTCCGACCCACGGTGCAAAAAGGACACGTACAACAATCCATATAAAACATAAGAAATATCTACAAATAAATATAAAAAAGATAAGAAATATATAAAATAAAAAGATAAGTAATATGTACAAGTAAGATAAAGAAAGCAAAGTAATATATACAAATAAAAAAGATAAGTAATCTGTACAATACAGTAATACATTCTAAACAGTGCAAATGTAAGGCAAATCCAAACAGTACAGAAAACTAAAGATCAAGATATTGAAATGTGCAGGAAGAGTTGGAACTCACCTTAAGTTTCCTTTTGTTTCAGCTCAGCTCGTTTTGAGGGATCTCTCAACATGGATCTGAACGAGATTGCAATGAACCTGGTCCCCTTCCCCCGACTACACTACCTGGTGCCCAGCCTCACCCCCCTCTACACGCTGGCAGATGTCAGTGTCCCCACCAGAAGGTCTGCTCGGTGGCTCTCATTTTTTTTACCTCTCAGTTGTTTTGAACGCTTGGTATTAGGCCCGGGACGATACGCTTTTGTCCCGATTCAATTCTTCCATGATACATGGGTCCAGATTGGATTTGTGTCACGATTTTCATTTATTGCGGTTCTAGAAGTATTGGTATTCGATAGTATTTATTACAAGGATGTTCTTTTCCTTCTTTAACAAAAACAAAAGTTGAATAAAACACTTCTAGAGACAGTATATCATGAGACATTTCTAAAAACTGATAGTTTCCTAAAAGAAAATGCACATCACGTGTCAGTCAGTCGGACATTTATTTACTTTGTAAAGCAGGACAAAAGATGGATTTTCTGCTTTTTCTGCTTTCGCTCTGTTAATGGTACCGTATAAACAGAACATATTCTGGTGAACCATTGGTTTAAAAAGATTTTAAAAACATAATGTTTCCAGGGAAAAGAACTGATTTGAAAAATAATCGCAAAAAAATAACATTGCATACGATTTGATTTTTTTAAACCCCTACTGTTTTTGTTTTTTTGTGATTAAATACTTTTTTTATTTTTTGACAAAACATACAACTCACCACATGAACACATCCCTGTCCTCCACATAGTGTTACTAGATAATGTGGTTAAAACTACTGTTTAGGCGTCCAGCAGGCATCCTCACCAGATGCCCGAACCATCTCAACTGGCTCCTTTTAACATGAAGGCTCTACTCCGAGCTCCTCTCGGATGACTGAGTTTCTCACCCTGTCTCTAAGGGAGACACCAGACACCCTCCTGAGGAAACCCGTTTCGGCCGCTTGTACCCTGGATCTCGTTCTTTCGGTCATGACCCAGCCT
>NC_045750.1:17852112-17862692 GCF_008692095.1 Etheostoma spectabile | reverse complement strand
AGGTGAGGGTAGGAACAAAAGCTGACCGGTAGATCGAGAGCTTTGCCTTCTGGCTCAGCTCTCCTTTTGTCACAACGGTGTGATTAATTGACAACACAAAACAAATCTAACAATACGAGGAATACAAACCAATATTATAAAATAAACAAACTTAAAGAACCAGTTACCAAGCCTAACAATCATTATTCCAGTTGCCAGTACTAAAAATCATACAGGCATTTCTTATATTGCGTCCAAAAAGGAGCCCCACACTCTTCTGAAAATCATCCTGTCAAGGGAATCATTCATCTTAGATAGCTCACAAAAGGAGATCACATAGTGATACCAGTCTATTTTGAAAGTGCAAGCTCTCCACTCACTTTAGCCGCAAATAGTTTAGCACGATTAAAACTTGCTTTTTTGACTGCTTACATTTAGCTCTCTACAACAATGTTATACAGTTTTAAAAGATTGGGTGAAAAATGTAAAGGAAACATATGTAAAATGTAATTCATCTTGGGAGTGAAAATCATCTTAACCAAGTTAATCCTATCTAATAAAGATATATTCCTTTTAGCCCAGTTTTATAGGACAGGTTGGATAGCTTGAATAACTGGAAAGATATAAGTTTGCATTATTCTTAGTGCCTAGTGTTAGTTGAATCCCTAAATAATTCAAACCTGACGGGATCTCCTTGAAGTGCCAAGACTCCCTCATGGCTGGGGGACATATCTTAGATACCGATTTACCCCAGTTAATGGTGTAACAGGAAATTTCAGAAAAGGAATCAATAATTGAAGAGATCTCCGATGTTGCCGTGTGCGGGTTACTTGAAACCAAAAGAATATCGTCCACATACAGAAAAGGTTTGTGTTCTATCTGGCCCATTTTAACCCCTTTTGACATTTTCACTTTTACGCAATGTAATAGCCAAATGTTCTAAAAACAGGGCAAATATCAGCTGTGATAATGGCAAACCCTGAGGCTTAATGAGGGTGACATGGCTCCATTATTAAGGACAGTCGCCATTGGCTCCCTATAGACTAGCCTTAACCACTGAATTAGGAGTGTCCAAATAAAAACAAATTCAGTGCAGTACCATCCTTTTAAAAAGAGGCATAAGATCTGCGAACACCACAAAGCTGACTTTTTTATTTTTTGGGTGGAATGTTGGCTACTTAAGTTTAGTGCTGCAGGCTTGTGACAGGAAAAACACCATTTGATCCACCACCTCCCCTCCCACCTGCTTCTTAACAACCACCACCATGAAAGTGGCCTTGTGTGAGCCATATGGACCTCATCTACTCCAGAGGAGCTGCTCATTGGTCAGTAAGAGTGGTGGTTGTACTTGGCAAACTCCCTGAAGTGAATATATATGACTATGAATGCAGAGCAGGGTGTTGGTTAAAAATGTCATGCCTGCTCAGCAGAACTTGACTGGATAAATAAAGGTACAACAACTCTTCTCAAACATTGCCCTTGTGGCCCCCAGTCTAACTCAACTGTACCTGAAATCCCTGCAAGGCCACTTCATTAACTGTAGCCAGTAAATAGAGACACTATAGACAGAGTTAATATAAGTCCCGCCACCACCGGAAAGGAAAACATGTCATCTTCTCCAGTATTTTGTATTGTGTCAAGGTGACTCTTTGTCAGTTCCGTCTGCTAGTAAACAACAGAAAAATGCCTAAAAGCTGCTGTGGTGGGATGCACTACCAACAATATGTATAACCCATAATAGGGCTAACGATTTCAGGAAAAAAATCCTTTTTTCTGCCAGAAGTTTAGGTTCAATATTGTCTTTGTAACAGATAAAACATGTCATGGAACATTATAACATGAGCTCTGTATCTTTATGAAAGGAACTTAATATGAATTTCGAGCAATAAGTAATATGTAACATTCCAACATTTATCTAAAATAGTACTTATAATGATAAAAAAGAGGGGAAAAAAATGTTAAACCAATGTTGCACCAAACATTCAACTAAATATTGCACATTTGAATGATTGCGTCAATTAGATTACTCATAACTTCCATTTTAATAAGCTGCCACTGAGCTTGTATCTAACAAAAGTGGAGACAGACATGATAAATCAGCAGAGAGAATGGTAAGACCTGACACTAAGCTAACGATAAGCCCAATGTAATGTTTACAGCAGGCATTTTGTTGCCAAGTCAAATATCCAAATGTTAGTTTAAAGCTAATATGACTGTAAGTTAAGCTAAAGCATTTTGACTGTATGCAACTTGTGTTATAGTGGACCGTGGATAAATCAGTAAGCTATGCATTATGTTAAGTGTCTTAGCTTGCTAATAACATTACATAGCTAACATTAACAGTTAACTTGTCCTTTCTGGAAGATATCGGTTGCTAAAATAATAGTTTGACAATATTAGATTATATCTTTCCTTTTCTGTTTCTGAAACCTACCTACATGCAATTGTGTTTTCAACAATGTCGTACTGTCTTCCAATCTGGTCTCTTACCACTAATGAGGTTACTGAACCTATAGCACAACTTACCCTCACCATTGCGTTGCACTCTGCTCGAACACTCTGACTTACCAGAACTACATAAACAGCCATGCTATTGCATTTTATTTTTAGATTCAAAATAGCACTTCACCAGCACTCGCTGCACTTCTCCTGACACACAACATGAGACCAGTACGCCTCACTAGGTCTGTCTCACAGACTTTCATTCCAGTCCCCCCATACAAAAACAACTATGGTCAGAAATCCTTTTTTCATACATACTGTACACCATAAGTTAAAATGACATTCCCCATAACATCAGAACAAAACCTTCCATCACAAATTTCAAAAACGCACACAAACTGTTCCTTCTCAACAGTTACACTTGCACAAATTGATTGCTCATGTATGATCCGAGTCTTGTTTGCACTACTGTTTGTTTTTAGTTGTGCGTGTCCATCTAGATTCTGCTAATGTCCTCCTATAAATGTATATGGCGTAACTGTACTCAGTGTTCTATGTTTCTGCAGAACAGGGACTTGCTGAAAACCAGCGTTTTTAACTTTCCTTTTATAATAAATCAAATGACATGCTTAAATCTGATGTTTTTAGCTAGCTAGAGGCACTTTGTTAGCGTTTCAGCCCTTAGTTGCATATTGTAGCACAGATCGTCTTCTCCTCAGAGTATGAAAGCCAGTCTATGTGCTGAACAAGCGCTATTCTTTGCCAGGATGTAAATGTGCTGTATTTTATACAGCGCTTTTTCTAGTCTTAACAACTACTCAAAGCGCTTTTAAATCATACAGGACCATTCACGCACAGGCATAGACTGGCCGAGGCTGTCGACTGCTCATCGATAAACACTAACTCACAATGACACTCCGATGGCGCAGCATGGGGGGCAACTAGGGGCGGCTGTGGCTCAGTGGTAGAGAGGTTGCTTGCCAATCGGAAGGTTGGTGGTTTGATCCCTGCCCCTGCAGTCATTGTCGAAGTGTCCTTGGGCAAGACACTGAACCCCGAGTTGCCCCCGGTGCTGCGCATCGGAGTGTGAATGTGTGTGAATGTTTATCTGATGAGCAGGTGGCACCTTGTACGGCAGCCCCGGCCACAGTGCATGAATGTGTGTGAATGGTGAATGTTTCCTGTAGATGTAAAAGCGCTTTGAGCAGTTGTTAAGACTGGAAAAGCGCTATATAAATACAGCACATTTACATTTACTCAGGGTTCAGTGTCTTGCCCAAGGACACTTTGACATGGGACAAAAGCCAGGGATTGAACCACCAACCTTCCAATTGGCAGGCAACCGCTCTACCACCTAGCCACAGCCGCCCTGATATAGATGTAATTTTTCGAAGCAGGTCTTTAAATTGAAGTTTTTGATCTAATGGCTAGTAGATTGTAAAAGTTACCAGCCAATCAGATTTTCCACTAGCCAAATGTTTTTGTTTTCCTAACTAATTTTACTTCACTTTCAGCTAATCTGGCTTGTTTTTCTCCGTTCTGTTTTTCTTCAGTGGAGCTTGTGATCAGTACAACATGCTATCCACGTCGCAGTTGTCTGACCTGTTGTGACTTAATGTTCATGGGAAATGTAAGATTAGTACTACGAGCCTATTGCATGATAAAGGTTGCGTTTCCAGGCTAAACACACAAAACCGCCCAAATTTCTTGGCAGAAAACAGAGCAATCTGGGAAACACTGACTTGTCGCATTGTTCCTGCAGCCTGTCTGTTTTGTTCATCACCGGCCAAGTTGGCTGTTGCCTTTTAAAATGTTACCTGCCAAAGGTCATTTATTACCCGCATTTGGTGGGTTTGCGGGTTTTAATTTAAAGCCATGTCTGAAAGTATTGTGAAGTGTTTGTCATTCTCCTCTAACTGTGCCCTCTAGACTGGATCAAATGTTCAGCGATGCCTTCAATAAAGACCACCAGCTAATCCGAGCTGACCCGAAGCACAGCCTCTACCTGGCCTGCGCCCTCATGGTCAGGGGCAACGTGCAGATATCTGACGTGCGCAGGAACATTGAGAGGTCAGAGCGTCATCCTCCCACTCCGTTTCCTTCTGCACCGAGACAGCCGACGAGTCCGTGCAACCACCCTGATAAAGATGACCTTCACACTCACTTTACCAAATAGTACCCCCATTCAGCACTGACGGCACTGATTCATGACTGGTCCATTCAGCACCCACCTCTCCTCAACTCTCCCTTCACCGCTTTCCCTGCAGACCTTGTTTTCATGAAGAGAAGCTAAAACAGAAGCTGCTGTGAGAGTACATATATGTGCGTGACCATGGTCTAAAAGAGGAGGAGAGGGAGGGAGGGAGGGAGGGAGGGAGGGAAGAAAAACACAGAAATATTGCCCACCAAAAGACTCTAAGGGACACACATATTCCCTGTACAAACTATATTGCAGCCTATTTTCTGTTGGTTAAAACATAATGAAACGTAACCGGATTCTTTACGAATTGTTATGAAACCACACGCCAACACATGTTCACAGATGAATTGTCACAGTTTTAAACATGGTTGGGTAAGTGAAGTATTGCCACTTGGCTGCCTGTTCTGCCAATCTTCCCAGCCCTTGTCACATGACCAATTAATTTTTTCCATGATGACTATTCAAAATTCTGAGACCATGGAACCAGCACTGGGATTTATTTTTATTTTTTTTAAAGTGGTAGACTGATCCTATTTAAAATGTGTATTTTATTTCAATATACTATTTGAATACAACTGAAAAAAGTGAAACTAATAATGAATGCTATGTTTTATTTCATTGTGTTATTCTGTCCTATCCAATATTTCCTATATTTCAAAGCAGATTTTCTATGCTGTATTCTGATAAAATGTCCTGCATTTTTCCTGCATTTGATATGTATTTTTTTTTTTGTCCCTGCTCTAGGCTTAAGCCTTCGCTACCCTTTGTCTCGTGGAACCAGGAAGGCTGGAAGACGGGCCTGTGTTCAGTGCCTCCCGTGGGTCACTCCCACGCCCTGTTAGCCCTGGCCAACAACACCTGTGTGAAGCTCACATTCACGGAGCTGAGAGAACGCTTCTTCAAACTCTACAAGAAGAAGGTAAATTAGAAGATCCAGCAAAGGAATTTATCATTTAATAAGTCAAAGACATCAAATATTCCCTATAGTGTACACCTTGTCAAATTTGTTTAGATAATTAGTTGTTTAGACAGCATAAACAGATCAAAGACATAATGTACCTTTCAGTAGTGGTAACTTGTGATCGACATTTGTTATTTGTTTTTTTAAATGTCATAGAAGAAAAAGAGAACGTCAAAACTTAATTACTTAACAGCACATTGTGCCCCCTCCCCACCTGTTGAAGGCACACTTACACCACTACCTGCATGTAGACGGGATGGAGCAGAGCTTCTTCTCAGAGGCCATCAGCTCTGTCAGCTCACTGATCGAAGAGTACCAACATCTAGATGCCACCAAGGGGACACTCATGCTAGACGCACCCAGACTCCGCATTGCCAGATGAAGGTCTGCGCTGCTGTATATCTTTGTGTAGATGTAAAAGAACTGTGTTCATGCTTGGAAATGTTTTGGCTAAACTCGATCAGAATATCTGTTTCAACACAAATGTAGGGTGCCCGGATAGCTCAGTTGGTATAGCAGGCGCCCATAAATAGAGGTTTACTCCTCGACACAGCAGGCCAGGGTTGGACTATGCCCTGCAGCCCTTTGCTGCATGTCATTCCCCCCCTCTACCCTTTCATTTCTTCAGCTGTCCAATCAAAGGCTGTATATGCCCAAAAAATTATCTAAAAAAAGAAGAAAAAAAAACAAAAATATTATAATATATATATATTATAATATATATATTATATATATATATATAATATATATATATAATATTATATCAGAAATACTTTACATATATATACACGGTATATCTATATATATATATACACTGTATATAAATTATGTTTCAGTTAAGTTAATGGTGTAAAATGCAAGTGTAACGTTTTTCCTCTTTAACAGAATATCCGTTTAACCATTTACTTTAGCTTTGTCTTTACAAGAGTCAGCAAAAGGAGGCTGATGCCGGAACTAGTAACACAAGACCGTTGGCCATACTTGGACACCCCCTGTCCTCGCTGTAAAGCCTCACTGGGCGCTGCTGGTTTTTCAGGGTATTAACAATATTAACAAGTCGCACAAATTAACAATTATTTATTAATTAATCAATGCTGTCCACACATCCAGGACCGTACTTCCGCTCTTCACAATAAAATGTAAAATGACATGCTTCCATTCATTCAGTATACTCTCCTTCATTTCCACTTTATAAAGTTATACCGCGTAATTTGACATGCAAATGTCCTTATACTATATAAATACAGCACATTTACATTTACATTTACAATTATACTGTGCATACATATGAAAACTCACATGTAGATTCTTAGATGTTTATAAATTAATTTTATTTGCACTTTGGGGGCAATCGTCCAGAAAAAGTACCGGATTTGTCCTGATAAGGCCAATAACAGCAAACGGTGTCTGAAGATGGATGACGTTTCACCAACAATTATTTTTCAATAAGGACTTCACACAATCAAATCTTTTGTGTATATAGCTTTATAAGTTATATGTCAATATTGTCTAATGTGTGACCAGATTAAAAATAAGCAGGGACAACATGTAAAAAGAATCTGTAGTGTGACCTAATTTGCCATGTGTTGGCTCCCTGAACATAGTATTATGAGGTACTGTTAATGTGTGCTATTGCACCTAATGCACTGGCCATATTCCAAGTTGTAATTGCACATACAGTATCTTTACTGAAGACAGGGTTTATAAAATATTCTATCATAACTTAAACATATTTCCGAATTTATTTAATGATCCCAGCCATTCTTCCCTATGAAATGAGGTTTTGTAGTTTGAGTTTTTGTCTTCTTCATTTTTTGATTTCTCATGTCACATCGCCACTGCTGAGGAGAACTTAATGGCCAAAGTATGCATACGTTTCAGTCCTTAGTCCGCCCCAGCAGGGCTCATGTCCTGCGTCCGTGTTTCTGGACTTCTTGGATGGATCCGTTAGAGTAAGCGCAGGTCTGAAAACATGTCACCTGGATCGTTGCACTTCCTCTGGCACACGCAGGAGGTTATCCACTGCATCTTCCACTGTGTGTTGGAGCCCCCCTTGCACGTAAAGTCGACCTTGATCATGCGTGACTGGTTTGGGACACAGCAACGCTTGTCTGTACAGACACCGCAGTAAGTGGGCTTAAACTTCTTGGTACTGGTACAGCCTGAGAGTGTCAGCTTTTCTGCTTTCTTTGCTTGGAATTTAGGCCGGCATGTCTTTCCTTTTGGCATCTATAAGCGGAACACATGGGTTTTATTAGTTTTGATTTTTATGTGAAACAGTGCTTTGATAGAATGTGACCAACTTGTCACCTTAATACTCTTCAACACACTCTTCCCACACGGTCGCAGCAGACACAGGCGTCGGGATTTCCTCATCTCACATTTGCTGTTGTCGTTGGTGACACGCACAGAGATGCCCAGGCCGCATGTTTTGGAGCAGGGGCTCCAGGGCGTGGTCTGGATCAGACAGTTCTTCTTCCAGGCTAAAGGAGGATCCCTGTAAGCTTTCAGTATTACAGTTAAAGGGCACTGTGTCAACAACACCCTACACAAAGATCTAGTCTCTGTGCCACCGTACTGCCAAGAAGAGCACACACCCCAAATCCCTGGTCTTACCCACCACAAGGGAATTCAGTTTCAGTTTCCTTTGAGGCTGTACTTACATGATTTAAGTGGAATGAGTTGAAAAAGCCATTCTGCTGAACTGAAATGATCTTTTAGACTTCCCAAAAGATTTCAGTTTCCTGGTGTGGATGCTAGCTTTTAAATCTGACCAAGGTGCTCTGTTTTTCCACCATGAACAAATTAAATTAGTCATTCCCTGACACGCCATTATCTAGATATATTTCTGCAGAGTTTCATGCAAAGCAAACACACTACTCTGGTACATCAAAGTGGAAGTGAGTTGTCCCTCTTCCTGCTTATAACTGGAACCACCCATCTTACGGTTTTCCTCACTCCTCCCTCTGCTAACACTGCACTTAGCATTCCAGCCAGACAGGCTGGCCTTTCTCCACAGGTTCACTCCATAAACACACCTGACATGTAGGTCGTATCCTGTTGGTGCTTCTTTGGGTTCTGGCCACTGCGAATGCCGGCTGGCATGTTGCCCATCAGCGGTGCAGGGCCTAAGAGTGCAGCAGGCTTCTGGATGAATGCAGGGGTACAGCCGATGGCTCCAGCAATACATGTGCACTTATAGAGGGGGCTGGGCTCAAAACCTTCGCCGTTCTCATAGTGGGCCCCATTCAGGTCACAGCCTACCGCCATCAAGTCTGAATGAGAGAGAATGTCAAAGAATAAGGGAAACATGTCAAGGCTCTGGTACTCGTTGGCGCAGCAACCCAGTATGCTGGAAGAAAATAGACTTGAAATGTAAAAATATGCTTCAGGTTGCAGGGCCGTACGTAAAGCAGGAGTAAAATGTCAGCAGTATAGATGGCATTATTGATTAGTCTTAAAGTGTATCTGTAAACGTTTTCACAGTTTAATAGCCACTCCTTTCCAAATGACTGTTTATGGGGAAAACTGCTATTTGGGCTAGTGTGTGTCATGTGATGTTCCCTGTGTGGCTACTACGTCAAAATCATCGCACAGCTTGTTCTCAACGCACCGCTGCTTTCAGCCTGAACACCAGGTAACCGGATGCATTACTCTGCCCAAGCTCTAGTTTGAAACAGAAAATGGTTAGCACCGCTGTTACCTTGACCTATCCTACCATGACCAATTCAGGGAAAAGATGAGAGCCACTCACATGCACACACTCCGACCTCAAATCTCGGCCTGTCAGCTGAGAAGTCACAGTACATGCTCTTGTGTGGGTCACAGACGTCCCTCTCGTTGCACGGCTCTCCGATCTGTCTGGCACAGCTCTTGCAGCAGCCACACCCATCCAAGACAGAGCTCACTCCCGGGGAGCAATAGGGTCTTTGCCGACACTTGCAGGGCCACTGGCAGAACTGCCGCCTCTCAGCCGCAGCCCGCCCATCTCGAGGAGCCAGCTGCCCATTGTTCTGAGCCCTGCTGAAGCACTGGGTGAGGAGGAGGACAGAGATCCTTTGATGAAAATAATGGGCAGGGATTCGGATGTACAAATTCTGTTTATTCTTGAAACAGCAGCAGCTGCTGCTTTTATTGAATCTTTGGATCTGTTCGTCTTAGAGAAAAAAGCTCATTGTACACAATATAGCTTTGAGATAAATTAAAAAGAGAATCCACATTTGTATTTTGTATGTAGAAAATGTTGAAGGGACAACAGTAAAACCTTTGCCTACATCTATTAATAAAGGATGCATTAATCTTAATCTTGTGTACTTATTGCATCTGGATGAACATTGCATTCGTCAGTCAATCTGTCTTCCGTTTGTCCCAAGAACAAGATACTTTCCACCCTGAAACATTCATGATTGTAGTTATGCACACTTCACATGTAGGTGCAAGGCTATTGGGAATCGGTATTAAGCCAGCAAGCCAACCATGTATTTTCATACATTTGAATTTCCATAGGACGGTTGCAAATAATTTTGGAGACCAGTCAGGTCAGCAACTCCCCCGACATATACTCGGGTATAAAACATGGTATCTCAAAGACTAGTTTTGCAAAAACGATTACGATTTACGCTCACAAATATTTTGATAAATTGAAAAATTATTTTTGCACATTGTGGTTTTGCAAGTAAACTCTTACTTGTGGCTTGTGTTTGTGGATGAAAAAAGTATGATGGGAAATTCCACGGTTCAAGGTGTTTTCATTGTTGATTTGTTTCAGTGTAATAATTGCTACGTCTTTCCAAAAGACAACGTGTAATAGTGTTAAATAATCGTCATTTCATTATCGACCAAAATAGTTGTGATAACGATTTCTTTCCATAATCAAGTAGTCCTTGTGCAAAATGTCAAACTGGCACATAAGATATCTCAAAGTCTAAGGGTGCTTTCACACCTATAGTTTGGTAAACTCAGTGATAATGACATGAGTTTACCAAAGACAGGTCTTGG
>NC_045750.1:17851118-17852102 GCF_008692095.1 Etheostoma spectabile | reverse complement strand
GGCAACCTGTGAATTAAGGATTTATTTTGACCAAACCAAGTTGGAGATTGTTGGAACAGTTTTGGAAAGTTTAATTTGAGTTTGGATGAAGTGTGTTTTTAGCTGAGTGAAGTCAATTAATCTAGTCTCTGTTGGTGAACAAAAGAAATTTGAGTCAGAAAGTTTACAGGTTTGCGGTTTAATATGAAAAATATGTGTGTTTTGGCCAGTTGAGGAAGCGGAAGCTTGCTGTAATCATAACATTGACATAATCAGCTGAAATAATTGATATAGCTAACTTGTGCGCAAACAATTGGTTATTTGTACTTCAAGAAGCTACAAATCAACATTTCCAATTATTTGGACTTGTGTTTCTGGCCGCCTGATGAATGTAGCTCTGTTTGTAGGCACATATTTTCAGAACTACCTTGAATGTTTTTGTAAGATTTAGTCATGAGCTGTGTCTAAAACCTCTCTCATGTCTGCTCATTCACTAGCTACTCCCTAAATAATAGAAGCATTTGGAACCATCATTTTGCATCATCCTTGACAGGTGGAGGTCTAAATATTTAGGATTGTAAGCCATTTCGGAATTTTGTAAGGTATATCTTACTTACCTCATATTTTTTAGGGGTGGGGAAAAAATCGATACAGCATAGTATCGCGATTATTTCTGTGGCAATACTGTATTGATACACAGACGCCAAGCATCGATCTATTATTATATACAGTATGTGTTGGTCAGTTTGTCTGCTTGGCAATCCCATTTTGCAGCAATAAAACTGAAGTGAGATAAACGAACAGAGAAATGTTTCTTTTTTTTGGATGTTGACAAAGTTTCCTTTTGGGGACATCATTTGAAATTGGGAACAATTTGTTGGAAAACTTGGAAAATTGGAAAAAATGTTATAAATTGCAAAATGTCACAGAATTTTGCAATATGTTTAAAATCGCAATGGTATTGTATTGGGAGGCCTCTGGTGATTCCTGCCCCTACTATTGTTT
>NC_045750.1:17833334-17851108 GCF_008692095.1 Etheostoma spectabile | reverse complement strand
TTTTTTAGATGTGTTACAGTTAAAATTTAAAAAGCAGAAAATGAAAAAAAGACCCCCTTAAAACAACTGAGATAGTAACCCTAATAAGCTAGAATCGTCTTTCTTTTAACTATAACTGCAAATGATATAATAAATAAAATAAATTTGTTTGCAATTAAAGCATTTTATTTGTTATGGTTGCATAACCAATGTTTTGAACCTTCAGCCTAACTGTTCAGAGAGGAAGAACCCATTTAAAATATAAGTCTATGTCAAGGTGTAAACTGCAGATAGCTCGGAGTGATCACAGCCCAACAGATTCTAAATGCCGTTGTTCAGTCCTGTAAAATGAATGGGTTTGCTTTGCTTGGTATTTGCAGTGATGTAAGCAATGCATGGTGCAACTTGCTTGCTCCAATTCCCCCGGCTACTCACTGCTTCCAAGGGTCACTGAGGGTTATGCCAAAAATCTGAAGCCTGTCTGCCAGGTTTACTGAATGAGCTCATTTCATGGTGTGAAAATGGGTCCACGGGAGCTTTAAATACAAAGACCTCAGACTTTGCTCCCCTTTTGCAAGTTTTTTTTCCCCGGACAGGAAGCCCAATAAAATGAGAGCAACACCAGTCAAAACCAAATGTTCAAGTTAATTTGTTAATGGCTACTTGATTGCTATTTTAGAATTGTTATGTAAAAAAATATATTCCCGTCATTTTCTGAAAAATGCTGGTGCTCCGCTACTGAGAACACCGAAGCATCTCAGTTGTGTGTTTTTCTGTTGCTCCAGGTATGGCAGGCGTTGAGTGCCTTGTCTCAATGTGTCTGTAGTGTTAGAATAGAAAAAGATAATGGTCTTCTTACCTGTTGAGCAAGGATGAGCAGGAGGAAACGGCAGAGAAGTGATAGCATCTCTTAAGTGAGATGGTTTGTGTGAGCTCCAGGAGGGCGCAGGGGGATGAGGGAGCTGGAAGGTGGGATTTAGTGAGGACGACTGGCAGAGGGAGAGGGAAATGGGGAGGGGGGGATTGAGAGAGCTGACCTGTCAGAGAAGGGGACAAAGCACCCTTCTGTCTCCTCTCCAAACACACCTATTCCCCGCCTTACTGATCCAAAAGGGAAATATTTGTCTTCATAACTGCTGGGCCACGCCAGGGCCTTCAAGTCCTGCCCACTTGTTTATTCTTAGTCTGCTCCCATTTACCTGGTGGCAACTAACAGTTAAATATGCAAACCATGCATGGCAGGCTGCTACACAGCACTCAGTAAAGGATATTTCAAGGAATACTTTCTACTAAATTCTTTAATAGACACACACTGAATTCATTGGTAGAATTTTGGTTTGTAAATACATACACTGTATGTTGGTTTAAGCTGTATGGTCCCACTTAATGCAGACCAACATGTATCTGAGTTCACATTCCATTATTATTTACACTGAGTAAAGAGGGCCCTCTCACAGCAAGCCCTCCACCTCCATCCACATTAAAGCCATCTGCACTTCTCATGAACAGACCAGATTAATTGTAATATATGATCCAACGTTTGATTGTTAGCAACATGGCTCTGTGGATGGCAATGCCAGTCAACTGTTGGATGGATTGCTGTGCAATTTTGTAGACATTCTTGGTTCCCAGAGGGTGAACCATAATTACTTTGGTGATCTACTGACGTTTCCTCTAGTGCCACCAGCAGGTCATTTTGTGTCTTGACAACTATTGAATTGCCATCCAATTTGCTACAAAGATTAAGGGTGCCGACTTTAGAGATCTCCGACATTTCCTATAGCACAAAGGGAATTTAACTCCGGTCTTTTGATGGTCTTATTGTACAGACAAAGAAATAGACAAACAGCTTATAACAAGGACAAAGCTGAACACTACGAACTATGAACGGGTAGAAATACATATAAAACTTTGTATGTATGTGTCTGTGTGTGTGTGTGTGTGTGTGTGTGTGTATATATATATATATATATATATATATATAATACTGTGTATATATATACTAGGGCTGTCAAATTTAATCTGTAAACACAAATTCTTTTTAACCCCACTAACGCACGATTAACACACGCACGCTCTGTGATTTTACTCCGTATTTTGTGAAATCAGGAAGCTGGCCGACAACCAATCAGGGCAACGAAACAACGTAGCTCTGAGTGACGCATGCATCCAATCACAATCTTCTTGGCCGGCGTTAAGCACCTTATGCCGACGATGGCTCTGCTAAAAAGTTTCGGGAAGGAACTTGTTTTGGTGGAACATTTGCACACCGCAAAAGACAATGCCACATACAATATTAAATGAAGATAACTGGTGGCACAATACAGTCATGTAGGCCAGCGTTGTGACCAAGTCATCTTTGCTCAAGTCCCAACTAGGCCTCTAGTTGTTTGGTCCAAGTCTTAAGCAAGGCTTAAATTGTGTTGTTTTTTAGGGAGGGGGGGGGCGCGGCAGAGGCTGGCTCTGGTTACGTGGAATGTCACCTCTCTGTGGGGGTAGGAGCCGTGACTTGTGCAGGAAGTGGAAGTGTATCTGAACCAGAGTGGTTGTCTGTTGTTGGACTTCTGTGCTAGTCTCCTCCGGACCAGGACCAGCAGACTAAAGAACAGTTTTTTCCCCAGAGCTGTCTCTTTATTGAACTCTAATCCTCATTGATCCCACTCCCCTCATATACTGACAGACTCTCCTCTCCCTCCTCACACCTGCCTCCATTTTGTTATCTGCAATATTATAATGTTCATCTGCACTGCTGACTGTTACTATAGTAACGACTGTTTACATCTGCATCTTTTGCACACTATACCTTTTTGCACTACCTACATTTCATTTGCATGCTGACTGTTTATTTATATACAGTACCAATTGTTTACATTTACATCCGCACTACCGTACTTTAACTGTAATATGCAATTACTTTCCACCGCACTTTAATTCGGATATTTTCTGCCCACTACCTTATTTCATTAGTATATTATGCTGTTTGCACAATTTGTAAAAAATTTGCAATTATAGTATATCCACCAAATTCCTAGCTGTAAATCTTGCTCACAATACACTGTTATCTATTTTGTATTCATAGGACAAACCCATCTGTAAAACTCTGTTTATAATAGTATTCTTTTCTATATTTATCTACATATCCATGTCTTGCACTTACGGAACCATTGTATATCCTGCACTTACTGCTATTGCACTTCTGGTTAGACCCAAACTGCATTTCGTTGCCTTGTACCTGTACATGTGTAATGACAATAAAGTTGAATCTAATCTAATCTAATCTAATCTAGTCATGGATTGTCCATCAAAAACACCATGTTCGAACATAGGGATGCTCATAAGTGTATGTGGTTCCAGAGCACCCTAGGCCAAAGGTCAATGATCGATTTTATAATTGTTTCATCAGATCTGAGGCCGTATGTTTTGGACACTCGGGTAAAGAGAGAAGGGCGGAGCTGTCAACTGATCACTATCTGGTTGGGTCAGGGGGTGAGGGAAGAGTCTGGACAGACCTGTTAAGCCCAAACGGGTAGTGCGGATAAACTGGGAAGGTCTGTAGGAGGCCCCTGTCCAACGGACTTTCAACTCACACCCCCGGCGGAGCTTTTCGTGCATTGTGCAAAAACGATTGTGGTCTTAGGGTCTTAGGACCAGAGGGTGTGTGCCAATTACAGGGGTATCACACTTCTCAGCCTCCCTGGTAAAGTCTACTCCAAGGTGCTGGAAAGGAGGGTTCGGCCGATAGTCGAACCTCGGATTGAAGAGGAACAACGCGGATTCTGTCGGGAACGGATCAAATCTTCACTCTCGCAGGAGGGAGCCTGGGAGTATGCCCAACCAGTCTACATGTGTTTTGTGGATCTGGAGAAGGCAGAGGAGGGGGGCTGGCGTCTCCCTAAAAGATATCCTCCCCCCATTAAACACACACACACACACACACACACACACACACACACACACAGAATCAAGGAGCATAGCAGTGTTTTTGCATGTTGTACTGTACATTGTTGCCTAGTTTTCTTTTGTCTAAACTTTGTAAAAATGTCATTGTTGCTGTATGAGTGTAGTTAGGCTAACATCATTGCACCACTTGTGTGTAGCCCACAGCCTCTGAGGAGTAGGTCATAACAATTTTATTAATAAGGTTGGAAACATCAACTGCATTTGAAAGAAAAAAAAAAATCACATATTGATTGGGATTTGTATCAGAAGTTCAGTGTGGTCTGGATTCAGTACATAATCTGAACTACCTTTAGGAAAAGAAAACAACAAGCACAAGGTTTTATGGGTTTGAGGAAATAGCCTTAATCTTTGGAGAACCGAGCATTGCGGACTTTCAGGTGGCCAAACCACTAACCAGACAGAACATCATTAAATCCGCAGCACGGAATTTAAAGAATGTAGTGAATACACATCTGTAGTTTGTTTCAGCGACTCCAGATGTCACTTGTTGTGCAGAAAGTAAGGGAATGATCTAAAGAGTGTAGTAGATTAAAGTCCTTAAATGAGCATATTTCTCGAAAACATTGAAGTATTCTTAACCTGTCTTGTGTAAGAAGCCCCCCTCTGGGTAAATAGAACTTAAAGGAGCTGTACTCGAAATACTGAATGAAACAGCGTGCTGGGATTGCCTCCGCATAGCTCTTTTCTTTTTACAGCCAAATGCACTTACACTCACGCATGTGTCTCATTAACCATTTAGAACATTGTTAACTGAACACCCCTTCATTTCACTTTCCTCTACGAGCGCTCGTTACCGCTTTCAGAATCAACTCAAGTCGAGTCAGAAGATAAAAAAAGGATAGGAAGCAAAAGCAGGAACTAAAGCAGAAATGCCATATGATACCTGCCATAAACTTTTAAGAGAAGACACTCAAAAATCTTTGTTTCTTCAGTCTATAAAACTCAACCGAGTGACATTTTTCTTAGTATATGGCCAAAAACCATGGGTATAAAGTCTACAGTCTGCATGTCGTGGCCCTTTTTCAGTGAGAGAAGTAGGGGGAAAGAGATTAAAGCAGCAGCTGAGCCATCAACACACAGCAGCTCCGCCCACAGAGAGCAAACACCTCCCTCCTGTTTTAGTGCACTCCCCTTCCCTTAGAGAGCCCCAGAGTTCACACAGATGTATCTCAAACTGAAGCACAAAAACAAGTGGGACTGCATCTGAATGAGGACACTTTATCTACTTGTTATGGCGTGTCAAGACCAAAAAAAAAGGCATTCCAGGGTTCTGCGGCAATGGGAGTGTCACTTAGTATGAATGGCCCGGTTAATTTTTGTGGCGTCATGTTGTGTTATTTAACACCCCAGTGTAGTCACTCGATTCTTGACTCGATTCGCAGTTGAAGGCAGCTTTGTTTCACGGAGACGCATCAGCGTACAGTATTTTATCTCAGACTTTTGTCTGACACTTGGCCCTCTGCCTCTAGTTGCTTGTGCATCTTTGGCACTTGACTCTGATTTTGAATCATCAGATCTGTTACAAAATAGCACATTTTAAGTGTGAATCTACAAAAAAAAGCCAGAAAAATGAACTTTGATGAAATTATCCGTCTTATTGGAGGCTTTGGGAAGTTCCAGAAGATCTTGTATGTATGGATCTGTCTACCTCAGATCTTTCTGGCTTTCCACATGCTGGTCTCTGTCTTCACTGGGGCTGTTCCTCCGCATTTGTGTCGCTCCTCGTGGCCCACGGCGGGCGCTCCGGCCTCTTCAGATTTCAACATCAGCCATCTGTCCGTCCTCGAGGGCCGGCCTGAGCTGTCCTGCACGGTTCCCTTGAACCACAGCGGGGCTGTAGCTCATGGCGATGGACACCCTGCTGGGAGATGCCAGAGAGGCTGGGAGTACAGCACAGAGACCTTCCAAAGCACCACAGTTACAGAGGTGAGTGGAAAAAAACATGACATGACATGAACAATATTGCAGTGAAAGGTTTCCCCATCAGTTCCTTCAACTTGTGCATGATTCATTGTAGAGGGGGGGAATCCACAAGGTCCTGATTTGATAACATTTCAAATCAAGTCAGTAATGTAAAACGATCTCAATTAGTTTAGGGAAATGTGAGATTTTGGTACACTTATGCTCCAAATTGTACAAGCATAAAGCAACCCTCCAACATGTTTTATAATGCACCATGTTAATGTTTACATTAAGAATTGACTCCCAACAAGTACTTTTTACTTAACAGGACTGACATGACCATCCATTTGAGGATTTTATAAATGGAAATCCGATCACTCAGACAAAGATCGATTGTGAGAACGGCACCGCCTTATTATTCAACTCACATTCAGCCGGTCAAAGCCCTTTCTGCTGCAGGGTTAACTCAAACACGCTTGTGCTTTCAGTTTAACATTAGGGGCCCTATTTGCACCTAGCGCAGCGCAAGGGCCAACGCAAGAACAATGCAGTTGTCAATTTCCCGTTCAGCGCCCGTGTCGTTTGAATAGCAAATGCACCTGCTCCCGTGTGTGCGCCCATGGGAGGTGTGTTCAGGTAAATTCTTGACGTATTGCTATCTTGAGGCAACAGGAACTGATCCCGCCATTGACCAACAAAAAACCTGGTCTTAAGTTGTAACGCAGCATTTCATTGTTATTTTAACAGTGCATTAGTAAAATGCCCCTAGGCTCGTGCACAGCGTGAGCACACTATTCTTGTTACACACACACACACAGGGAAGCGCAGCAGCGCACACACATGCAGAAGATTAAAAATACGCCATTAAAATAAATATCTGCCTGCTTCTATGGGAATTTAAGATAGGGGTGTGTGTGCTTATGCCCTCTGTATTTTAAGGAAGAACATTAATTTATTTATGATACATTAATAATTCACAAAAAGAAATTGGTGTCCTTAAAGGTTGGATTTTTCCAATATTTTAAGCCATTACGATCAGTTTCCAAAAGATGTTTTTTTAATTCTCTTGTTCGTCAACTTTACCATGGATATATAAACATATGACCACAACTGTATCTGGATTGTCATTGCATATAATTACACAACGAACTTAGTTGGAGCAATCCAGTTTGCAGTATATAAATACAATGCAAAATGGATGCACACACCTCACACCCACAAACCTTACTCATGGCCACATATACATAACTCACACTAGAAATACCTTTTTAAAAAAGACACCTATTACCCATGGTATAGATAAATAAAATATCTATAAAATCTGTGGTGAATCTTAATACGAATATGGCTCTGTCAATTTCCAGCTGTTGATATTTGAAGGGCCTTTAGTGGTATACAGGGTTAAACCTAGCATTACAAAGCTAAGCTGGTACCACCTTTTGGGGACCACCTAAGCCAATGAATGTAAAATCTGTGTGAGCATCAAACCTAACCAAATGGCTTTTCTCAGATCTAATGTGTGTTATTTTGTAATTATCTGCTCCAGGTTTCCCAACGTTTTAGTCCCAGATTTGATCATGATAATGGCCCAAAATGATGGGACATTGCATACGCTTTTTTTAATGAAAAACATCACATATAATTGAGGGAGGACCCTTAAACCCCCCACCAAATACATGCATCTAAGTCTTCCACAAACCCAGGGAAAGCACTGGTATATACTGTGAATGGCGTTGACGCAGAGCAGGTTTCTTCTTCAGCCTCAAGGACAGAACGATGAGACATAAAAGAAGACAAACGTTTTTTTACTGAACCTGTTCTGTGCTTCTTGCAGTGGGACCTGGTTTGTGACAGTGCCAACCTGAACATCATGGGCTCCTCCATATACATGTTGGGCCTCCTAGTTGGAGCTGTTTTGTTTGGAAGCTTGGCTGATAAGTACGTTTGATGACACCCATCCATCTTCAGAGCCCTGTTGAATAGATGACGGAACTCCTTACCACTTGTTCCCATGTCTGATTTCTGCATTACTTTCTGGACTGATTTCTTTTAATTCATCACGTGCTTTCATCATGTGCTGTCTAAGAATTACGCATCATTTCAAACTAAATTCAAGTGTTGTTTACATGGAACTAATGTTCGTAAATGTCTTGTTTTGTTCCAGGTATGGTCGCAGGATCATCATTCTTGTTAACCTGGCTATCCAGGCCGTCTTTGGGGTCGGTGCTGCCTTCGCCCCTAATTTCTATGTCTACGTCGCCCTTCGCTTTATGGTTGGAACATCTGTCTCTGGTGTCATCATGAATGCCTTTGTCCTAGGTCAGTGTCTCAAAGAAGGTTCAAGCAATGTGTGATTTTGTCTGCAACAAGTGTTGCGACCACCACGCGCGACTATAACTAGTTCTCATTGCGTCACGTTTCCCCCCCGAGTTTCACCAGAGAGAATGTCACACATACTCAAGACAATTTATAGATCTCATTAGCAACGGTCTGCCTAAACAAAACCACTAACAGATTGACAGTGTCACTGATGGACAGGTTGAGGAACAGGAGCACCCTTCCCAGCCGTGGATATTTCAAATGTTTGGCAAAATAAGCCAACACTGTCTCCTAAAAGTCAATAGGGATAAGAAGGGAATTCTATTACTATATACTGTCTCCCAATTCATTTCAATTCAAGGGGCTTTATTGGCATTAAAGTTTCAATAACAATGTTCATCAGGCAAAACACAACCAGTTATATTATTGTTATATATTAACACAATATTAAGATGGGTTTATATCAAATATCTGTATCACAACTATAAATACAAAAGTTATTATGAAATATGAAACAAAAAGAAGTTGTTAAGACAGTCAAATTTAACATTAGATATATAAATATATGTACAGATATTTATAATGTGTGTGTGTGGGGGGGGATTTGCTGTCCCTCAGGTTGTGGCATGTTTGTATATACTGAGCATATGTTTTCTCCTTCTCCAAGGGGAATGTTTCATTTTGAATTTACATTCATATCTTTGAAATCTGGGATTACATAGTTAAATTTGTTCAAATAAATGTTCCTTGTGTCATTGCATGCATCGCTGTCTCAGCCTCACCTGTCCAACAGTGACCACATGTTCTGTTTTCTTTTGGTTGCCAAGACTTTTTTTTGTCTTCCTGTTTCAGTTGCCAGTTTGTGGTCACGGCGCCTGTGCTTGGTTAGGATCTGCCTCTGCTTTCTCTCTCTGACAGTAGAGAGATCTTCTGCTAATTCCTTATCTCTTTTTATGAGTAGGTAACAGTCTGATCTAGTTCGGCAGTTAGTTTCCTCTTTCCCGTGTTCCACATGGGTTTCTTTGCATTATGTTATAATTTGCTTTACTTTGATTGGTGTTTGGGGAACAGTGTTGTTGTGAGGATGCTCAGACTGTGTCTGGGGGGGGGACTCTTTTCTGGGCTCAGCTGTTGAGTTCGGAGGGCTTTGGTGTGGAGGGTGTCTTGGGGGCTGAATTTCAGGTGGTTAAAAAAAGCGTTGAGTGTTCTCTTTTGAGTTCTCTCTCTCTCTGTCTGTCTCTCTCTCTCTGTCGCTGTCTCTCTTTTTTTGTCAATACAATTTTAATTGTGTGTTTCTCTGTCCCCACATCTCTCTCTCTCTCTCTCTCTCTCTCTCTCTGTGTCTCTCGATCTCTCTGTCTCTCTCTCTGTCAATCCAATTTCAATTGTGTGTGTGTGTGTGTGTGTGTGTGTGTGTGTGTGTGTGTGTGTGTGTGTGTGTGTGTCTCACTTTCTCTATGTGGGTGAACGAGTCCTTTTCAAGCTTCAAGCTGTTGTTTTGTTTGTTGTTGAAAAAAATAATTCCTTAATTAATGAAGTGCTTTTCAAAAACAAGTTACAAAGTGCTTTACATTCATTTTAAAAAAAACAACTAGTAAAGCGTTAACATAGGAAAGTAATAAAAAAGCAAGACAAAAATGACAGTTATTAAGCAAACAAACAAAGAAAATCAATAAAAAAAGCAAGTCTAAAACAATGACACGTTTTCTGTTTAAAATGTAAAATACTGTTACACTATTTTTTAGAGATGGATGAATAACCAGCATATAAAAACAAACAAGGGACTGTCCCCCGATTTTACACCAAGAGGTCCTACTAGTCATGAAAAGTACAGCTAATTCTGTGAAAACCCGTAATGTTTATAAAGTCTGAGAAAATAACCTGCTGATTGATATGGATTGGACTGGGCTGATACACCTGTACATGAAGTATCTTAAAGAGTTATTGTATGTACATACATTATGACATGTAATTCATACAGAATGTCCCTGCCCTGTTTGTCTCCCATGCAGGGACAGAATGGACAGGCTCTAAGCAGCGGATGTTGGCTGGTATAATCACTGACTACTCCTTTGGCGTCGGCTACATTTCGCTGGCTGGTATTGCGTACCTCATAAGAGACTGGCGTAAACTGCAGCTAGCAATCTCCGCACCTGGTTTTCTCTTCATCTTTTACATTTGGTGAGTGGATGGGCAGCAGTGTAACGCAGATTTGATTCACTTCAGTTCAGTCGCTTTTTGATCTCAAATGGAAAACTTGATCTGCAGTCAGGAGTACAAGATAAAAAAACACATACTGTACCAACAAGGTACAAATAAAGAAAGACAACAATACAAAGACATGAAGTATCTCTTGAACATAATACATACAACAAGATTTTTCACAAAAACACAAGAGCAATCGCTAAAAAAAATTCTACATTACATGTGCAAATTTAACCGAGTTGCACATGTAGTGTCACACTGCCAGACCTTCCTCCACAGCACAGGAAGGTCTGATAAAGGAGATCCTTTTACACAAAGACCTACTTTGAGCAGTATCTCTGCGTGCCTCTTGCTATAGAGTTTACTTATAGTAAGTAATTAAGATTTTATATATATATATATATATATATATATATATATATATATATATATATATATATATGTAAGGCCTTTTAAAACAAAGTGCTTCATAGAATACATTAAGAAACAGCTATAATGCACAGCCATATACAGATGACTCAGATAAATTACAGCCCCTGAACAAAAAAAGAAAGTCAGTAGAAATCAGTTTTTAAAAGTCTTTTCGAAGCCATTTACAGACTTGGCTAATTTAACAAAGGAGGGAGGACAGATCCAGAGTAGTCTCACAATGCCAGACCTTCCTCCACAGCGCTGCAGAGGAAGGTCTGGCTAATCCACACAGCATTTCTCGGGTAGGAGAATAAACATGCTCTGGTTTATTGACATTTCTTTAAACCAATCCCAATCTTCTTGGATGGAGCGACGGTGACACTGCTAAATATCCTCAGGAACGTGTACGTTCTAAGGTTGATTCAGTCATGCAAACACACCTGAATAATGGCTGCATTCTATTGTGCTCCATGTTAGGTAATGCTCTTTTTCTCTCTACAACAGGCCTATTACAAATCAATTTGGCCACAGTGTGAAATGTCAAAGTGCCCCCCTGCAGCACAGTGGGTCAAGTAAGTGTTTGTAATAGGTCATCTGAGCAATGTGTCTTTCCATTGTCAGGGTGTTGCCAAAGTCAGCCCGCTGGTTAATGGCCAATGACAAAAAAGAGGAAGCATGGGAACTGATCCAAAAAGCAGCGCAGATGAACGGGAAGCCCCTCACCAAAGATTTGGAGATGTGTCAGGTAGAGATGCAACATCTTTTTTATTTTATTTTGTATTTACTACTACATTTACTTAATTCTTTCAAAATGTCAAAAACAAATATCCATTGCAGCCAAAACTGAAGTTGAAAGCCTGTGCAGATTTACCAATTTTTTGAAAACAATAAGTCCTTGATTTCAGACAGAGTTGGAAAACAGTTTTAATGTTTCGTTTCCAGCTGATTAGTTATAAAACAAGAATGGCGTAAAATGGGTCCAGTCCAGGGGCGATTCTAGGATCAGACTTTTAGGGAGTCTCAGCCCCTAATGAGAATGTGCCCCTCCCCCCACCCCCCTGCTAAATCACTCATTTTATTAGCCAATAATCTCTGAGCTTGCTACTGAACAACATCAGCTAATGTTTTTTGACACTATTAACACTATGATGGAACTAAACCTGACACTTTAGTGATAACGACCATTTTAACACAGTGTTCTAACATTCAACAATTTTAGTTTCTTATGTTTCAATTTGGGTTATAATTTGCGCCATGAAATGACCAACTTCTTCTCTGGGGACTACCAACGTTAAACTTCACAGCCGCACTCCTGCTCCCCCTCTGGTAGATTTGATAGACTAGCAAGACTCAGCAAAACAGGATATTAAATCTGTTTCAAGCCCTTTGAATTTGTAATTGTTTTTCATCTGTCAGTAACAGACACATTCAGAAACTCTCACGTGAACCACTTAAATGGATTTAAAAAAAGATTACATTTAGGGAGCATGAGCCCCCCTTTAAAAGGGTCTAAAACTGCCCATGGTCTAGTAGTCTATGATCAATGCAGAACACATGGGAGTAAAGAGAAACGTGACGATGTAACCGGCTCTTGTTTTGTTCTGACACAACCTTGTTTGGCTGCTAAGCAGCAATACTTGGTCATACTTCCAAAAAGTATGTTTCTCTCACTGTGTTTTCACTCCACCAAAGGTAATTGAAACATTTAATCGCCTCGTTATGGCAAACAGGTTAGCTAGCTACTGCTAGCGTTAGCCGGTAACTTAAAGTAAAGATTTTTTGTGCTGCCATACTTACATATGAATGGCGGCAGTACATTTGAACCCAGAGGGTTCATTTGAACCCAGAGTTCAAATGTACCCACTGTTAAATCTCTACTGGTATAACACACTTCAGGAGGGTTGAAAATCAGAAACTTTCCCCCTTTTAGCATTTAGCTTAGCGCAGTGCTATTGCAACCATTAACAACACTGGCTTGGCCGCATCATCCTCCCCAGCAACCATTTTTACTTTACATAAATGTTTCCATCAGTCATAATTATTTAAATATGTACAGTACTGTGTTTTGTTAATATACACTACCGTTCAAAAGTTTGGGGTCACATTGAAATGTCCTCATTTTTAAAGGAAAAGCACTGTACTTTTCAATGAAGATAACTTTAAACTAGTCTTAACTTTGAAGAAATACACTCTATACATTGCTAATGTGGTGAAAGACTATTCTAGCTGCAAATGTCTGGTTTTGGTGCAATATCTACATAGGTGTATAGAGGCCCATTTCCAGCAACTATCACTCCCAGTGTTCTAATGGTACATGTGTTGCTCATTGGCTCAGAAGGCTAATTGATGATAGAAAACCCTTGTGCAATCATGTTCACACATCTGAAAACAGTTTAGGTCGTTACAGAAGCTACAAAACTGACCTTCCTTTGAGCAGATTGAGTTTCTGGAGCATCACATTTGTGGGGTCAATTAAACGCTCAAAACGGCCAGAAAAAGAGAACTTCATCTGAAACTCGACAGTCTATTTTGTCCTTAGAAATGAAGTATTCCATGCGAGACATTGCTAAGAATTGAAGATTTCCTACAACGGTGTGTACTACTCCCTTCAGAGGACAGCACAAACAGGCTCTAACCAGAGTAGAAAAGAAGTGGGAGGCCGGTTGCACAACTGAGCAAGAAGATAAGTACATTAGGTCTCTAGTTTGAGAAACAGAACCACAGGTCCCAACTGGCATCTTCATTAAATATACCCGCAAAACACAGTGTCAAATCTACAGTGAAGAGGCGGCTGCGGGATTCTGGGCTTCAGGGGCAGAGTGGCAAAGAAAAAGCCAATCTGAGACTGGCCAATAAAGAAAAAAGATTAAGCTGGGCAAAAGAACACAGAATATGGACAGAGGAAGACTGAAAAAAGTGTTGTGGACGGATGAATCCAAGGTGAGGTGTTGGATCACAAAGAAGAACGTTTGTGAGACGCAGAACAAATGAAAAGATGCTGGAAGAATGCCTGACGCCATCTGTTAAGCATGGTGGAGGTAATGTGATGGTCTGGGGTTGCTTTGGTGCTGGTAAGGTGGAGATTGTACAGGTAAAATGGATTTCTGGAAGAAGGAAGGCTATCACTCCATTTTTGCAACGCCATGCCATACCCAGTAGACAGCGCTTGACTGGAGCCAATTTCATCCTACAACAGGACAATGACCCTAAACACACCTCCAAATTGTGCAAGAACTATTTAGAGCAGAAGCAGGCAGCTGGTATTCTATCGGTAATGGAGTGGCCAGCGCAGTCACCAGATCTGAACCCCATTGAGCTGTTGTGGGAGCAGCTTGACCGTATGGTACGCAAGAAGTGCCCATCCAACCAATCCAACTTGTGGGAGCTGCTTCTGCTTCTATTTTCTATTCATTTCACAACGTATGGTGGTGAATAAGTGTGACTTTTCAGGAAAACACAAAATTGTTTGGGTGACCCCAAACTTTTGAATGGTAGTGTATATATATTCTTAATTCCAAAGTCTCTTAGTCACTGTTCTTCTCACTGTTTTCACCAGGTCTATGAAATTAAAGAGAAAACTGAGGGGAAGAAAAATCACTCCTTCATAGACCTCGTTCGAACCCCAAAAATGAGGAAGCAGTCTTTGATAGTGTTTTATCTCTGGTGAGTATGAGCAGAGCATACCCTTTTTCTTCAGGTCAGTGTTCACATCTGAATCTAAAAAATGTTTGGACTTACGTCCAAGTCAAGCCAACATTTGACACGCCAAAAAAAGCTTCACAGAGTTTACATTTTGAAATAATCTGATAACTATGCCATACTGTACTGTACATACTCTAAGATGCTGTAGATTAGTCCTGCAGTAATCCATTTTTATTTGTTTTTAGTGGTTCACAATAGGTTTGGGTGAAATAATAGATACGGCATAGTATTGCGATATTTTCCGTTGCTATACTGTATCAATACACAGATGCCAAGTAATCAATCTTTTATTATATACAGTATGTGTTGGTCAGTTTGTTTGCTTGAAAATCCCATTTTGCAGCAATACAGTTAAAGTGACATGAACAAACAGAGAAAAAAATTATCATTTTAGATAAAACAAATGTTGACAAAGTTTCCTTTTGGGGACATCATTTGTTGCCCTTCCACATTCCAAACAGTCTTGTCTAGTCTTTGTTTTTACCACTCACTCCTCTTCGCCATCTCATCAAAGCTTTCTTTGAGCTCATTCCTGCCTCACAATATCTAAAACACTATTTTTTTTTGTATATTTGCAAAATTGTTACAAAATTAGTGGACTAAAAAGGAGAGACAAAGAAGAAAAGAGGAAAAAAATCAAAATAAATAAGGGCAGAAAAAAGGGGTGCAGTGCATAATCATACATTGCGGGTTATGTTACACACCACCTTTCATTGGAGTTTGGTGTTTTTTGCCCCCAACATCTCCTTCCAGGCAGCAATGGTTATGTTTAGGGTTAAGGTTAGGGTTAGCTGCCTCGAAGGCGATGTTGGGGAAAAAAAACACCATCGGGCCCTTTCATTTCCAAGGCCAAATTCCTTTATCACTAAAAAAGGTATACCACACTCACATGGATTCCAAACTAATTTAGGCAGAATATTTAGAGAAGTGAGTCAAGCATTTGTTTCTAAAAAGCTGTGTGGAACATCACCTAACCAAGCTTCCCACATAAAACATAATAATAACACCATTGTGTTTGTACAAACATCTACAGAAAACCAGAATATCCTAGGAGAAAACATGATAAAAACTAGAACGACGGAACACAAGTGACTAAATAGAGTTCCTGGGGCTAACAATGGGGATTAGTGACAGATTTTTGGAGTTCCGAGCACCGGAATACACATGTGCTCTCTCTTACTTAAGCAGGATTTTTGCTTCTCCAGAAGCTCCACGCAGAGCTTTTGCCATAGCCGACGTTAGTGGCCTGAAGTTATACTTGTGCGTTGGTGTGTGCGTCAATCTTCTAGGGAGAATAGCAGGGGCGGCATCCGTGTGCGTATGGAGAGTGTGGTAGAGCGAGTGAGAGAGTGACGGCGTTATCTTCGGAGCGAGTGGACCCTGTTCTTTCTGACCACGGTGGGAAATCTGTAGCAGAAGAAGTTAACCCGCTCCTTGACTTCATGTTGTTTACGGAGAAGGAGAATCAGGAAATGAGTCGAGGCGGAAATGCAACGCTAGCAAGCCGCGGCCGTGCACCGCCGCGATGTGTAGTTGAGGTGTAGTTAAAAATGTTTTGACAGGTGCATGTCATGCTACGCTGTAGGGTCCTTGTCTCCACATACCTGCGTATGAAATCTAAATCTAATCTCAAAGGTTGTTGTTGTTTCCCGTAACGCAGGGATTTTGACAACAGCAGCACACAGAGAGCGGATGGTGAGGGACGATGTCAGGCAGTTACCCTGGAAATTCAATTCAATTTAATTTATAGTATCAAATCATAACAACAGTTATCTCAAGACACTTTACAGATAGAGTAGGTCTAGACCACACTCTGTAATTTATAAAGTCCCAACAATTCCAGTAATTCCCCCAAAAGCAAGTATTTAGTGCGACAGTGGGAAAGAAAAACTCCCTTTTAGGAAGAAACCTAAAGACCCAGGCTCTTGGTAGGCGGTGTCTGACGGTGCCGGTTGGGGGTGTGATGCACAGTGGCAATAACAGTCACAATAAAGAAAATGGAACAGTAACCAAAAAATTGTAGTAGTAGTAGTCATAGCAGGTTACTGCAGAGCATTACAGGGTGTCGCGTGGCACAGTAGGTTATAGCTGGACGTAGCAGGACGCAGCAGGACACTGCAGGGCACCGGAGAACGGAGCAGGGTGTACCACGGCGACAGCTGCAACCAAGATCTTGGTGCCATCCCAATCCAAGGAAATGTGCTTCCCAGACTACTGTGCAAGTAGTCTTGATCCAGACTACTTGCATTTTATCTTAAAGCCACCATGTGTAAGATTTGTTACTTAAAATTTCTGAAGCGTATCTCATCATTTTAAGGTTGCCACACATGCTAACTTTAGTCACTCTTTACTTGAAGGTATTGACATAAGAGTGACATGACACTGTCATTATTGTCTCATAAATATTATAAACAACTCATAAATGTTTATGACATATCACTTCTTTGTCATTTGTTTGGATCATGGTTAGGGTTAGGGTTCATGTGTCATGAGTGTTGCATGCCAATGTGATGTGTTCATGACAGTGTCATATCACTCTTATGTAGATACTTTCAACTAAAGTGTTAACTGGATGTTTAGACATTGTCTCACGTCTCTGCTAAATACAGGAACAGTGTGTTGGTTAAAATTATGCTTTTTTGTGTCTGTCCCAGGTTCGCCAACGTGCTCGTTTACTACGGCCTGTCTCTCAACATTTCTGACTTTGGAATGAATATCTATCTGACGCAGATGATCTTTGGCCTGGTAGAGATGCCTGCGCGCACCATCATCCTGTTCACCCTCAACCGCTCCCGCAAGTTCACCCAGATAACGTTCCTGGCAGTAGGTGGCACGGCCTGCCTGCTGACCATCTTCATCCCCAGTGGTAAGGACACACACATGCCTAATGTGCAGCTCAACTGTAAACTGTTGACCTCCAGATCGTCCAACCTGGGGAATTACCCGCAAGCCAACACTGGAATAAGACCACTTCAAAAATAAATTAAATAAATAAATAAATACAAGGTGTTTTTTTGCTTATAAATTAAAAAAATCTGCCAATGGAACAAGTAAAATTCCCTTGGTAATCTTAAATAAGATCATTTATTTATACTATTTTTCGATACCCAGTGGGAAAATTACAATTTACACTCTGTGTACACTTTGTTAGTAATCACACACAGGCCTGTAATACACACACACGCTCAGGACCTATACATGCACTAATGGAGAGATGTCCGAGTGAGTGGGCTGCCAGCTGGACCAGCGCCCCTGAGCGGTTGGGGGGGGTACGGTGCCTTGCTCAAGGGCACCTG
>NC_045750.1:17831309-17833324 GCF_008692095.1 Etheostoma spectabile | reverse complement strand
GGAGGTGAAGTGGCATCTCTCCAGCCACCAATCCACACTCCATACTTCTTTTGGTCCGCATGGGGACTTGAACCGGCAACCCTCCGGTTCCCAACCCAACTCCCAGACAGACTGAGCTACTGCCACCCCCTAGAGATATGATCTTTAAACAACATCAACAAAGAACAATCCATATTTTACAAAAAAACACCTTACAAGATGTCAAAAAAAGCTTATTTCATCTGAGATACGACTCAGATAAGTCTTAATTTCGCTACAGTATTGTGTTCTAGGTCTTAAATCATTTTAAACAAGTTTGAATTTTCTTACGGTCCATGCAACACAAACTTATGTTCATTTTTTTTTAATTCCGTGGTGTTGTAGTTCTTTCTTTCGTTAGTCCAGTTATAATTTCACTGCATTACAACTACAAATGAGACCAACATGCGACCTTTAGTGCAGCCAATCAGCTTTCCTGTTTCCTCAGATTTTATTCTTCAGCAATGGGAAAGTGCAAGTAAAGTGATACTTGGCTTGAAAAAAACTGAATTTAGTGCTTAGTTGGTGTTGTGATAAACGTCTTTAATTTTACTCATAATGGTCTTAAAAAGGTGTTAAAAAGTCTTTAAACATGAAATCTGCAGAAACCCTGCAAGATATTTAAGATGCATCGTTAAAAAACAAGTCATTATGTCTCACTGAAACTTGTTAGGTAATTGTGTCTTTTATCAAGTGTTGTTAGATATTTTGACTTTATTAGACGAATATACTTGGTAAGATTTTGCCCTTTTTTTTGCAGCGTATGAATATGGTAATTTTTTGCTGTGGCTGGTGACTTTTCTCATTTTATCAAAATGCACTTTGAGGCCATCAACAGATGTAGTTGGCAGGTGTGAAATAAGCATTTATAAGGTTTTTTTTGTTTTATCCGTCCATGTTTTGTCCATGTTTCCACTCTGTGTCAGAAGCCTTTCCCTCACTTTTCTTCGACCTCTCCTCTAGAGCTGTCCGTCATTAAAACCGTGCTGGCCATGATTGGGAAGTTCGGGATCACAGCCTCTCTTTCTGTTATTTACGTCTACTCAGCCGAGGTGTTCCCTACTGTTATCAGGTGAGTGGTTCCTGATTATAAAGCTTCCCAACAAAGTTCCTGAGGCACACGGAACAGCTTTACTAAAAACCAAACCTGTTATTGTTGCCCCTGTCCCAGAATGTCCGGGGACAGGTGGCACGATGTTAGTGGTTTTTGACTCTGTGTGATGTTCATTTTGAAATAAAGGCCAGCTGGGATCATGTTAGATAGACCGATAGAAATGAACTGATGATTTAGACAACAAAAACAGGCTTTTTTTTGTAGCTTAAAAATAAAACATGGTATTTCTGAATATTCTTTCATTGGTTAAAAAAAAGAAAAGAAATTATGAATACATACAATGACCTAATTGAGGTGTAATGCTATAATAGCCGTCTGACTCAAAGCAGTGAGCCATCTGTAGAGCTGGGCAACATATTGATATTGTATCAATATCATGAAATGAGACTAGATATGGTCTTAGATTTTGGATAGTGTAAGATTGTAATATGACAAAAGTGTTTTGTGATGTTTTCCTGGTTTTAAAAGCTGCATTACAGTAAAGTGATTATTAGTTAAGTTAAGTCATTTTATGAACTTACCAGACTGTTCTAGCTGTTCTATGAGTTGTCTTTACCCACTAAGTCATTATATCCACATTACTGATGACATTTTATTCATCAAAAATCTCATTGTGTAAATATTTTGTGAAAGCAACAACAGTCAACGCTACAATATTGTTGTGGTATCTGTATCAAGGTATTTGGTCAAAAATATCATGATAGTTGATTTTCTCCACATCACCCAGCCCTGGCCATTCATACTTAGACTCCAACCGGGGTTTTCCTGGCTCAGAATGGGCCTTTCCTTGCATCTCTTTTCGGTGTTGTAGTTTGTATACGGTCCCTAAGCACTCGTCTTACTGCCTCTAGCAGTAGCAGCAGAGAGCAGAAGCCAGCAGGCA
>NC_045750.1:17831031-17831299 GCF_008692095.1 Etheostoma spectabile | reverse complement strand
TTATTTAAATGAACTCCTGGTGTACTTACAAACTTTACAATGCCTCGTTTTATGAGTACAGAACCTATTTCTACTACTGTAGAAGTTTAGTACCATTCTGGGCATTATTAGTTGGGTCATTTACGAGATACACACTTGGTTCCATTAGCGCCTGTACTAAGCCATTTGGCTGATAGCGCTAACTCAACCAATGTTGGACCAAGGGAAAAAAGCTTTTGGGGAGGGTGTTTGGCTCAAACTCATGGCGTAAAGGACCCTATGGTTTATT
>NC_045750.1:17825251-17831021 GCF_008692095.1 Etheostoma spectabile | reverse complement strand
AACCGTCACTTTAACAAATGAAACAAATGTTACAGGTCAGCACCACAAAAAGGCACGATACATTATCTGTTAGGGCTCGGTACGAAATTCAATACCTTTTAGGCACCGACCCAATTGCCCAATGTCTCATGGTTCAATACCCAATTTCAGATTGGACAGATAGTCTAGCTAGCTGTCTGGATTCGCTCTAATGTGCCTTTAAGTTCTGACTGTCTATGTGTGTCACTCACAGACAGAGTGGGATCGGTATGGGCTCCATGTGTGCTCGCCTTGGAGGAGTCCTGGCTCCCATGATATACCTTCTCAGGACGATCAGTCCGCAGGCTCCCATGGTGCTGTGTGGCCTCTGCCCTCTGCTTGGCTCCGCCCTCACCCTGCTGCTTCCCGAGACAGCCAACAAACCCCTGCCGGACACCGTCGAAGACGTAGAGGGATCCAACCTCAGGTTTGACAACGCCACGTTTAGACCGTTGTTTCTAGTCTCGCAGCTCTGCTTAAACTGTCTGTAGCAGGCAGCATTTAAATATCCCAAGGTTTGAGATATGCAGTATGTACTAATGGATCTGTATCACCTAATGGCACCGTGGCTACGTCTGGGGCTTAGCACCGCCCAAGACGATTGTGATTGGTTTAAAGAAATGCCGATAAACCAGAGCATGTTTTTCTCCCATCCCAGAATGCTGTGTGGACTAGCCAAACCCTCCACCGCAATGCTGTGGAGGAAGGTCTGTCCATGCGAGACTCGCGTTGGCGTCGAGGCTGAGTTATTTCACCTGTTTAAAAGAAGTGGAATTTGAAGACTCAGTGCCAGACTGTTTTGTTGTTCTACAGCTGTACTCAAGCTCCCAGCTGATTGTACATAATTTGTTTCCATCTTTTCTTTTTCAGTGCAGAGGATGGCGGTGTGAAGCCAGTCGTCTCTGAGGAAAACCGCCAAGATGGACTGATGAACAACAGCAGTGTGAGCTTCCACTTCTCATGAAGCACTCAGTATTTTTCCGGACTATTCCAAAGGCATACTTTGTTTTCAGGTCTTTGCAAGATTTTGATATCTCAAACAGTTTCTGTGTATTTGTTTTGATTGTTGTTTTTAAATGCCATATTGGCTTGTGTTCCGTTGTGTTAAATATCAGCTTTTCTTTTTACTCAGTAGAATAGTACAACTCACTTCACTTAATTATACTCCATACGTTATATGACAATACAAATTATGCATTGCAAATTAAGCATTACACAGCCATGAATAATGTGTACACTTTCAAGGTAAAAGCTTCCATCCATTTAGAGGTAAACACACAAGTCCTTACGGAACCGTTATATTTACAACAAAAACTAGTGAAAGAGGTGTTGTGCAGATGTATAAGACCTAATAAAACACTCTTCACTCGTTATCCTCTTACAGTAGCACCTGTCTGCTGCAGGACTTCCAGATAACGTTCAGTATTTTCGTATACAGTGCTTGAAATTACAGGAGTATATTACGAGAGTATGCTTCAGCATTTGAAGCTGAATTCCTTCATTATTTCCGGAGCCAGCTGTAAGCTGTTGCACAACTCCAGCAATAGCAACAGTATTAATGATTTATAACCCTATTCCAAATCCATCCTACCGACAATATCAGGTCTAGGTGTAATGTAGGATGTTGCTGAGTTTCATTATATCGGAGGATGATGTCAGCGTGCGTGGTCAGTGTGGGACTCCGTTCTGCCAAAGCAGCTGGGGGGTATGAGCTGTGGGAGGGTGACAGAGGGCAGCGAGGCAGGATTTAAAGATCACAAGGCTTGAGATATTCAGTATGTTCTAATGGACTTCATCTGTATCACCGTTCTAATTAAAGGGCTAGGGTTTGACTTAGTCTCGCATTACCAGACCTTCATCCACAGCGTTGTGCAAGTGGAACGTCACGGCTATAGACTACTTTAAACTTAAGCCCCCCTATACCATCTCTGAGGACACCCTAGGGGTCACGGACATTGCCAGCAAAACACAAAGTTTATCTCCCACCTCCAAGATGTTATCTCAGATGTGTAGGATGTTATGTCCTGTGTGGGAGATAATGACTAAGAAGTTTTTTCCTATGTAGGATATGTTATTTCCTATGTAAGAGATAATATCTAAGAGTTTATCTCCTACGTATGAGGTGTTATTTCCAATGTACGAGATAATGTCTAAGAGTTTATCTCCTACATAGGAGATATTATTTTCTGAAATAAACTTAGGCATGATTAGGTTGATTTTGAGAGAATGACACAAGATACAAAGTTCAGCCAAACGCAGCATGAACAAAAACGTTTTACCTTCTCAGTCAACTACAAATATCCACTTTACAACATAATGGTAGCGTACAGTGGCACCCGCAGGATTCTTTTCCGTTACCAATGCAACACTCTCTGATTAGCTTACCGCACACATTTTAAATACCAGACAACAGGCCGGGTTTACACAAACCTCATACAGAAATGCGTGCATCTCATAAAGTAGCTGATATTTGCAGAAGAATCATGCAGAAGGCCAAATATTTTATTTGTACCTTGCCTCTCAGGGCTTCCATAAGAACCTCTCCAAAGTAGATGGTCCAGTTTTTTGGGGGGTTTTGGCTACAGTTCATGAGCCATATTGTTATTTCCAGCAGCAGTAAGTACAACTGAAGGAAAATGAATAAATATGTTCTAAGTTTTCAGCTGGGGCAGCAACAGTGCTGTTCTACGTGTAGACAGAAGAGGGCGCTCCAACGTCAAGTAAACAACTAAACGTGCACTGCAGCCAGCTCACACAGCTGTTTATAACTTCACTAGAAACAGAAATAAAGCAGGCCATCTGCCATCTATTACAAAAACTACATTTAGACATTTTAGAAATATCCAAACAAAACGGAATTACGAGGTAGCTATCTGTTAAGACCTTGTCTACTGTTTATGGTTTTGTCCTCTAACAGCTGATACAAGTGCCTGAACTATTGGTTTCTGCTGTGGTATCTGTTTACTAGGCATCTTAATCAAAGTAATCTGAATGTGTAAATTCACTTTTATCTCTGTCCCACCCACCTACTACCCTTCTCTATTTTCTGATTGGACGGGCGTCCTGCCAGTCATTGGATGGACCCGTTATGCGCCCTTCTCTTGCTTCTGAAAAGCTCGGGATTCTGATTTGTCAGTACAATCAAGTGTTGTAATAAAAGCAACAAATGAACAAACAAAAGTAACTAAGTTTATTTAAAAAAGCTGAATTGTTTATTTTTTATTTTTGAGAACGCATAAAGTTACAAAAGGAGATATTTAACAAGACTAGTTCTTGTCACAGCGAATACAATAACCTACTATGGGTTGCAGTTAGATAAACCAGCTAACACTGGAATAAACCATTGTCGTGATTTGCGTGTCCTTTAATTATCACATTCGATAGCTCGGCTACTGAGATTAATACGGACTTCGCTGGTCCTATTTCCTCATATAAATTTTAGTAAGGTTACGGTACAACCTCTTTGGTAGGCTACAACCTTTTCCTTGGTCGCGTAGGCTGCGTACTCCTGCCTCATCTTGATATTTCCGACAGCTCTTGAAGGCAGCAGTAGTTTCATTGTGGCCCTGCAGAGCTGAACGCCATCACAGACAGCGGCCACGACGAGCAGCGGGGCAGGGCGACCGTAGGGCCACCACAGCGGCTCCACAGGCTTCATTACCGACACATCCCTCCGTCATAACGGTTATGGATTACACAGCTGTGGATAATTAGAAGCGTTGGAAACTGGTAAGACACACTGTTTTTCCATTTGACTCATTATTCTGCTCGCATTTATCTCTGAAGCGGAATGTTTATACTTGGATTTTCCAGGTATTTTTTTACGAATATTATTGACATTTGTTGAATGTGCGTTATAGGTGCTTAGCCTGTTAGCTGGCTAACTCTTTCTCCAGCTCCTCTATATGGGAAAGCTGTCAGGGTGACGCGTCGGCTGTTTTTAATGCAATACCCGGTGTCTGTTTAAGTGAATTGTAACGTACACAGCAGCAGCAGCACATGTCGAGCCCGTAACTGGAGTAAAGAAACGGCACCCAAAGCTAATTCGCGTTAGACAAGTAGGTTATCCACGGTCGACGGCAGAGCAGAAGGAGTAGTATACACTGTGTGTGTTAGTGTTATCACACAGGAGGCGCTGAGCCCTCAAAGCATCCTGGGCTAAGTTCCTCTGCTCGCTTGTTTACCATGATGGTCAGCATCAGCATCTCCTATTGGTGCTCAGTGGAGTCAGATGAAGGACACAGCCTCGCGTGATTGACAGTGGCTCTCTCATCTGGGATGCATTTAGAGTCGTCTGCGTGCAGTTGGGAAACCACAGTGCCCATTTAACTTTTTGCATTCCAACACATACCATAAGCAGGTGTCTGTGAATGTATGTTGGCATCACTTTTTAGTACTATCTACCCAAGCTGTTGAGTCTTTCCTGACACAATTCCTGGAGGATAACACAGGATATACAGAAGGAACTATGACTCAGGTGTGTAAGCTAGTACTTGGATTATACTGTATGATGTGATGGTTGAGCCTACCTTTCAGTTTTGGATCAATAGGAATGATTTACGAGGGAATTATTTAAAGCTGTACCCCGAAACATGCATTTCTTCACACTTTTTTTGGTAAAAGCATGGAATGAGCTTCCATTCCCCTTCAGTCATTTTTAATCATGTGATGAATGTGATTTAGGAAATCAGTGATCTTCAAATGTGTTCGTATCATTGTTGTGTTGTTTGAGGAATAGAGGATTTTATATATTTTTTTTTATTATTTCAATTAAGTAACATTGTGGGTAACACCTGCATCCACTTTTATTTCATTCATTTACTAGCACATAAAGACAGAAAACTAACAAAGCATTATTAGTAACACAATATGCAAGGGAGGCCAAACGCAGATCTGGGATTATCTAAGATGGCGTTTTATAAACACTGACAGGGCATTAAATAATGTTGGTCCTAAACGCTTAATGAAAAGTTGACTGAGGTAGGTTTTAACAAATGGGAATATGAAAAAATGTATTCTTCAAGTCATACTTTATTAATCCTGCAAGGGAAATTACAATGTTTTCACTCTGTTGTTAGAATACGCGTTACACAAACTGTAGGTAACCTGTACCCTCAGTAGACATATGCACTAAAGGAGAGAGGTCGGGAGTGAGGGGGCTCCAGCTGTCGGTGGACAGGCGCCCAGAGTCGGAGGGGGGCTCTGTGCCTTGCTCAAGAGCACCTTGGCAGTGCCCAGAAGGTGAACGGGTCCCTCTCAAGTTCCCAGTGGCCACCACCATACTTTTGTCCATATGGGGACTTGAACGCTGATCCTCCGGTTCGCAACCGAACTCCCTACAGACTAAGCTAACGCCCCATATTACATAAACAGTGCTGAGGATACGAATACCATCCTAATATGAGGGCTTCTTCCGCCTCGTGTAAGTGAAGTTTCTCCCTCCTTTGGTTTGGTAATTGGGGTCAATTGCTCTCGTCACCTCTCACCTTTAAAAACAATGACGGGCATCCCTCCACCCATTTATTCAACCGATTAAACCTGGCCAAGGCTGAACCACAGTCATCTGTTCCACACGTCCCGCAGAATTAGTGTAATTTATTTATATTGCCGGCCGCTGCCATTAGCTTCCCAACAGCTTCTCTCTTACATCAGCATTTTCCCTCTTAAGAAGTGTTTCTTCCTAATGAAGCGACTTCTATTTACAACATGCGGACGGACAGCAAGACGTGTACTGAATTTATTTTAGGTTTCT
>NC_045750.1:17816305-17825241 GCF_008692095.1 Etheostoma spectabile | reverse complement strand
ACTGCAGAACAAACTGGAAGTGAGTTGTAAATTCCCCAGCTTTCTTTTGCTGTAGAGGTACTATTATCCCTATTTTGAGCAGTGCCAGTGGCTAGCAAACCACTAAGTTTAAGATTTCTGCAGCAAGAAGACAAAGCTGCTTGTTTTACAACCATGTGGTGTTATGGGCTGTTAGGTCAGGCGCTGCGGGTCTGAAAATCATTTGTTGGAAGTCAGCATTAATCCCACCAAATTGGAAAACAACAGATATCAAATATAACACCTTTGCATCCATGTTTGGGTTAAATCTGCCGTTTTTCCAGTGAAGTTTTGTATTGCAGATGTCCCCCGTCTGTCAGTGCTTGTGTCTTTTTGCAGGAAAAAAAAAAACCTGGTTGTGTGACAGTGCGGATCCATTTTTGCGACACAACAAGACGTAATACATCCATGGTGGATGCTCCACGCCCCAGACCGGCAGCTGATTGGACGAACGTGTCACGTGGGTCTGGCTCCTCGAGAATTTCAAACCACTGTCATGGCGTCTCGGACAGAATAAAATGTCATATTTTCCGATAATAGTTCACCAAAACGTGTTTCTGAGAACATTTAAAGCAAGAAATAGGTGAATCTGTCTTCATTTTAGATCCACAAAGGCCAGTTTAAACGCGTCACATTCAACAGATTCATTTGGATGAAGATGGGCATCGGCCAGTATTTTTGACGCACAACATTTTTTCAAATGCAGCGCCGCCTTCCCAGGGATGCTTTGCAGACACGTCAAAGTCGCTTGACGTCACCCGTAGGAATAAAGTGGCGCGCATCCCCGACAGAAGCGTGGCACAGGCAGATGAATGTGCACTGTCAGGATAGGTTCTCGGCTCTGTATAGTAGGACGAGGCACGCGCGGTATCACTGATTAACGTCTCTTGTGTTTAGTGTGAAGGCCCAGTTAGACAGACATCTATAAACGGCTTCTCATCCTCTTACACTGTGGTGAGACGCCTGCCAAAGCACCGGGTTCGTCACTGACTGACACACGGCTTCTTGGTGTTGGCAGAATCAGGCGGGTTATCACACAGAGGTGAGGAGGCTAGGCAGCGGGACACAGGAAGGGAATGCAGTAGTAGATGTGCACCAGTTGTTGTTGTAATTTAGTCATAATAATATAAAGGGCTGGGTACCAAATTAAATACTTTTTAGGCACTGACCAAATTGCCTTTAAAGTATTTAGTATCAAAAAATGCCTTGTCATTCAATACCTAGTCTACATCCACGACCTTCCACTTCCAGGATTGCCCCGTTGCCACCGGAAATCCCGCCGTACGTCCTTATATTTTGCCCGGATTTTCGTTACCTAACGCTTTCTTTGTGTTGGCGTTCTAACCTCCGGTGGATTTCTGAGGACTATGGTTAACTGCTCCTCAGATCTCTGCAGGGTAAATCCAGACAGCCAGCTAGATATATCCCAGAATGCCGTGTGGCTGTGTGTTCCTCCCGCAGCTCTGTGGAGAAAGGTCTGGCAAAAGCGAGACTATTTAATACCTAAGGAGTAAATCGCATCAGCGTCAGTGAGCCAATAAGCACAAAGCATGCTTCTACTAGGAGTGGGAATCACAGGGTACCTCACGATACAATATGATACACAATACATGGCTCACGATACATGGCTCACGATACCAATGATATCACCATACATTCATATTCTGATGAATTGCAAGACAATCCTAAAGTGGAAATTAGCAGTTTGCTACAACCTGACACAAGACTATTAATGTTTTTTGAGCTCTGTCCCTGTTCAAATAAATAAATTACAATTATAATGTTTGAGTTTCCCTCATCAATGTGTTGAGTGCCACCTCGGGGAGCCATAAAGTGATGCCGGGAGCAGGGATATCTATTTAGTGCGCCTACATTTTTTAACGAAATATCAATATTTTGCAGCAGAATTTATCGGTTTACTCTGCAATTTTAGAGCTTTCTTCGATGTACAGTTGATAGTGCGAGGACATTAAATGTCATATTGCTTAGTCACCAGAATACTTTGAAACCAACTAAATACGCGTTGAGTTCAATTGTCCGACTCTGCGTGGGAAGCTCCACGCTTCAGTTCAAAACAAGTCTGCGGTTTAATTAATCCGAGCCAGGGTTTTCACATGACTAAATGTAGCCCTCCAGCCGTCCCATTGGTCCAAGTTGGAGAAAAGTGCAGTCCAGTCGTTGATGACATCACGTGGGGCATGCGGTGGCTCAGCTGACCCTGGCTCAGTCAGCTGCTCAGCCTCACGCCTGAACCTCTGCGGTCAGGCCGGCGTCGCGACAGTGTTGTCCTTTGTGTCGCGCCTCCAGAACAGAGAGGAAACGTGGCTGGGGCGGGCCGTGGGCACTCGCAGGCTCACATGAGGAGATTGTGACAGATGAGTAAATGTTGGTGAATGCAGGCCGGGACGGAGGCGGTGGAGACGTACGCTGCCGATCATGTGATCCCTCCAGCATCTTCACATCACCACTGCTAACCTGGAGGTTTCACTGCCGCTTCTTTAGACCTTTTTTTTTTTTTTTACACGGTCAGTCAGCTTCATTTAAAAACAAAACAAAGGAATGCTTGCGTGCCAGGCGTTATCCTCTGGGTCTTTGTTGCAGCGATATCAAGGGAGGAAATAATGCATGAAAGTGATACACTTGCATGAAAGCTTGTCATAACGGGGCCCACGGAGATGACCGTCTCCGGGGTGTTTGTTCAAAAGGGATTCAATTAGCAGGAAGTGTTTGTCTTGCTTCAAGTAGCAGATCCTATCAAGCTGATCCCTTATCAGCCACTTCCACCTGCCACAGCTCGTCTTTGTGTGTGCTTATGCGTGCGTTCGCCTGAGCCTCCAACATGTGCAAAGTCAGTATCTGGTCGTCAAGTGTGTGGCTTCATTTCCTCCGAAGAGAATCACAGTTGCTCATTTACATCTGGAGCGCAGGCGAGGCATGAGAGCAGCAGCAGCGAGCGGGGCTGTCTCTCATATCCTGCTCAACATTTCTTTCTTTCATTTTTAATCTTCCCCGTGTTTTTCTAAATCTCTTCAATTCCATTATAGCTCTCAGGTCCATTTAGCCTTCATTCTGAAGTTCAAGAGTGCACTGGAGCGGCTCGGTCTATATTTAAAACCTTACCACTGAATAAATCGAGCAAAAAAACTATTTTAATTCTGCCAGCCGGCTCCCAGCCCCGAAGGTTTACACTGCTGCTGAAGCAGTGGAAGGGCAATGGTAGCGTCAGAATACAGGTTTCCTCCATCCAGTGCTTTCCCTACCATTATATGGCTTAGGTATACGTAAGCCAAAAGAATGGAAAACCAATGTAAGCATCAAAACTAACTAAATGACACTTAGGTCAGTGTTTCCCACAGATTAGAAAGCAATTTGTGGGGGGGTTGACGTCATACGCTCATTTGCATATTTGTAACGTCATTACCCAATCATTTCCATAAAGCTTAGTGCTTGTGTCAGCATGGTAGATAGAAAGAATTAGAAATATTTAGCCAAATAATCATAAATTCAACACAGGAATGTATTTTACCGTATAATTATTACCTAGGTAGCCTATATCTTTGAAGTAAAAAAAGAAATTCTACAAAAGATCAATAAAGAATTCTCGGATTTCCATCCAGCTGTCTCTCGTACCTACCTGGGCCCCGCCCCCTGTCCCTTCTCCCCTTTTCTACCTGCCTGTGCAGTGCTGCCGCACATGAGGAGAGAGGGGAGGGGAGGGGCTGCTTCTCACTAAACAGATTTGGATAGAGATGACAGTTTTGATGACAGATTTCTCGCAAGTGGCTTTTGTGACAAAGAATTGTCGTGAAAATGGTCTGAAAAGTTGCTAAATTGGCAACAATCATGGAGACAGATGCTGCATGGAGGGGAGGGGCTCTGTGTGTGTGTCTGTGTACAGAGTGACAGAGTGACAGAAGAGAGCAGGAAAGGAAATGCAGCTGAACGAATGTGTGTTTTAAATAGCGTTAAAAAAATAACGAATTACACCACCACAAATTAGTTTAGTGTGGGGAAACACTGCAGGTACTCCGAAATACTTCGATCTAATGCTTGTAGTTTGGGCTCCAGTGGACTTCTTTATCGAGCTTGTTGAGTGTTATGTATTTACTGTCTGCTCTAACGTTTGAGACACAGATACGGTGATAAGAATGCTCCAAGAGGATGTGAAATTAGTGATTCATTGCTATTGAAAAACATCACATTTTCTGAAAGAGCACCCATGATCCCCTCCGCCAAGTAGTCCCATTTAAGCCTTGGATAATCCCAGGGAACACTGCCATATGCAGGGGTCGGAGAGATCCAAGGCACCATGTGGTGGTTGGAGAAGCAGCAGACAGAGAGCGCCTACTGACTCCATGTGTTATGCTCTCTAACACTTTGTCTTAGAGAGGATAATCGGATTCACATGAACTGTATAAGCAGTGCTGTATATTTAACACAGCACCTGCACCAAGCAGGGGGTTTTTTTCATGGCTTTCCAGAACTTCCTGTACCCACCACCCCCAATACGCCCACGAGCAGACACATTTTTGATAGAGAAAATCTCAATACTCAGTACTATCGAACTGCAGTAAAATCACAATAAATGAAAATCTCAAAACAAATCCAATCTGCGCCCGTATATCTTGAAAGAATCAAATCTGGACAAAATGAAATGGTCCAAGCCCTAATATCTATATAGATAACTGATGAGAGGATAAATTGTGTGTGTGTGTGTGTGTGTGTGTGTGTGTGTGTGTGTGTGTGTGTGTGTGTGTGTGTGTGTGTGTGTGTGTGTGTGTGTGTGTGTGTGTGTGTGTGTGTGTGTGTGTGTGTGAGAACATTTGAGGCACTCAAATAATCAAGCAATCACACGGGTTTTGTTTTCCCCACTGACACTGTGGGCGGGGTGCACAATACATCTCACCATGCTTCATTAATAATTAATGATATGTTTATACATCATGCTGTCAGACTGATGACAGAAAACAATAGTGCTTTCTGCACGTGCCCGTATGTTTATGCGCTTCATACATAATGAACTTGCTGTGAGATTTCCAGCTGTGTCTAATGTCATGTGTGAGTGACAAAAGACTGCATTCTGCCCCAACAAAGCCTCCCTGTGCAGCGCGCGGAGGACGCTGGTAAAAAACAAATCTGCGTTGCAAAGTAGCTATTAGGTTTTATGGTTTCTATGAATTTAAATGTGGACTTAACGCAGCTCCTGATTCCTGCACACAGATTTCCACACAGAGCACAGTGGCTGATCGTAAGTAGAATTCTCCTCCTAGTAGCCATGTGTCACACTCCTCGCCAGGAGCTCCACCGCAGTGATCAGTGTCCTGAACTCTGCTTTCTGCCCGCCTGCCCCCTGCTACACTCCGCTCTCCCTTTCTACTGCGCAGCGTCATTTCTCTGCATTGCTGACGCAGCTGCAAGATGCTGACAAAGGAGAAGATTGACGTCACAGGGCTTCATCTTCAGGATGCTGCCACATGTTAAATAACCCCATCAGCCAAAGATGGCGGAGAGCAGGGCTGTCAACCTCAGCCTTTCTGAGGGCTACCGTGGAATATGAGGATCACATCCAGGGCCAGACATGTCGAGTTAATTGCTTTTATGTTCGAAATGTGTCGAAAAAGTCAAATATCTTTGACTGTATTATTGCAGGTCTCATATAGTCAAAAAAAATGTTGAAGAAAATGCCAAAAATGTAGGAAAGAAAACAGCAAAAATGCTAAAAAAAAAAAAAAAAAGGCCCAAAAACTGCATGTATTGATATGGGGGCCAGATTTGGCCCGCGGCCCCTGAGGTGCTGTTCCACGGGTAGAGTAATTGACGCACTTTTACATTTTTTCACAATGAAAGTCCAAGTCCTATTTGCAGTTAAAACCTTTGGTTCTGTTTATTTCCATGAGATCTTATTTGGGTTTCCAGACAAATCACTGCTTGTACGTATGCCTGTGTAGTGTTATGGTGTTAGTGTTATGGTGTTAGTGTGTGTGTGTGTGTGTGTGTGTGTGTGTGTGTGTGTGTGTGTGTGTGTGTGTGTGTGTGTGTGCGCGTGTGCGCGCGGTCAAAAACTGTATGTGCTTCCGGGTTGCAGCAGCAGGTACTGTTGATGTGTATTGTCTGCTAGTATTCTGCTGCTTTTTGCAGCTATGCATGGCTTACTAAAAAAAAGCCTATATTTCTACTCTAGCTGTATGTATGGTGTCTTTTTGATTATCATGTGTATATTTTCTTTTGTTGCTTCTTGCTGCCATGGTCTAAAGTCATCTGGCCAAAGGACTACGGTTGAAAATTAGCCGACTGGCTAACACTGGCACATTTACCAAAATGTTGATTAGTGTGTGTTGTCCTTTAAAAAAATAAAAATAAAGAAAGAAAGAACTAAAGATTGGTTCCTATTTTACTTTTTTTCTCTTACAGATAGTATTCCTACTGCGGCCATTTTGAATATGAAGTTTCTGCTGGTTAGGGCTGGGTACAGTTTAAAAATATCCAATAGCGATACTGGTACCTTTTTCCAGTCCCTTCCCTTTCTCCTTCCAGATTTTATTTGTATTATCATAATTCAAAACCTATTTATCCTATTAACTAAGAACATGTTATTTATTTAGAACATTTTACACACCACACAAAATAAAACCCCTCCCTTCCCCGTCCCTATAAACTATGTAATCAAATAATTCCTCATTGCTTACACCGCACTGAAACCTTTATTCTTGTGTTTCTATCGTGTTCTATTTGAGCCTGATTCAGGAGTTTCCCTGACGTCACTTGTTCACTCGGTCGTCCCGTGACCACGCAGGCTTTTCATTGTTTCAGAAGTGGTGACTCTTGATCTGAAATAACACTTGTTTTTGCTCCCTGCGTTACGCTCTTATCGCCGGGCAAATCCCTCTCTGAAGTGGTGTAGCTGCAGATGGAGCACACGAGGCCTGACGCGGTGCTGGAATGCAACAATGTACATTTGTGCGGTACTTAAGTACACGTGTTGAACTACTTGTACTTTACTTGAGTCTTTTATTTTCATGCCACTTTCAACTTCCAGTCCGCTACATTTCAGAGAAACATTCTACTTTTTACTCCATTACATCCATCTGACAGCTTGTCACCTGACAAGCACACGTAGTTTGTAAAATCTAATGTTTGATTATAAAGTAAACAGTGTAACGGCCTACAAGTCCAGCTTAAATGATGTAAATGAACTGTTCTTTTATTTCTTTGCTATTCCGAGACGGCTAGTCTCAAAGCGCTTTTACATAGTAGAGGAACCATTCACCCACTGTGGCCGAGGCTGCTGTACAAGGAGCCACCTGCTCATCAGATAAACACTCACACACAGCATCGGGGGGGAAACTCGGGGTTCAGTGTCTTGCCCAAGGACACTTCAACATGGGACTACAGAGCAAGGAAGGTTGGTGGATAAAACCACAGGCAACCGCTCTACCACTGAGCCACAGTCGCCTCATCCCACCGTTAAACACACTCTTTTAACTCTTTGGATCCTTTACACTTTCTACCATGGATTTTTCTGCACTAATTACTTTTACTTTTAATGATACTGATGATACTTACATACTTTTACTCAAGTAACCATACATTTTTGATACAGGACTTTTACTTGTGTCAGAGTATTTTACAATGTGGTATTAATGCTTTTTTTTAAGTAAATGATGTGAATATATCTTCCACCAGTGGCACGATGTGCGGTGAGGCTTGTTGTCCATTTGAATCCACTGACTGTCAGTCAGCCTGTCAGTGAGGGCTCGCAGCCCTCTGGCAGTCCTGACCTGTCAATCAAAGTTCATCCGGCAGGGCTCATGGGAATGGGGATGAAGCATTCTGGATTTAATTAGCTTTCTCTCATCAAATATATTCCCCCATGAACTCCATGATAAAGTTTGAGGTAAAATAAAAACTGTTATCATGACTGCAAGGTTGCTTTAAATGTAAAGGCTGTAGCCTGCAGCTGTAAGCAAATGCCCTACTAACCCTTCAGAGACGGCCCTGAAATCAACCAGAAGTGGGCGGCTGACGGCGAGTTTTATGTAAAGCGGTACAAGGGATGGCACGTCTGAGCTGCGCAGAGAGAAAGCAGTCGCCCATAATCAGGGGGTTCATTTCCCAGCAGGGGCACCTCCGGCTTGGCCCGGGACCCCCAATGACTACGTCTGGCTGGGCTCAAAGGTGGGAAGTCAGTGAGGGAGCTTGGCCCTGTCGCTGAGATACAGCTGTGCAATTAATCAAAATTTGAATGACGATTTCAGTTCCTAATGATCACGAAAAACGAATAATCGAGTAAAAAGATTATTTTGCACATTACGTTTTGTAAGTAGAATGCTTATTAAGACTTTAAGTTTCATATCTTAAGTTATGTTTATTTATACATTTTATTTATTAGAGCTTTAATTTGTTTTGATGTTCCTCTGTTCTGTTGTGAAAGTGAGAACACATAAATAACTGCAAATGACAAATGTTAGGGAAATCTGTTTGTTTTGTTACGCGTTCTGGATTTTTAAATGTACAGTATATCGGCCGATATTTCAGAAATATTAGATTAGATTTTTAAATAACCAAGTATTTGTGTCAGTATCAGCCTTAAAATCGGTCGGGCTCTAGTTTTGAGTTAGAAAGAAGTGAGCTGACCAGGACTCTGTAGCACGCTGCTCATCCTCGCTGCAGGCTACATAAGCAGCTACTAGCATAACACCGCTGAATCTTGGTGACGCAGGCGGCCGCTTTTGACCATGAAAAAAAAAAAGCAAGGAATAGGAGAAATCAAACGATATTTCTGCTGCATTGATTTGGATTAGTAGTGACTATTGAGCCTGATAGTGATCACCCACAATTTCTATTTTTAAAGATCTTTATTGGGGGGCTTTTCCGCCTTTATTTGATGGGACAGCTAGGTGAAAAAAGGAGAGCGAAAT
>NC_045750.1:17813803-17816295 GCF_008692095.1 Etheostoma spectabile | reverse complement strand
GGAAGACATGCACGAAATCAGCACTGGTTGTATTCAAACCCTGGACCTCTGCGTCAAGCTCCAAGCATATGTGCGCCTGCTCTACATGTGGACCAACCCGGCCACGACTGCCCTCTTTTTTAACGGCTCTTGTGCGTTTTTTTGTGATCAACAGTCAGGGGAGGGGGGAGACCTGACAAAAACACAACAGCAGGGACGGACGTTTGTTTTTAAGATGGTTTTCAAGCCTGGAGCCAAGCCAACCAGCCCCGAGATGAGTCGTGGCATTAAACCTTTGATTAAATGCAAACCAACAGTTTGAACAAGGTTGTACAAGATGGTGTACGGAAAGGATCCCAGACTTCAATGAAAGTAGCTAGCGCTAGCCGTTCACAGGGGCGCAGGTCGGGTCAACATTTCCACGGTAACAGCGAGTTCCACCAATTACGATAACGGTAGTGTAATTTCGTCGTGAGATTGCGACTAAAAGTTTTTCTTAACCCTTAGGTTGTCCTCGAGTCAAATTGACCCATTTTCCTATATTAATGGTTTTTTTAACTGTAATTACCCAAAATAACATGATTGATTCCACACAACGCTCTTTGGCAAGTACAAATCTCTACTTTCATTAATTGTCATATTGAATTTTATAGCATTTGAAAATAACTTGAAGTGGTTTTGAAATAGTATTGAGTTAAAGTTGACATATTCCAGTCTGTGATTATCCATCAACATCCTGTACATTTCTTTAATTTCAGTCTAATTAATTCCTAATTTCTGCTTTTTTAACTCAAACATTAGGTACAATTTCCTATAAATGAGATTTAATGATCATGAACTCCAGAAATAACTGGAAAACTAAAGTTAATAAGTTAGTGTTACGTAGTGTTGAAAATTTCAAATAAATGACAAAAATTGAAAAAGTGTCAAAAGTGAAAAAAAAGGGTAAAAAAAAGTAAGAAAAATTTAAAAACATTGATATAAAGCATCAACAAAAGTGTTGATTTTCAATTTTGACAGGAAGACAACACAAGGTTTAAAACATTTTTTATAAGGACTTATCATTATCAGTGCTTATGTTAGCATATTCGTAGTTCATTTATGAAGTGCTTTTTTTATGAGCTTGGAATTTTGAAGTTTTCTGTCTTGATCTGACTTATTTATTGACTAGTGGATGTGTGGAAATCTATGTCGTTCATAGGCGTGGATTTCGTCATGGGTCATTTTGTACCCACCACTTTTTTTTTATGACCTCGATTTCAATTTAGTTAAAAATAAAGTTCATAACACATATAATTCTTGAGCAACAGATGCCAACAAACCCACAAATACTCTGCTGCTGCGCTGCAACACGCTCCTCTGGTCACAACACGGCCTGTCAGGACATTCTACAACGCTTAACATGGTTTAATGTACCTAAACAACCATTATCACCAAATTAAATTTCTCATGGTCATCTCTTGTCATGAACACTTAAGCCTGTCAAAAAACTAAAACAAAATCCAACGATTATAGAAGGCATCTCACCTTAACCTTTTCTTCTTCATTGGCGCCTATGGCCAGGAAAAAGCTTAACGTGGTTTAATTTACAGTACCTAAACAATGATCAATGATCACCACATGTCTCTCTCATATTGCTCCTCATAACCACTGAGAACTTTCAAAAAACAGAAATTTGGTGACGACAGATTGTTGTTTAGGGACAGTACATTAAACTGTGTTAAGCTTTTTCCTTACAACAAGCTCTAATGAAGCAGAAACCCTTAATGTCAGATAACATCCATAATAATTGGACTTTGGGTTAGATTGTTTTTACATTTTTCAGTGGTTATGAGGAGCAATATGAGAGACAAATTCGGTGATCATTGTTTAGGTAGGGCCTAAATTAAACCACGTTTTTATTCATTTACATTAGTAAGATACAGGACCGTGTCTTTCAAAACATGACCTGCGCAAAAGAGAAAACAAAAAGGAATGCGACTCTGTCGTGGATGTATTAAGAGAACTGGAGCCATGGTTTGGCTTCCTGCCAAACCATGGCGTTGACTGGCGATGGGCATGCGCACGGTAGCAACATGCTCGTTCATGAGCTTCTCTCTCGTGTCTCTTACAAGTAGCTATAGCTAGTTTGTTGGTGTACATGGCCAACTCATGAACTCATCATTTCAATGTCTAAAGTATTCACTAACATTGTGTTTTCATTGTAGCTAATCATTTTGCCGTGCTACTAGCTAACTACAAGCTAGCGCTAGCTACTAAGGTTAGCCTGCAGTTTTGTGAACAGAGCTTCCCATAATACATCTGTGGCTTCATATCTAATCCACGTTACAGGCTTTACAGCATACAGCCCTACTAGGTCTGTAGTAACCTTATGTAGGCATTTAGCTATGTTAGCTGTGTTACCGTTCTCTTAACCCTCATGTTGTCCTCGGGTCAAATTGACCTGTTTTCCCACATCAGTTTTCTTTTTAATTCCCCAAAATAACATGATTGATTCCACACAACGCTCTTTG
>NC_045750.1:17813670-17813793 GCF_008692095.1 Etheostoma spectabile | reverse complement strand
ATCTCTACTTTCATTAATTTTGGGGCATCTTATTCAATTTTATAGCATTTGAAGAAAAAAATTGAAGTAGTTTTTAAATAGTATTGAGTAAAAGTTGACATATTCCAGTCTCTGATTATCCAT
>NC_045750.1:17813579-17813660 GCF_008692095.1 Etheostoma spectabile | reverse complement strand
TCCTTTAATTTTAGTCTAAATAATTCCTAATTTCTGCTTTTCTAACGCACACATTTCCTATAAATGAGGTTTATTGACCAT
>NC_045750.1:17795989-17813569 GCF_008692095.1 Etheostoma spectabile | reverse complement strand
AATAACTGTAAAACTGAAGTTAATAAGTTAAAAATGTAAGAAAAAGAAAATAAAAGTTTTGATTTTCAATTTTGACATGAGGACAACACAAGGGTTAATACATCCATGCTAGCTACCGTTGATGTTAGCTACTAGCCGATAGCCCCGGCAGTTTGGGAAATACTAATGACGTCACATCCACGTAACAGGCTTTACAGCGTACTTCCATCCATCAATACACCCCTTGGATGTATCATAAGATAATACCATGGATGTATTAATAGAACACATGGTGAATTACAACCATTAGCCATATCCATTACAGCTACAGGACTTCAGGAGAGCGTGCCCACCAGAGCAGAGCGACATGAGCGGGCGCAGTCCTGCTCTCGTCCATTATGCACGTTCATCATGCCTAGTTTAATAACTCTGGATTCAGCTACTAGTGAATGTTAAAATATTAAACATGACGTTTTAAACAAGGACCCTTTAAGTGGTGGCTTTCAGACATGACACTGTTCCTGGGGGCTTGGTCTCGCTCCCCAGCACATTTCAAACCAAAGTGACGCTAACTCTGTACAGTACAGTGCGTGCCGTTCCTGCCTTCCTGCCCACAGTTCCCCTGTGGCAGGACAACACATTGAGTGTGGTGTCTTCTCTATGGATCCTGCTGTGTGTCTGGCCTCTTCAGTAGCCCACTCATCTGTCCCAGCAGCAGCAGAATGACTGAGGCTGTTGTGCCTCGGCCGCACATGTGACAGCTCAGTGTAGCTGAATGACTTTCCCCCCGCCTCGGTGCCATTATGTTTTATTGGAAGAAGGCTGCTGATGAAAAGAGAGAGTCAGCTATCCATCCGGTGCCAGGGGAGCCCTGCTGCTGGGAGCCCGTCGCCATGACTTCATAGGGCGACAGAGAGAGAGCGGACGAGAGGAAGGAGGCCACAGAGTGGAGAAATCCAAAATCTCAAATCACCCTTTCAGTCACTATGACCAGTACTAGAGTCAGAAATGTTGTTGGTGTGTGTTGCTTAGTGGGCCACCTTAACTGCAAAGTGCTGCGGGAAACCCTGCTGTATACAGCTGACGTAAACACACGCGCCACTCGGCGTGTTATCGCTACTTGGCGTGTTATCGGAGGTGGGGTGGTGTTATCGCCACTTGGCGTGTTATCGCCACTTGGTGTGTTATCGTGAGAACAAAGCAATGGTTGAGTTCAGGAAACGTGACACGCGGTTGGGTTTATGAAAAGGAGTCTCAGATTAAGTACTTTTACAGCTGCACAAAATGCACGTTTTGTCGCCATTACCTTAGGATTTTACAGCACTTTCAAATTAAAGTGCCCATATTATGAAAAATTCACTTTTTCTGGGATTTGGGCTGTTTCTGTCTCTGGTGTTCCACACGTATATAAACTTGGAAAAATTGTCCTTTTCTGAATGTCCTCAGCCTTCAGTCTCCAGGTGAGCTGTTCAAAAGCTGCACGGCTTTCTACGTCGCTAGCCGAGACGAGGTGGCTAACCATAGCGCATGCTAGAGCAAGCATGCTAGCAAGCATGCTAGCTCGTTCTCAATGGCAAAACACTGCTACAACACACACTAGTTGACCATAATCTCCAAAAGAACTACTTCCATGTCCCTGTTCTGCAGGTCTTCCACAAGTGTCCCTCGTTTAGAAGAAGTCTCCCAGCTAATCCTGCCTTGTACTGACCAAAGATGGAGAAAGAGTTATCTAGCTGATGTGATCTTACCTAGCTTCTGCACATGTGCGACTCCCAACAAAGATAGTATAGAAGTGAGATGTTTCACTCTGTAATTAAAACAGAGACCTAAACACACAGGGTGAAAACAGGAAATGCAGCAATGTGCGGTACAACAAAAACATTTTTGAAAATTAAACCATGTAAATCTACTCTGGTACAACCTCAAAATACAATTCTGAACCTAAAAATTAGCATAATATGGGCGCTTTAATGGGAGGATAAACATGAAGATGTCAAATGCCATGGCGGGACAAAAGAACTTTCTGACCTGCTCACTTGAATTCTCAAGATGAGTGTGCACAGGTGTATGATGATGCCATTCGTAAATATGAGAAAAATAACAGCACAGACTTAACTGAAAATGAAGGAGGTCTTTTCTCATCCTGTTGTTCTATTTGTCTCTGTTTCTCTATGTCTCATTTCCTCTGCCTCTTCTTACACTATGTCTTCTTTTTTCCTAGTAAGACAGAGAGACCATAACAGTCACCATGCAACCCACACATCACACTATCTACATCCAAACCTCTGCCACACAGCTGTTACACTGGGGGATTTGATATTATAGAAGTTTTATTAAGATATTTTTATGTCGCACTGTTGCTTGCTCTGGAGGAAACTAGAACTGTTGGGTCCTTGTAAATTCTGGAGTGTGGTCTAGACCTACTCTATCTGTAAAGTGTCTTGAGATAACTCTTGTTATGAATTGATACTATAATTGAATAAAATTGAATTGAAATTGAATGTAGCTGTGGGTGTGTGTGTGTGTGTGTGTGTGTGTGTGTGTGTGTGTGTGTGTGTGTGTGTGTGCGTGTGTGTGCACGCGTGTGTGACAGTCTGATGCCCATTCCACTTGAGGATGTTTGCCTGCATTGCCGAATAACATAGTAATGTATATTTTCATTGTTGTTTCCCATCATGACCGGCTTCACGCACCCGTGATCTTGTGACTATGAAATCAGTTCCTTTTGATGAACTGTTTACTCTGTGGAGACCTAATTCAACCAATAACAGGAAATGATCATGTAATAGACCCCCCACAAACAAACCAGCAGCAGCAGTTTCCATGTGGGTGTCTGCTGTTGCAGAGCAAATGGTTGCATCACATTGCTGAAGCCTGCGTGCACTCATAGCGCCATTAGCGCTCTGCTCCAGCAGTCGGCGAAGCCACCGAGACAGATTAAATTAGATTAGCGGGACTGAGCTTTAAAGTCAAATCGGCAGCTAATGGGTTCGGACATATACATATACATTTAGAAGCAGTGACAGCGCGTCTTCTGTAAATAAAGAGCAGTTAGGAGGCGCCATGCAGTCAAGCCCTGACCCCTGCTGCCACACAGTGACTCCATTGTGTCATGGAAGCCTCTGTCAGTTTACCCACGTCTGGTGGAGATTTAACTTGTGGATAAAAGTTGCCTTGAAGAGTCTCAGAAATGTCCTTTGTGGTTTAATTCTGTTATTCTGTTAGTATAAACTCACTCAATGAGAAAAAAACTCACTTTTTTAATTTCAGAATGCTTTTTTGTTTTTTTACCTAATTAAGATCAGATAATTGCAGTCTACCTACAGTAGAGGTGGAAACAGGGACTGATGTAAATTGAACATTCATCTGACAGCTGCTTTTAAAGCTTAGTAGTGTGACTTTTTCATGTTAATGAACGTCCGTTACATTTAAGCCAAAGTAGAGATGGTCCGGTACCGTTCTTTGCTTCCCGATACCAATTCTGATACCTGAACTTGCGTATCGGCCGATACCGAGCACTGACCCGATACCAGTGTGTCATATATTTTCTTATGTTTGAACAGCTGTATACTACTCTCCCTGTATGGATGTGATATGATTTCTATCTTTGGTGCTCAGGTTAAACTCTTTGTGAAACATGACCAAACAGACAATGAACACCACAGAACTTAAATTTTTTCATCCAGTTGGAAAGTCAGTCATAACGGAAAAAGAAGATGAATAAACTACTTTAACGTAGATTTTCTTTAGGGCTTTATTACGTGGTATCAAATCGGTGCATAAACTCTTGTACTTCCTGATTCGTGTGGACCCGCAAGCAGTGTGCGTGCGTCTCAGAACCAGTAGTGAACCGTGACAAACCTGATAGGTTGGCAATCAATTTAACCCTTCACACACACACACACACACACACACACACACACACACACACACACACTGAATAGACAAGTTCAAAGGGTTTATTTCATTGTTGTGTGAAGTGTAATACAACTGGTGACTTATAAGTATTAGTTTTTTGCTCTGAGGGCCCTGGCAATTCCCATTGTGAACATATACAGTGCCTTGCGAATTCGGCCCCCTTGAACTTTTCAACCTTTTGACACATTTCGGCTTCAAACATAAAGATAATAAAAATTTATTTTGTGAAGAATCACCACAAGTGGACACAATTGTGAAGTGGAACAAAATCTATTGGATTTTAAACTTTTTTAGCAAATAAAAAACTGAAAAGTGGTGCGTGCAAAATTATTTGGCCCCTTACTTTCAGAGCACAAACTCACTCCAGAAGTTCAGCGAGGATCTCTGAATGATCCATGTTGTCCTAAATGACTGATGGTGATCATAGAATCCACCTGTGTGTGATCACTCTGTTTAAATGCACCTGCTCTGTGATAGTCTCAGGGTTCTGTTGAAAGCGCAGAGAGCATCATGAAGACCAGAACACACCAGGCAGGTCCGTAATACTGTTGTGGAGAAGTTTAAAGCCATTTGGATACAAAGATTTCCCAAGCTTTAAACATCCCAAGGAGCACGTGCGCGATCATTTGAAATGGAAGAGTATCAACCACTGCAAATCTACCAAGACCTGGCCGTCCCTGTAAACTTTCAGCTCAACAAGGAGAAGCTGATCAGAGATGAGCCAAGAGGCCCATGTCACTCTGGATGAACTGCAAGAACTACAGCTGAGGTGGGAGATTCTGTCCATAGGACAACAATCAGTCGTGCCCTGCACAAATCTGGCCTTCATGGAAGAGTGGCAAAGAAAGCCATTTCTCAAAGATATCCATACAAAGTCTTGTCTAAAGTTTGCCACAAGCCCACCTGGGAGACACACCAACATTGTGGAAGAAGGTGCCTGGTCAGATGAAACCAAAAATCAAACTTTTTGGCCACAATGCAAAACGATATGTTTGGCATAAAAGCACACAGCTCATCACCCTCAACACACCACCCCACTGTCAAACAGGGTGTGGCAGCATCATGGTTTGGGCCTGCTTTTCTTCAGCAGGGACAGGGAAGATGGTTCAAATTGAGGGGAAGATGATCAGCCAAATACAGGACCATTCTGGATGAAAACTGTTGGATGTCTGCAAAAGACCTGAAACTGGGACGAATTTATCTTCCAAAAAGACATAGATCCCAAACATACAGCAATCTACAAAGGAATGGTTCACAAATAAACGTATCCAGGTGTTAGACCTGTCCAATCAACGAATCTGTGGAAAGAACTGGAAACTGCTGTTCACAAACGCTCTCCATCCAACCTCACTGAGCTCCAGCTGTTTTGCAGGAAGAATGGGCAAGAATTTTAGTCTCTCGATGTGCAAAACTGATAGAGACATACCCCACAGCACTTGCAGCTGTAATCGCAGCAAAAGGTGGCTCTACAAAGTATTAACGCAAGGGGGCCCAATCATTTTGCACGCACCACTTTTCAGTTTTTTATTTGCTAAAAAAGTTTAAAATATCCAATAGATTTCGTTCCACTTCAAAATTGTGTCCCACTTGTTGGTGATTCTTCACAAAAAATGAAATTTTTATATCTTAATGTTTGAAGCCTGAAATGTGTCAAAAGGTTGAAAAGTTCAAGGGGGCCGAATACTTTCGCAAGGCACTGTACATAGACATATCCATCTCATTATTATATAACTCATGCATGTTGATTAGGCCTGCGCGATTCGTGGAAAAATATGAATCACGAATTTTTAGCTCAGAATTGATATCACGATTCTTTGGCACGATTTTTTTTGACCATGACAAAACAAAACAAATTGGCATTACCAAGCATAGATTTATTTTTGGCGCCTATAGCACATGGCTCAACACCACAAGCCTGTAAACACAGAGGCTTCATTGAAGAGAAGGGAGAGCATCGCAGAGCTTTAACACCTGGTTTATACAGTCTAGGTTTCAAACTCACAGAAGAAAGTAGCAGTGTTTGTGACGCAGTCGGCTCGTAATATTAAAATGAGAATCAAAGCCATTAAAAAATGAAATCGTGACCATGGTGAATCCAGATCGAGATTTTATAACGATTAATCGTGAAGTCCTAATTTCGATCCCTTGTCCTTGTCTCAAAGCATTCTGGGAAAAGTTTGCAAGACCCATTTTCGCAACAAAGTGTGAATGACGGCCGCTGGCACATGCAGTTGATGTTCATGTTTTCTGGAATGGGACGATGAATAATTGAGCGTCTCTGTGTCCCTGCAGGGCCTCGGTTTTGGCGGCGCGCAAAGCAATGTGGAGGAAATAAAAATCCTGATACGCTGAAAACAAGAGGTATGACTCTTCACACTCCGCTGGACTCACACACACTCACACCCATTTCACACGCTCACACCCATTTGTGACCTCACACAAACACTCTTATCCATGAATCCCGGCGTGTTTACATGCATGCGCATACAATGCCGAGTTACAGTAACCTCCTGTAGATACTGACAGCAGATGGACTGCAAAACACGCTCATTCTGGATTATGCCCCTCGTCTTTTAGTGCATGTGTGTCATAAGGATAGCAGAGCACACACACACACGTGCATTAAATCATGCACAGATACCCACCATCTGGCCACAACTAGCTGAGATTTATTTCCATGCCAACCTGCTGTCCCAAGTGCATACACACGCCTGTGTGCAAGTGTGTGCAGGGAGTGGACAAATCCACTTTTGCTAGTTTGATGGCGGAAAAAAGGGTCCGTGCTCCGGGCGCATGGTTCAACAGGGTTGTATTTAGTGTCTTCATTCATTTATAGGTGTATTTGGTATTGATGGCCAAATGAAGCTTCATGAGCCAGTGTCTTTATTTTATGAGCACACTAGATGGCGTTCTTGGTTTTAAGAGAAAGGCCCAAGCTGTTGCAATTCAGTGTATCACGCAGGGTAAACTCTACGGTACGCACAGAGTCGGCTCACGTAGTAGAAGCTGACAAATAAGTAGAAAGAGCTATTTTCTTCATGTTAAAATGGATTTCATAAAAATTGGTATCGGAAAATGTATCGTTTGGGAAATGGTGTCGTACCAGTATCAAATTTTTTCAAAGATACCCAGCAGTACCTGTGGTGCATGAGCATGGACTTTGTCTACTGGGCAGCATTAGTACCGTTCCCTCATAAAAGGGAACTACAGCAAATGTTGTTGTTGTTGTTGTTGTTTCAGGTTGTCCTGCAGGGCAACAGATGCCACCAGCTAAAAGCTAAAGTGTTGTATTCCTCTATATTTTTATACAGCTTTATAGAGTATATGACCTGACCCGACTGTGTATTTCTGCTCTATGCCATCTTTAAGCAGCAGTAAGCAGCAGCAGTGAGGTCGGCCCATTGAACTCTGCAGGGGTTAATGTGAGCTCCGTTCCACTGTGGGATTTCTCATGTGATCAGTGTGGGGTTTTGTTCTCATCCCATGCAACATTTTGCAGCAGATGACAGATGTGAGGGTTATTTCTTAATCCGAGTGTTAGCGTGGGGGAACATGATGGCACTGATGTTAGAGTCATCAACAGGGTTTTTCCTCTCTTTTTTTTGAGGGGGTGGGTGAGGGACTCTCCACGACAGTAAGCATGACCGGTCCATGTACAGTGAATGAGTCTGTGTTACCTTATTAGACAGAAATCTCTCCAGTTACCTGTTTCTTCTGACAATTTGATGAACAAAAATGCATATTATGCTTGAGTAAATAAAGACCCAACTAACAAAATAATACTATTAATATTTGAGAGAGTCCGGTACAGCCTGAGATTAGCGCTTATATTCAAGTTCATGTTCTGCTTGCATAACGGTTGTTTGGTAAATTGCTCTTATTTAGAAAGAATTTGAATTGCTATTTTTATTCTCTATTCTTATTGTTTTGGTGCTGTCGTTTTTCCTTTGGGGCGGGCTGAAACCTCTTTGCAGGAAAAACGCTGATCAACAGCTTGCAGCAGTGCGTGCTTTGCCTCCTCGACTCAGATTCACAGCTGGAGTTGGACAAATGTTGGAAAATGAGCACCAGACACGGGCTGTGAGATGGCTGTGATAAATAGGCGGGAGTTTGGGATTGAAATAAAGCAGTAAAAGTTGAGCATGCTTCATGTGATGGAGTGATGGGGGTTGTATAAATATTTGATATATTTCATTAGCATTTTCGTATTCAACTTCAATCAATAATTAGAGTTGAATCCGACCTGCGGCCTTCACTAAGACACTTTATGTTCCTTCATTTGTCGCCCATCTGTCTGTCTCAACAGACAGCTAGCAGCGTGGCCCCGTCAAATTTAAGTTGTGAAGTTCAACCCAAGTCAAGAACTTTCTATTTGACACAGCAGCCATTTCAGATTTAATTTATAATTTCTACTCTTTATGATCCGATCCGATTTACACGCTGTTATTACACACTACACACAGGCCATGCTCGGGTCCTATACACTAATGGAGAGAAGTAAGAGTGGGGGGGCTGCCAGTGCTGGACCAGCGCCCTGAGCGGTTGAGGGGGGTTCAGTGCCTTGCTCAAGAGCACCTTGGCCGTGCCCAGGAAGTGAACCGACATCTCTCCAGCTACCAGTCCAAATTCCGTGCTTTGGTCCGAACGGGGACTTGAACAACTCCAGACCAACCGAACAAAGGAGCCGTCAGCCAGAAAGAGAACTCCGGCTGCCGTGGTTGACGGAGGAGGTGGAAATGGAGGAGGAGGAGGGTAGGAATATGTGTAGACCGTAATTTGTTAGCTTTACTTGTTCTGCAGCCTATCTTGAAGTGAAAGAGAAGCCCATGGCTGGCCTAGTCAGAGGCATTTCGGTCTGTAGCTTCCTCTTCTTCAGTGTAAGCTTCCAACAATCCAAAACCCAGCCCGCTGACAAAGCAGACACATTGTGAAAACCCAGCCAAGCAACCGACAAACAGCTATAACTGAAGAGGAGGGCTTTGTGTTAGAATTCCTCAATTTGTTAGTGGAAACGAGCCAATCAAGGGATTCTTCCAGGAAACAAGACTATCCGATATTTGTAGCGAGTGTCATCGTTATGCTAAGAGCTTCTTTTTTATGAGTGCTCCAGTTCTCCAGGGTGCTCCCTCATGGCTCCCTGCTCAGAGACAAAGCAAGTAAAGCGGGCTATTTGCGAAGTTTTGCATGTGACTCAGCTCTTTTTTCCTGAGGTGAAGGTGACGTTGAAGAAATGCCACAGTACGCGGCAGGCGGCAGAAGAAGCTCTGCAGGTCTGCAATGGTAGCACATCAACAGCAGCCTTAGCATGGGAACGTGGAGCACACATACCTGGGTACATCCCTCCATTTGTGTGTGTGTGCGTGTGCGTGCATGTGTGTGTGTGCTTTAGCGGGTGGGCGGTAATGTAGGCTGGTGAGAAACAGAAAGTGAGTCACCAATTCCAACCATGTTTTCATGCTTCCACTTCTCTCTGCCTCTCTACTAAACAGCACAGTGGTAATTATCCTCGCATCATCCAAGACATTGATATTCATCGCTAGAATCATTTTCAGCCATGAGACAAACACACTTGTGTTTGCCTTTTTTTTTCTCGCAGCTCCAAAGCTGATTGTTAGCCCTCTCCTCCTCCCAGCTTTGTACCTCCAGGATAATGACTGTGCCAGTGTGGGCTGTGCAACTTCTCACTGAAATGTCAGCGTCGCCCTCAGACGGCGGCGCCATTGTGGTTCTCAGTTTGCCTGATGGTAAGGAAACTCAGGCGGTGGGCAGGAGTGGTCCCGCTAATGAACCTAGTTAAACTTTACTCCATAATATTGACACATCTGGTGGCATTTTTCGTCTGCATGCCTTTCCTCCCCCTAATTACAGATTCACAGGATGTACTGTACAGTCTGTTGGCTCTCTATGCGCTTTACCGAGTCTTAAAGAGGAACTGAACTGAAAAACTAACTTTTGATAACTTGTTGGTTATGATAATTACAAATGAATTACACTAAAAAATTTTAAAAAATCATATAGCTTTTTTTAAGCAACACAAAAATTGCGTTTGTTAGTATAGAACGCTGATAATACGATGACGTCACTGGCATGGTAGGACCTGCGAAGGTATACAGGCATCGGCTGCAGCAACATAATATACACACAAGAAAAAGTCATTTTAATGGCTCGGATTATGCATTTGAGCGTGGGGGACAGGCCTGTAGTGTCGACTACCACCACATGGGGGACAATCAGTTCAGGCTCCACTGAAGTACAAGATCGCTTGGTGACCGCTCCAGTGACAGTGACCAATGGTGTGTGTGTTTTGGGGCAGCTTACGTGTCATGCACCCTCTTTATTGTATCCAAGCACATTATGCATTTAGGAAATAGACTGCATACATCGTGTCCATTTAGAGAAAATAGAAAAAACATGGTAAAGTCTGTTCGTTCGAAAAAGAGGCAGATATATGGAAAATGTATTGGACGCATAAATCTAATGGGATCGCTTATTAGTGCACGTAGGAGAGTTACCCCAGTTTGACCATAGATGACGGAGGATTCACGAGTTTTGCGGAGTTGGCAGATTTTTACTATGGAACTAGCAGTGTTTCGCACAACAATGTGCCCTGAGTCGGCGAACATCCGCTAGCTTCATGGGGGGGGGGGCGTTGGATTCTGTGGTTTAGTTAGCGGCTAACATCGCAGTTCAGGGGGACGTTGATTTCTGTGGTTTAGCTGAGACGGCGAACATGAGCTAGCTTCACTTTTCGCTAGCGGCTAGTAAACACATTATTATCAATCTGTGATATCGTCGGAGTCTGGGTTTATTTCTACAGTCTATGGTCGGAGTGCAGCTTGGGGAGTTTGTCATAAAGAGAGTGCCATCGTATTTAGCGCTAGCCCTTTCCCTCGGTCGGATTGTTGGTATCTAGCTTGGTGTTGTGTCTCAGTAATGCCCAGTGGTGTCGTCTGTTTTGTTGAACGCTATAAAGCCGACACGTTGGGCTTTATTTTTGTAAGTGAATATGTTCGGTTTTCTGTATGTGACAACAACGTTACACCCAGCCCTTTGCCTAGTAGACTTAAGAGTAAGTGACAACCGGTAACATACCGCTACTACCTCTCTGTGCTCTGTGCCGTGAGCGTTTCAGCGCCCTGTCTGCGGCAGGTAGCACGGTGGTGTTTACTAGCCGTGGGTTGGTCTGCCTGACTGGAGCCTGCAGGCCTCAGGTTTCAGTCTGTTGGACTTAACCCTTACAGTGACGTGTTGTATCAGAAGCACAGCTTTCCAAATAGCTGTTGCTAAAAAAATGCTCCAGACTGGAAATCCAGGGGCTGTCAGAGGGCAGCCCGTTTTAAGGAGCTAGCTGCTAGATGAGTTGAGGACTGTTTTTTCCTTGCAAAGGTACCCTGTGGAAAGTGTCGTAACCCCAGCTGCTTGCCCTATACGGGTCCTTACTGCAGCAGGGCCAAAACAGTATGACCCCAGACTTCTTTCTTTCCGTTTTCCAAGCCATATGTCCGCTAGCCTCCGACTCTTTGTAGTGTTCCTATGGCTGCGCTGCTAGTGCTAGTTAGCCACGGAGTGCTTACCATGCCAGTGACGTAGTAGATTGTGGAATTCCAACATGGCGGCGCCCATGTAACAAAACATCACTTTCAAATTGCCATTTATCCCTTTTAACAAATTTACCCATTTTATAATTGTACCAGTGAGAAGAAATAATACATCTGTTATATCACACCATTATTAAATTCCAGTCAGTTCATCTTTAAGGTCCCATGAAATGGTGCTCTTTGGTGGAGGCTGGGGTGGTGGCTTTGACCAACTGCCACTTTGCTCATTTGAAAGCCATGAAGGTCTCTCTCTCATGGGGGGGCCAAATTCTCTGGGTGGGCAAAGCAGAGAAAGGGGAGGTAACCTTGCCTCTTATGACCTCATAAGGGGCAAGATTCCAGATTCGCCCATCTGAGCTTTCATTGTCTCAAATGCAGAGCAGGATACCCAGGGCTCGGTTTATCACCATTTCTAACCACTGGGGGGCCATAGGCAGGCTGGGGGAATGCATATTAATGTTAAAAAACCTCATAAAGCTAAATTTTCATGCCATGGGACCTAGTGGAGCTCACTGTGCTCCATGGCTGCAACACAACCAGCGTGTGGATGTACGGCAGCCGCTACGGAAATCAAAACTTTGTTACTTTCATACTACTCGCTGCAGCGAAAATTCACACGCTATTGCAAGGTAGGTCATGTAAGTCAATGGAGGCCAAATAGGGTTGATAACCATGCTAGAGAGCGAGTATGCGTCTTGATAACACGCCAATAATGGCATATGAATTGGCGCGTCATACATTCGCCATTTCATGAGATCATTCTGAGATTCTAAACCGAAAAAACGATTCCAATAAAAAAGGTGGAACTGGTCCTTGATGGCCGATCCTACCAGCTTATAAAAAAAAAAGAGCTGTCTTGACCATCAGATCAACTCATGTCAGAGCACCTTTCTCTCACCTCACCATCACTACACCCCGCGGAGGAGCAAATTAGCCACAGCAGCAACAGCACTGGGCCCGCTGAGAGACGTCATCTCTGGGAATCATCAAAGGGGCAGCATGCTGCGCTGGATCCTGAGCTCCTCAGTCAGCAGCGCACACCCAGACATCACTCTCCTGTCAGCGATGACAGCAGCACTGCTCCGGGGTTGCATATCCATCAGCCATAAACAGTGGAACGTGTGGCTGATGAATCTAAATATCATTATTATTATCATGTAGATACACATTTGAAGGAAAACCTACCATGATTCCGAAAAAGGAAAGACTGGCCAATGAGTTCTTTTCTTTGGCGGTGTGCAGATGGTTGTTATTAACCATACGCAAAGTGTATTAATAAGCTGTCGGAATACCACAAGCCTCCAGAACAGCTTTTTTATTATTTTTTTTATAAATAATTTTTGCTCTTTCTATTGATCCCCAGTGGGGAAATTATAATTTACACTCTGTTTTGTTATCACTACACACAGGACTGAATTAGGACCTATCATGCACAAATGGAGAGAAGGGGGGGGGGGGGGGGGGGGGGGGACTTGCCAGGTGGATAGGCACCCTGAACGGTGGGGGGTTTGGTGCCTTGCTCAAGAGCACCTGGCAGTGCCCAGGAGGTGAAGTGGCATCTCCCAGCTACCAGTCCACACTCCGTACTTTGGTCCGAACGAGGACTTGAACCAGCGACTCTCCGGTTTCCAATCCAACTCCCTAGGGACTGAGCTACTGCCACCCAAGCGGCATAGATTCTCCAATGAAAATGAATGAATTAATTAATAACACATTTATCATTAATTATTACTATTATTATTATTATTATTATTTGAGCTTCTGTTCTGGTTTCAGATGGGACTATTTGCTGGTTTCTGCTGATATGTTTGTTTTTGGAACCTTAGTACCGTTTGGGTTCTTTTAAACTGTGATGCACATTTGACACTATTCTGACATTTTACTGTACACAGCCAATAATGAATCAAATAATCAAGAAAATAATCTGCATGATGGAAAATACCCAGAACTATTTGCTCAACTCTTGCTACTTGTATAAAAGCATCTGTATTTGTTATGTTTAGGTCCTAAAGGTTTTTCTTTTCATTTGTCCCCAATCTGTAGTTAAAGTTTACTTAGCTTTTTCCTACATTTCCCATAATAATGTTGGAAACAAACCAAAGATAACACAAGGACCTCTTGGTTATACATGTCAGTAATGATGGGCAAAGGGCACATGTCACGGTTGAAAACTGTGTAGGTTTGCTTCTTCTCTGACAAATTATTTCCATGCATGACTGTAGAACAATGTGCTCGAAATATCCCAAGATAAAAATATACACCCAAGCAGCAATGGGCCCAAAAATGCAGGGTTGTCTGCCAATAGTGTTTTTTTTGTGTGTGTTTTTTAGGGTGGCTTTTTCCTCAGTATTCGGGTTGGGCTTGCACAGCCAGAATTATGCGTTAAGGTTGGAATTTGTGTTTGTTGCAGTGCCCCGCTCTCTCTTAAATGTGTCTTTTAAACACTGCAGTAGAAGTAGAGGACGTGGAGAAGAAAAAAGAGCAAGAAGAGGTGGGATGATTGAGCATCTTCTCCAAGTGGTTTTAATCTACACCTCTACAGAAAGTTCTTTTGGAGTTTCATCTTCTCTTCCATCCCACATCCCTCCATCTTACGTTAGAAAAATGAGGCCAGAATGGGCGTAGTAAAGTTGGGCTGGAGGGGTTCGACCACAACATTTTAATGATCTCGCACTTAACCGCCTCGTCTGCCTACCGTTGCCTGTAATAGAGGTAAGCTGGGTGGGTGGAGGCCATGTGCAGAAGGCTGACGTTTGGCTCAGAGAGGATCCGGGATATTTAGGCAGCGTGTTTGTACTGATTTGTTTTGTTTGTTTGACGGGGGAAATAACATGGTTTCAAGTTTATGAGCTGTCTCTGTCTGTTCAGCACCAACAGCTGGGTGGATACTAGCTGCAGAGTGCTGTTCTACTGCTTACAGGATGTGTGTGTGTGTGTGGTTGTGTGTGAGCGAGAGAGCCTACTGTGCAAATCCTACAGCCCCATAACCTCATCCTGTTTTACTAACTCCCCGACTGAAGATCCCATAGCTAACATAGCAGAAATGCATCTTTGCAGAATGGGGAGACCAGGTGAGATTCCTGTCCAAATGCATGCAGATGAAGTGTCAACGCCACCATATAGCCTGGGAGAAGAGAATGAACCCAGATTTTAAATGGCCGGTTTGAAAAAGCAGGGGTTGGGGTATCAAATGGCTGGAACAACAGCAGCTGTAGCGCCTCAGTGACACGCTTTAGACTTACTGCCCAGCCTGCTGAGATATGTGACAGGTATATTGTCACCAGAGCTTTAAGAGGCTTTGGGTGTTTCAGTCCTTCTAATAGCTTTCCACTCTGATGGGCTTATTATGGACACGGATGCACAGAGGCTAACAATGGAGTCTTTCACTTCGCCGTGGCGGGGCTGAAAACCTTGCACGGAAACATTTCTGGTTTGCAAATGAGCCTGATTTTGACCCACCCAGGCAAGATGACCATCGAAACGCCAGCAACGCCATGCATCCCATTGAGGACACTACACAGAGTTTTACTTATCTAAACTCGCCATGTGGACTGGACTTTGATCACTCAGAGCTCTCAGTGTTCCTGCTCAGCTTTGTCATTATGTCGTATTCACCAATTTACTGACTGAACGCTGTCAAGTGGTTCAGCGCTGTTAAATGGTGCCAGCACCAAGGCTAAAAAGAGAGCACTTTTGATGTTGCGCTATAGCTTCCTCTGCTCGGGGCAGTCTGGCTTGTCAATAATCAGCCGCAGTTTCCATCAGCACTCCACATGTTGGAGGTTTAGCTGTGAGGTGGTTTTAATTATAATGGGGGGGGGGGAGGGGCATAAGGGATAGAGGAGAAGGGGGTGTTGCGGCAGTTGGACTGCCCATATGCTGGCCTCGGGTCCCCAGGGACTAAGCCAGCAGCTTGATGAGCAGCCCCGCAGGAATTAGTGCTTCTTTAACCCAGTATTTTGGCTGCAGGGAGAAGCCCGCTGCTCAGCTGATTTACAGACGTATGGAGGGGGGGGGGGTCCCCGGGGCGAGAGGAGGCTGCCACCTCATCGTGTCTGTAAGCAGACATGTAGACTTCTTTCTAAACTGTTTCAGGATAGCGCTTCCACAGCAATTCGGAAGACTATAGTCTCGCTTTGCCAGACCTTCCTCCACAGCGCTGCGGTGGCAAATCCACACAGCATTCTGGGATAGGAGAAAACTGGCTCTGGTTTATTGGCATTTATTTAAACCAATCACAATTTTCTTGGGTGACGCTAAGCACTGGACGCAATGACGGTCTCACTGCAAAATAGTCTCGGGAAGGAACTACTTTTGCTCTTGCAAAAGTAGTTTTAGTCGTGCAACAGAAAACTCAGATGGGACAGATAGTCAAGCTAGCTGTCTGGATTTACCCTGCAGAGATCTGAGGACCAGGTAACCATAGTCCTCAGAAATCTGAACCATAGTCCTCAGAAATCCGAAATGGAGTTAGAATTGTTCCAGTGGGTATAACGCAAGTCTGGGCATCCTGGGAAAATAATGATTTTATAAGACAAAGCAACTACTGTTTAAAAGCTAGGCTATATACATGTCTTTGTCATGTTCATCAATGATGGATATCATTTTAGAACAATTAGAGTCATCAATTTTTAATTATCATTTCCTTGCTACCTGGATGCAATTCTTGGCTGCAGTGAGGGTTGAGAGATGCATTATTCAGCAGAAATTATTGTTGCTGCCCGAGCGTGCTGTGCCATTGCTACCGGGTCTGGAGCTCTCCGTGTTGCGCGAGAGATCAGGTCGAGGTCGGCAGCGAAGCTTTCTAGCAGTGTTTCCACGCTGGCCGAGCCCCCCCACTGATGGCGGTCCGTCCACAGCTGAAAGACCTGGAGCTCACCGCCAGTGTTTCAGTTTGACTGTTAAAAAGTGTTGAGATAATTAAAAGGTATTTATGTAGAAGTGGGCTGGCTGCTAGTTGCCTATCTATGACTGTGACAGTGGTGTAAAGATTCAGATGGACTCCCAGGACAAGACGGTGCTCACCCAACTGGCCAATAGGAACGTGGCCCCGCCCATGACACTATTTTCATATCGAGAGAAAGATCCTGAGACGAGAGCAAAGACTTAGGTTTTGAGAGCACAAAAAAGTTTTTTTGCTTTTGGTATGAAAACTTTTTCTCTCCAATATTTTTTTTCTATCGTAAAATGCTTTTTGCCATCAGTGTGATAACTGTTTCTCTCAAACTTTTTTTTTCTTTCTCTCAGATCTTTTTTTTTCTTGCATGTAATAAAAGAAAGAAGAAACAATTCTAGCTCCATAACTGGCACCATCACACCCCAGCAGGAGAGCTTGTCTGCCACTGCGTGACCACGCTCTGTTGCCAGTCTCACCTCTGGTGGATAAACTATGCAACAACGAAACAACATGGTTTATTTTCCTTTTTTTTAATATATATTCATTTATCAGAATCATTTATATATGATTCTAATGAATGAATATTTAAAAAATATATATTATATACAGTAACATTTTTTTTCTTTTATCGGCCATTATGAATGCCGATACCGATCGATTGGGAAATGCCTAATATCGGCCGATAATATTGGCCCGCCGATACATCGGTCGGGTTCTATTGGAGACGGACAGCATGGTGAGAACACAGCGAGCAGTAGAGGATTATGAGTATATTTTATATATTCTAGGGCTGCTCAATACATTGTTTTTCATTGTCATTGCAATATCAACGGGCGCAATAAACACATTGCAAAAGGCTGCGCATATTGTGAAAGACATGCAGAGATTTTTGTGTTAGTTGAAAGAAAATATAAGCACAAAACTGCACTTTAAAACTTAACTAACTTTTTCAGTGGGGCCCTTTTATAAGTTCATACAAAAAAATTGAAAATGTTTTCCTTTCATTTGTTTTAAATTCAACAAATTATTTGTGGTATATTAGCAGAATCCTGAAAGCAGCAGAAAGGCAGGACTGAGTACACTTCAGTATCTGTTTATCACAAGTAACAAATGTATTGTGATTGCGATATTCAACAACGTTATTGCGTATTTTCCTTTATATCGTGTAGCCATAATATCTATGCATAC
>NC_045750.1:17783083-17795979 GCF_008692095.1 Etheostoma spectabile | reverse complement strand
ACAGGGAATGGCAGCCATGTAACAACATTAAGACACATAGCATATAATCACAACACCACAGCTAAAGTTGGAACTTTGAGCTCCTATCCTCTGTGGCATTTCTGTGAAACTGGGAGTTGGTGTAACAACACGAGGAGTTAAATTCTACAAGTACAGTGTGTAAAATGTGTGTTCTTGCAGTTAACTTTGCATCTCTTGTCCGCATGCGCACCCATACATTGAAACCATGTTAAAGGTGCTATAAGCGATGTTGGCTGACGTTACTTCTTGTTGACGTTTAGTATTTTCAAACAAAACAAGACTAGCTTGTCCCTCCCTCCTCCTCATCCCGTCACCTCCCTCTCCCTTCTGTGCTTCCGCGCACTAACCCCCCCCCACTCCTAAACTCCTTTTTATCGGTTATTGGCTGGAACGCTGGAACACTGTTTGTGTATGCATCGTGGTACAGGTGGGGACAGTTTGTTTTTGATGCAGTTTGTAAACCCTGTGTGTTCAGGGGACAGGCAGCTAGCAGATAGTGAGGAGATGTTTTTTACAGTGTGGTTCAGTCAGGGACAGGCAGCTAGCAGATAGTGAGGAGATGTTTTTCAGTGTGTTCAGGGGACAGGCAGCTAGCAGATAGTGAGAATGTTTTTACAGTGTTTTCAGGGGACAGGCAGCTAGCAGATAGTGAGAGGAGTTTTTTACGTGTGTTTCAGGACAGGCAGCTAGCAGCATAGTGAGGAGATGTTTTTACAGTGTGTTCTGGGGACAGGCAGCTAGAAGAGAGTGAGGCAATGTTTGCTTTATGTGACAAAAAAATGCTGTAGCCTAAAACACACGTGACATCGCTTTGAGCGCCTTCAAGACAAAGAATGATGAGTCTTAAAGATTATCCCAAGCCGGAACACAATCCTCTTTGGAGGCGCTGAGCGGTGGGGGCGTTTCTGAGTCTGGCTGCTGTCTAGACGGCTGCAGCTGTGTGTGTAGGAACGTGCTGCACACGCTGGTGTCACAGCTGATTTACACTGTCTCCTCGGAGGCACAGCGCATTGTCATGTCTGAAGTCACACACACACTCACAGGAACCCACATGTATAGTTGTCGGTCCAGAGACATATTTAGGGTCACGCTGCCAAAGGTGGAGTGATGTTGCATTGCCTGTCTTCCAGATCGCATCCCCTCGGCCCCCCGGTTCATCCTCCATCACTCGCATCATCTTACATCGTCATGGCTACTGTGTCATTCCCACTCCCCAGGCTCTGCCAACCCATAGTACTCGCTGTGCTCAGGAATGTGGTAGCCTAGCAACGGAGCTGGAGAGCGATCACTGTGTTGGGTTGATGATGGGCGACCGTGCCTCGCCTGCTCACAGTGATGTCCCCCTCTCCTTCGTGTACTTGAATGCACTTGCTTTTGTTTTGAATATTACCCTCAGTTGTTTGCTTAATGCATGCAGACGTCAGGTCATCATCAGGGGAAATGTCTCCATTGTTGTTTGTATCTTATTTATTCAGCCCTTTTTTTTTAAATGAGTAAAAGGACAAAAAATCTTCAAGAAAAGAATGCAAGCCAGCAACAATGAAGAATCAATTCTATTTTATATAGATTATATATATATATTTAATCAGTTTAGGGGTTGGAAAACAGAAGTGGACATTGCCAAAGCAACTGAGCAAACATCAAAACAAAAGGTACTGGGCACATATGAAAGTATAAATATGAAATATCAAAACTTATTTAGCAAAAATATCTCTCTGTTTCCTCTCTATATCTCTACTGTCGCAGTTCAATAAAAGCAAACTACCACTAAATACAAATCCAACAAAACCAACCGTGAATGCATCAACTTCTAGTCTAAAGCCTGATATATCTTCTTCCTCTGGGCTTTAAAACACATCACTGAGCCACACTGTTGCACTGTGGGACATCAGAATCAGAATCAGCTTTATTTGCCAGGTATGAGGACATATACAAGGAATTTTGCTGTGGATCGTATTGCTCACAATGTGCTTACTCCTATAAAACAAACAATATATGCACACTATATATATACACACTATAAACAGATGCAATATAGATAGGTTGAGGCAACAGTGCAATGAAGAGTGTATAGTATGCAGGAGTAAATTATAATTATGATAGTTATTATTATTTGAATTATAACGGCGCATAGCGCAAAGGGTGCTGGAATAAATAGTATTATGTTATGACATAAGGATTATATTGCAGTATGAACAGCTCTGAAATAGAGAATGAGAATGAGGAATTAATCATACGTGGAACCAGTAAACAGACTGATTGGAGCCAGGGTTGCTGGGTTATAGCACAGGAATGGAACCTGGCACTGTGTGAGAAGTCAGCTGTTCATCAGAGTGATATCTCTTTATTACCATGAACACACACTCTAGTTTCTTGTGACTCAGTTAAATATATATAACATTTGTGGATTTAATGAGATTAGGCATTACTGGATTCACAGAATGGTTGTATCAGTGTATTCAAATTCTTATGGGTTATTATATATGGGTTATTATTCCATTGATAATATATAATAATATAGATATATATATCTATAAACAACAACATGTACCGTATTACAATTCTTATATTGGAATATAACATTCCATATTCCATAATTAAAAATCGGTATCAAATCCCCACTTGTTAAGGTTTAACATTTAAAAAGGTGATAGAAATTGATTGAAGAATTGATTGACATTTGACATTTTGAAATATATTGACATTGACGGATTTCACTACATATTGTTATGAAACCCATTGGTAAGAGCTGCATGGTTATTGCACTAATAACACAGACATTACTACAAGTTGAAGATGGCATGTTTGCCGCCAGCAGTGACAGAATGTATAATAGACACTAGAGAGGAAAAGTTCAATGTAAAAGATACAACTTGGTGAAAGAAGGTTAAAGGAAGTTACCACAGCAGCGAGCAGGATGCGATATTACGAATCCCACTATGGCCACGCCAAGACCCGCCCTTCAACAGCATTCACACACTACTACTGGCCAGGCGTCCATGTTTACATGTACAGGTCCTATCCCCTGACCAAAAAACATACATGTGCTGTTAGAGGATAAGTATCATAGCTTGTGCTGTTGGAGTCTTTACAGGAGGCAGGGAGGATGACATGAGCCAGAGTCCAACCCATGACACGTGCCGTAGCCTTGCTCGACTGCAGGCTGGCCCGTTCGTGGAAGTGAAACTGTGAAGATGAAGCGTCGAGCGTCGGAGCAGGACACAGAGCGCTCCTTGGCCTATTTATAGAACGACTTGGCATAGCGCACTTCATCAGCAAAACTGCTGTCCTCCGAATGGAAAAACGGAGGTTATTGTCAGCGTTTTGAGTGTGAGACGTATTATGACAAAGCTCTTGTTCTTAGCGAGGTGAATGGAAATTAACACCCTTCAAGGTGTATTTGAGGCTTTAACCACATCCTGCAGCAGTTGTATAAGTGACACTGAGATAGCTCTCAGTGCGTGCTTGCTCCCAGCCAGGGTCTTCAGCAGGGTGTTGCAGCTTCTCGCATCTGCACATTTGCAGGAAGATGCAGCACCCACAAGCTGAAACGCACAGTAGGCACAGCGTTTGTTGTTTGTCACTTTGACCTTTGAGTTACGTTTTGTTTCATATTTCTTCAATTCAATTTTATTCATACTATCAAATCATAACACGAGTTATCTCGAGACACTTTACAGATAGAGTAGGTCTAGACAACACTATAATTTACAAAGCCCCAACAATTCTAGTAATTCCCCCAACAACAAGCATTTAGTGTGTGAGAGGAAAAACTCCTTTTAGGAAGATATCTGGGACAAACCCAGGCTGTTGGTAGGCGGTGTCAGACAGTGCCGGTTGGGGGTGTGATGCACAGTGACAATATTAGTCACAGTAAAGATAATGGAACAGTTACTACAAATGTAGTAGTAGTTCTTTAGCATTGTAGTAGTACACATGTGGCCTATGCCCCCCTATAAGAAGCTATCCCCTACAAATATCATTCACAGTGTCATTGGAAAAGCATGTGCATAGCCTCTTTTCTAACAATATGTCATTTGAATACGCGTGTCCTGAATGTAGATGACTTAGGGAAATTACAGCAACGAGTTCTAACAATGGGTTATTTCCCCCGTTGGCCTTGATACATGAAATCAGCATCTCAGAGGATGTCGTCCTGACAGTCGGGCGGTCCTGCATATTTCATTCATTTTAATAAGTTTAATAAGGGACGCTTATGTTGATCTGCAAGCTGCTTTTCAGTGCAATATTTAGTCTTTCTCTGGATCACAGCAGAGGACATCAATTGTCCACACAGAATTCCGGGATGGGAGAAAAATGTGCTCTGGTTGATTGGCATTTCTTTAAACCAATCAGAATCATCTTGGGTGGCTGCAGAGATCTGAGGAGCAAGTAACCATAGTCCTCAGAAATCCACTGGAGGTTAGAACGCCAACACAGACTCCTCCTATTCTCATTAACTGTTACCTCACTTCCTTTTCAGTCTAACTACTTACAATCACCAGTTGGGGTCCATTACACTTAGTGAGAAAGAAATCGTAGCAGAGAATTGTGATATCAATTCTAAGCTAAAAAAATTGTGATTCATACATATTTTACCCCCCGACTCGTGCTGGCCTAATGTTGGGTCCTATGAGTGTCACCGACCTGCGGTTCCAACTGCACCAACTGAAAACTCCGACTATCATCCCTGTCATTAATGTTTTTAGAACTATACAGTGGGTGGTTACAGGCTGACTTGTGATAGGAAAGTCACAATGCAACACAGGAAGGAAAAAGACAAAAAAAAGGACGCAGGCGCTATTGGACAGTAAACACTTGGACGTATGACTCAGAATTCATTTTAACCAGAATTATACACATGCTTGTTGAAGTTTGATTGTTGCGCTTAGAAACAGTTGCCATGACGTTTTGACGCCATGCTACCTAAAAACAAAGTGGCCAGTCATGAGACGAGTCTTTCATGGGTCTGTTTTGCTGTTTGTTTTGTTCTGAGGAAGACACTCTGCATGTTTTGCAGCCACGGTAACTGGCGATCCAAATCTGTTGTCGTTGTACTGACGTAGACGTTGGTTATATAACATCGTGGTCTGACCTTGTTATACTAATAAAATGGTGTAGCCAAACTTTAGGAGATGAAATAATAATAATAATAATAATAATACATTTTATTTAAAGGCGCCTTTTTTTGCACTCAAGGACGCCGCACAGGGAATTCATATATTAAAAACAGCAAAACAAATACTATACATAATAAAACAGCAAAACAAATACTATACAGCAAAACAAATACTATACAGCAAAACAAATACTATACAACAGCAAAACAAATACTATACAGCAAAACAAATACTATACAGCAAAACAAATACTTTACAGCAAAACAAATACTTTACAGCAAAATAAATACTATACAGCAAAACAAATACTTTACAGATATGAACTGAAAGAATACCTTGACTCATGGCGCTATGGATGGAAGTTCCTAAAGAAAGCGTCTGTCTTTTCACCAGCAAATCTGAAGGACAAATGTAAAACCCTCCTGTTCCCGCAGTGTCTTGTCTTGGGAAGACAAGTGGGCACCTGGGACTAAAGTGACTCTGAAGGTGTCTCTGTGCTCAAGTGCTACTTTGTTCCTGAGCCAGAGCCCGCTGGTGCTGCTACAGCAGACTGCTCGCTGCCTGACAACACTCAGCTGGTCAAGTGAATGTATACATATAATATACTAATGCCCTAAAAACATACAGATGTGTGTTGTTGTCCAGCTGTCAGAGAATGCTTGTTATTTACTGTAAAAACTGAAATAATAGGGTTGGAACCGCTTTATTTCACGATTACATGGACGGCGATTGGAATTGTATTGAGATTTAAATTTATTGCAATTCCATAGTATTGAGTATCAGTCTATATATATATATATATATATATATATATATATATACTGTATATGTATATGTGTGTGTGTTTTCTTCTTTTTGCTCTGTTTGTGCTCTGTGTGTGTGTGTATGTGTATGGGGGGGGGGAGCAACACAGGCACATTATTAACAGAAGGTCAGCTGTCAGCACACGTCTGCAGGGCTCACATCAAGCGCGGCACTCAGTTCCGCACCTCTGGCTGACATTTTTGTAACCTTCTAGGCCATTTAATGAAGGTTCACGAGCCGTCTCTAAAAGCCAGATCACGAGGAGAACACAGCACACGGAGCATCTGGAGCAAGTTTTATTAAAACAAATAGAAGTTAATTCGGGCGAGAGCCTGCACATATTGACTCGAAAACAGGCCTGCGAATAAGCTAAACGACACATTAGTTCTTTAATTGAATTGTGAAAAATAAAGAAAATGCATGTTCGTATAGGGCTGATTGATTCTGAAGAAAACCACAATTATTTTGGTCAGTAATGAAATCCTGGTTATATAACACGATTACTTATTGAATAGGCGGGGGGCGGGGGAGTTGATGGAGGCTACAGCTCTGGGGAAGAAGCTGTTCCTCAGTCTGTGCGTCCAGGTTTTGATGGTTCTGTATCTTTTTCCCTCAGCAGTAGGTGTCCATCGTCATCCTCCCTCAGCTCCTAGCAGTATTGCTGCTGACGCTGAGCTGCCCTGACACAATGGTGTCACCACTGGTCCCGCCCACCTCAAATTTGACTGACAGGAGCAGCAAGGAGAGAGGGAGAGAGAGAGAGAGGATTAGGGTCTTGAATCCAAATTTAACAGGTTTTGGCTGCATCTGAAATTCCATACTATAACATGCTATTTAGTAGCTAAAACAGTATGTGAGATGTTTTGTATGTCCAGTATCTTGGTATAAAACCAATAGTAAGCAAATTGCATACTATTTCTGGTCAATTATTACAGAAGGCACACACTACGCCGGCATCCCACAATGCAACGTCAACGTTCAAGACAGACAAACGGACAGAAACCAAGGAGCTCTGTGATGTCAATAATGCTCTAATTTACATTTCAACATATTTAATCAGCTGTTGGTCTAGTTATTCACCTCTTTCAGTCCTTTAGCTCTCAGGAAAATAAAACACAACATTATTTTTGAAATAAGCATGTGACCCGTTTCAACTCCACCCTTCAAAGAATCAAATTGGAGAATCAAAAACATAATAAGAACTGGATAAAGGAAAAATCTGAATTGGAACCGGAATTGTTAAAACAGGCGCTATTTAAATGTAATAGTTCAAACTATTCTTATACTATATAAGTTCAAATGCTTTGAATTATTATTGTAAATCTATTTTGGTCACAGTTACACCTACAAAGTTGTGTTGTGATGCTTAGAATTAGTTGCCATGCCGTTTTTACGTCATACTAAGTGAAAATAACGTAGCAAGTCATGAGACGACTCTTTCATGGGTCTACGTCCTGGGTCTGTCTGTCTGTTCTGAGGAAGACATTTCTCTGCATGTTCTGCTGCCACGGTAACCGACCCTAGACATAGGAGCAGGAATGTTTGAGGCCGGTGTTGTTGTGATCTGCGCTCAGTCAGCAGGAAGAGATGTAGACGAGCATGTGGCCTTTCTGCCCCCCCCCCCCCCCCCCCCCCCCCGGCCAAACCACAGACTAGCCAGGCGGCAGGAGGGAGGCTTGTTCCAGTTTTGACAGCTAACCATGTATTAACCATACAAAAAAAAACTGGAAATACTTTAATCCTCAAACTTTACTGCATCTTTCTGCATTTTTGGCTGTTCACAGGGGGACACACATCATCTCGTCACTGTGACCAAGGGTCATTCCAGGATTGTTTAATGGGGGGGGGGGGGACCGATGATCAGTCAGGGGGAAACAATTCCAGTGCTGGTTCAGTGGTATCAGAATTTTGGATAGTCACCATGGAAACATGAATTGGTCATGTGACAAGGGCTAGGAAATTTGGCAGTCAAGTGACAGTACTCTGATCTAATGGAAATTGTCCGATTGACAGCACTCTAGCCCCACTCTAACCTTGGAGGGGGGGGCACCAGGGGTGTCAATAATATTTTAGCCACGCCCCTGACTGGGAGGCGATCTGTACACTCTGAGGGGCTCACACTGAGAGGGATAAAAGCAGCATAGATTTTGTGATTTTAATGAAGGGGGTTGGAGCATCCTCAGGCAGACCTCCTGCAGAGACACATGCTGTAATAAAAAAAAGAGCCATGAAACCAACATAATGTAGCCCATTATTGACTCTACTCCATCCAGCCGCTTTAAAAATCAGCCGAAAGCTGGCGGTGCAGGAGCTAGCCTTTGAATTGCAGGAATGCTGACTTAATGTTAAACTTAGGTCGGAGAGGCCGCTAGCAGCTCCTCATGTCATAATGAGGTCTGACACTCATCCTACATTTGGAAATTTTTAGTTTTTCCTTTCCTCTCCATTTCTCTTTTACTGACACTGTCCAAAAGTTGTAAATCATTTCCTGTAGTTGGACTAGTGGTGGGATGTAACTGTAAGTACGTTTATTCCAGCACTGTACTTAAGTACGCATTTGAGTTACTTGTATTTTACTTGAGTCTTTTCATTTTATGCCACTTTTTACTTCTACTCTGCTACATTTCAGAGAGAAATATTGTATGTTTTATTCCACTATGTACATTCATCTGAAAGCTTTAGTTACCAGTTACTTTACACATTAAGATTTTTGCACACTAAACACATGTAGTTTATATTATCTGATGTTTGATTATAAAGTAAACTAGCCAACATATAACGGCCTACAACTCCAGCTGAGACGATGAGACCATTAAACACACAGCTGGCTGGATCCTTGACTCTTTCTACAATGGGAGGATTCTTCTGCCTTGAGTACTTTTACTTTTTCCTGATGATACTTACATACTTTTACTAAAGTAACCTTTTCAATGCAGGGCTTTTACTTGTAACAGAGTATGTTTATAGTGTGGTATGAGTTATTTTTCCTTAGAAAAAGGATCTGAATACTTCTTCCACTACAGGTTGTGTTAGTCTTCCAGTCAGCTGTGTGTACTTTTTCTTTCACTCACCGCAGCAACGCCAGCTTCCCTGGAAAATGCTGGCGTGGTGGAGTGTTTCTGGGGAGGCACGGATCACAGCTGCTGCAGCGGCGGCGGCGTGTTGTGTCGGCAGCAGCTTCCTCTGGGACGTGCCAGCTGACCTCAGTGACCCGGCGGCACCGAGCCAGGCCTGCCTGAGCCACAACGTGTCGAGCAGAATCCTCCCTTTACTTGATAACACTCCCTATTTTATGTTTATAAAAACAAACAAACAAAAAATACAATCTACAGTTCTTTTGGCTCACACTGAATTTGTTCTAATTGACTAACACCTCACTGCGGCCCCCTTAGTTACTGTTACTAACCCTGCTGAACTTTCTCCTTTAACATTGAAGTTATGCAAATAACTTGATAATGTTTTATGACTCAAAACTACTCATTAACACATCCATTTAATAATATCAATAGAGCTGATGTTACGGCAATAAAATGATCAACCACATCAAACCAAACATCACAGTATATAATAGGGGTGGGGGGCCGGGCGATCCAATATCGTATGTATCACAACATGACACGCTCACTTTTTTAAGCCGAGCAGCGTGTTATCTGTACGCATTTTGAGGTATCCGTGTGTATGTCTATGCTGTATACAGCGGACGTAAACATTCACACCAGTTGGCGTGTTATCGCCACTCTGCGTGTTATTGTGAGAAGAAAGCGATGGTTGAGTATAGAAAACGTGACCCGCGGTGGGGTTGAGGATAAGAAGAACTGGTTGGCTTGATGAAAAGAAGAACGCGGTTGGCTGTAGTAAAAACGAAGACAACAACGGTTGAGTTTAGGAAACGTGACACACGGGACTCAATCCCCGGTCTCCTGGGTGAAAGTCCTGTGTTTTACCCCCCCCCCCCCACCCACGACCAACATCCCTACGCAAATTTCTACTTGCGTATGACTCAATACAGCATCTTATCAGCTTATCCGGTATCGGGTCGCGGGGGCCGCAGCTCCAGCAGGGGACCCCAAACTTCCCTCTCCCCGAGCCACATCAACCAGCTCCGACTGGGGGATCCTAAGGCGTTCCCAGGCCAGGTTGGAGATATAGTCCCTCCACCTAGTCCTGGGTCTTACCCGAGGCCTCCTCCCAGCTGGACGTGCCTGGAACACCTCCCTAGGGAGGCGCCCAGGAGGCATCCTTACCAGATGCCCGAACCACCTCAACTGGCTTATACTACTTTCATACTACTCGTTACGGCGTAAATTCACACGCTATCGCAAGGTAATGTAAGCCAAGGGAGGCCAAACGGCGTGGAAAAACTTGCTAAAAAGCAAGTATGCGTCTTCATACATACGCCATTTCATGAGTTCAATCTGTGTATTGTGATTTTTTTTGCAATGATTTTAGAATCGATTTTTTCCCCCGGACATTTTTTCTTCTTTTTTCAACCAATGATCAAACTAAATAGTTTCTGTTTACACAGTACCGCCAACAGCAACTACATCATGTCTTTTTCCAGAAAAAGCAGAAAATCCCGCTTATGTTCTTCTTTACAAAGCAGAAAAATGTCAGACTGTCTGGCTGACATGTGATGTGCTTTCTTCTTAGAAAACAGTCAACAATCAGTCAAAATGCAATACTTCTAGAATCCCAAAAAATTTTCAAAAAAAAAATATCAATACAAATCCAATTGGCACCCATGTTTTTTTACCTTTATTCATTCAGGGGAGGTCCATTGAGAGGAAGCCTCTCTTTTTCCCTGATCACATTCAGACCTGGGAGCTGCCCAGTACAACCACTAACCGTCCGATCTGCTGGCCACTGGACAGCTCCACTGGAGCGGTTGGGGTTAAGGGCCTTGCTCAAGGGCACCTCAGAGGTAGTATTCAGGGAGTGTGCTCTTTTAGTTTCCCCACCAGATTTTACCCTGCCGGTTTGGGGACTGAACCGACGGCCTCCCGGTCACATCCTGTCTCTAACCTTTAGGCCGCCACCGTCCCATGTATTTGTGACAGAATCGAATCTGTTCCAATATTGCACCCAGACGAGGAGTTATCTGTATCTCTTATACCTTGGAGCAGTCTTATCTTATCTCCCTCTGTCCGTACATTCTTCAGCGAAGGCTGCTTCTCATCAGCATCTGGGATGTTACCAATTACCGTCTGGTTGATCTCCAACCGGCCAAGACGTATGACCTTTTTGGTTTAAGCAACATTCCTACGAGATCAGAAAACTTCTCTTAGGGCGCCTGGACAGCTCAGTTGGTAGAGCGGTCCCCCATATATATATATAAAGAGTTACTCCTTGATGCAGCAGCCCGGGGTTCAACTCCGACCTGCGGCCCTTTGCTGTATGTCATTCTCCCCTTTCGTGTCTTCAGTTGTCCTGTCAATAAAGGCATAAAAAATAATCTTTAGAAAACTTCTCTCAGAAGAATCTTCACACACCATTCAGAATAATAAAACATAGGTTGAACACTGAGGTTAAACACTGCTACATATGCAGTAAAGATTTACAAACATGATTAAATTTGCAATATTGTAATTTCCCTTACAGTAACCATCAGTTAATCTACTGTAGGCATGCCCGTCCCTACAGTAAATTGTGATTTCTCTTTTCCTTTCTTCCCTCTTGCTCCTCATCTTTCTCCTACGAACTTTATGTATTTATCAGTTAACAATTAATAATGATGTACCTTCACAGCAGCATAGGGATTTGATGGGGAGTCAGTGGTCAGCCAATGATTGGACACTTTCAGGCGGAATAAATCTTGTGGTTGAACTGATGGGTTGACTGTGGCACCCAGCTTTCTGTCAGGATGCTGCTGCCATGTTGATGCCTGATCTGACGCATACAGTGGCTTGCAGCTGTGGCAAAAACTAAGTAGTGTGCTGCCTGTACGTACGCCTGTAGCTCATGTCCATATGAATAGGAATAAATGAAAGAGGAAGCAATAGAGAGAGGATGGGTGCAGTGGGTGTTTTTTATGCTTGTGTGGGTACATGCCTCCATCTGTGTGTGTGTGTGTGTGTGTGTGTGTGTGTGTGTGTGTGTGTGTGTGTGGACCTGCATGACGGCATGCTGGGAGGCAGAAACGAGGCTTCCCCTTAACAGAGACACCCAGAGCCCATCATTGCCTGCTCCCTTTGTCAAGAGTCGGGCACTCACTCCTCCTCTTCCCATCTTCCTGTCTATCCATTCAATCACCCCCGCCTCCCCCCTCTCTCCCCCCACATAATCCACTGTTCTTCTTCCTCTGCTCCATGCCCTCCTCCTCCTGTAATTTTCTATCCATTAGAACTCCATGCAGATCTCTCTCTCTCTCTCTCTCTCTCTCTCTCTCTCTCTCTCTATCTATCTATCTATCTATCCTGATGAAGGGCACAGCACAGGGACCGTAAAGTGAATAATTATTTTTTATGATGTGTTTTCTGTACCACAGCAGGCTTGGTTGCATGATCAGCCTCCATGCTGGCTGAGCAGGGTAGAGAAGCAACTGCTCTTCTTCTGAACACTCCTGACTCCTCTCACTGTTGATACATCCCTATATCATTCGTCACAGTCACCTGTGCATTTGTTGCACATGCGAGGTGTAGTGAAGTTAGTCTGTCTCCGGCCGCACAGTTTAAAATGGTAAAGCGTTGTAGTACAATAAATGTGTCCTCATCAAGGATATATGCTCCCACATGGATGTCCCGATCTTTGTAAAATAAATTTTGAATCGGCCTCTCCAGCCTCCACCCGGCCTCTTCCCACTCTCCCGGGGCCAGGGGTGTTACCATACCGTCTGGGTTCACTTCAGACTTCCAATGACCAAAGGGATGGAAAAAGCCTTCCCTGAGGGGTTAATACGTGATATGTAGACAGTGTACCCTCCACCTACTTCATAACCGCCCAGAGCCCCCCCCC
>NC_045750.1:17778373-17783073 GCF_008692095.1 Etheostoma spectabile | reverse complement strand
CCCTGCTCATGCTTCTGATGAACCCCATCACCTCCACATCAAATATAGATGCAGCCACTCCCTCGACGGCTGTCCCCAAAACTCAATGACATACCTTCAACTCTGCACAACCACCCCATTAATTATTCACGCAGAGTGGCACGTGGACGGGGGCGTGCCATTGGATCACACCCACCCCGTCAAATTCTTCTTCATATATGCAATATGCGATTATTTTGCTGTTGGATATCGCAAAAACAATATTACTTGCGAAAAATGGATGCTAAAGTGTCTTTCGCAGCCTTTTGAGATGTGTTTATTGCGCCAGCTGATATCGCCAAATTGCGGTAAGAAAACCATATATTGTGGAGCCTTATTCTTCATGATGGAGTCTAATGGTTTGCAGGTTGTGAGTTAAATAAGAATGTGGAGTTAATCGATATTCATCTCTTTAGATCACACTCTTTACATGTTCCAATGCTCTGGGTCTTTGGCTCCAATTAAAGAACCTAATGCATTTTGTCCATCCAGTGTTATATGAATAGCCTCTTGAGTTAACTTAGTATAGATCTGACTCCACTGCTGATCACGTCCTGCTCTGTAATTGGATTTCCCCAGAGGGTTCCTTGATTTCATGTTTAAAGTGACTAAAACGTGGGAGAAGTTGCTGGGTCTGATATGAAACCTGATACTGAAAATGTATGTTTCCTTGTAAGAATGTGTATACATAAAGACTCTTTGCGACGGTTGATTTTAGTGAAACCATGCAGTGAATGGGCTCAGTTTGGGTCGAGGCTTTAGTCGCCTGAGGAGCTGTTTCCAGCAGCCCTCCGGGACGAGGAGTGAGAGACTGGGGGAATAAACAGCAAAAACAGCCCCTACGGCAAGCAGGTGGCGGCTTTTTCTGCCAAGGAGGAATAATTAATCAGCAGAGAGGGCTGCGTGAAAAGGAGGGAAGGAAGAGGGAAATAAAGAGATGAAAGAGCATTCAGTTCAAAGAGAGCAATCGGCGATGAGCCTTGGCCCTTACTGGGCCTGCACAAGGCTGAAAGGAAGGAGTCAGACAAACAGGGCTTACGACTGTCACGGCTGACTGAAGCAGATTGCATTTAACATGAATCCACTAATCTGATTGCTTAAACGATTCATCTAATTGATTAGAGCTGGTCAGAAAAACACAGCAGTTGAAAAACAGAGTGTGTTATGTGTTGAATTATTGTTGGGGAAGACATAAGGATTTTAATGGGTAAGCATGGCTTTAATTACCTTGCACAGCAGCTGAATTATCGCAATATAATAAGATCACACAAATGAGAATAATAATAGTATAATGTGTACATTCAAAGGTGGTTTTAGTCGTGCGAGAGAAATCTCAGATTGGACAGATAGCCTAGCTAGCTGTCTGGATTTACCCTGCAGAGATCTGAGGAGCAGTTAACCATAGTCCTCAGAAATCCACCAGAGGTTAGAACGCCAACACAGAAAAAGAGGAAGGGGACGGACATCCAGCCCAAATGAGGGACATCTGGCTGAATATCTGGCGGCAGCTGAACAATCCCAGAAATCGATAAAGACTAATGGGCGCCTTCCTCGACACTGAAGGACACCTTACATTTACAAATAGTAAAAGATAAAAACGGATGCACAACAAAGACCAAGCAGAAATACAAAAGCAATACACAACAACAGGCAAATAATATAAAATTACACTGAATATGATGACATCCATGGATGTCCTCATGTGTATGTCGGGCAGGTAATGGAACCTGAATGCGTTTTGAGTGAAATTTGTTGTAGTATCCAAAACTATCAAGTACCAAAGGCTGCGGTCAAATGTCTGGTCAGATTCATACTGTTTATGATCTTTGATCACATAGTTCCTGAATCAAACCAACACTGAAAGACAAATAAGGATGGAATTTGATTTGGCAGACTGCTCTTTGAGACAGCTATCTAAGAACCTGAGCAGCAGGGAGAGTCAGTCCCTCAATAATAAACACATACATGGTCATTAACAATAATTAAACTTGACTTTACATGAGTAATCTGCAAGGTAATGGTGAGAAATATCAGGTTATGGTAACATGGAACATGATTGGATGTTTCTAATCCAAAGCCAAACAGCTGGCCAATGAGCCAGTAATTGTGAAGCCTGACTGATGATGATAAGCATATGCACTGTCTGAACCAAATCCTTGTTTAGCTACAGTTCTAAAAACTTGCCTACTTTTGTAAAATGAAGAAACAGTTAGTAGAAAAACACGTTTTAGATATTGAGAAAACTGTTGTTTTGGTTTGTGTTTCTAAATCCTATTGGCACAAATATCAAGAACTTTCACTTCAGTCATTCACTTTGACGTATTAACTCATTTCTCTTGTGGACAGGTGTGTTATAGTGTTTTAACTTATCAGTAGCAAGTGATGTGTTTGTGTCATCTATTAATTTGTTTTTAATTCACACAGAAATTGAAGATTGAATAGTTCATTCATCATTCAGCTCACTTGCTTTTTTTTGGCCATTCTTTTGTTGCTATTTTTCATGGCTGTGGCAAAGGATTTAGCTGTGTAGGGACATGTCCCCGTCCTCCCAGTTGTATCCTGCATGTGTCATTTTCCTTAATTAGGCCTGCAATAGCATCTAGTTTTGAAAGTAACCTTCTTATTTAGGGGTTTTCTGTTTCTTGGGGCTGTGTCTGTCACTGTCAGCAGAGAATAGATTTGAAAAACTCCAACTGGGCCTCTGGGAGCAGCAGATCCAGTCTTCACTGACTGCTTGATGTGTAGTGTCACTCTGGGTGACAGCAGTGCCTCCACACTGTATTACATATTGCAGGGGTGAGATACTACCTGTGTGTTGCAGTATTGCTTTTGTCACTTTTGATCGGCCCCTAGTCAGAATCAAAACCACCTACATGCAGCTCCATATGACCCCCTGTAATGCTTAGCCATATCTATCCCTGAAAACGCACCCCTCCTCCAAAGACGATCATTTAACAAGTGGACAGGAACAGCTGTCCATCCGGCTCAGAGTGTTCAATACATTTGTTTTCCCTTCCAAAAGTCGATTCAGTCTGCCTCTGCCACTTAAGTGTCGATGTATAGAGTCCCAATGCAGAGCAGTTTGCTGTGAGCATATAGGATTAGCAATGCTCTGCAGTCTTGCACTGAGCGTTTCATTGCTGCTGTTGTTGCCTGGCGCCCTGCCTTACATACCCGTGTCCTGTCACAAGGGATTACAGCACCCCACCGAAAGAGCTGTCGTGGCGTGTGAGCCACCCATTTCACTCTGGGTTTGATGCCAGGTTGTTGACACGGGTCAACTACAGGGAGCACAAATGTAATATTTCATGTCATTTTGATCTTCTTTGCTAATGCAGGTACCCAAATGGTACCTTAAAGGCTCGATTACACTCCGGAACGGAGGCGCGTACACAGACAGTAGGCCGTTTAGACGGTACTACCCACTTGGAGGACGCGTTCCACACATGCACTGTGGATTGCTACGCTACCACTTGTAGCGGAGAGGCCACAAACATTTGGTCGCAAAAAAATACACGGACGTCCGCTCAGAGCCTGCGCGTCTGATGAGGACATTTACATCACACAGACTCTGCTGGACCTTGGGCACTTTGACAGTATAATTTCAGCTGAAATGTGATATGTCTTATTTAATGTGTTACCAAGCAATCACTGTTGCAGCGCTGCACGACTGCTGAACCCCCAGCATTGATATTTGAGAACACTTTTTCTTCTCTCTTATGATTTAAATTACCCATATATTATGTTTTTCTGTTCTTAGTAAAGATTCTACGACTGTACTGTAGTAGTGCTACAAATGGGTTCTTTTGCAAGCACACAAGTATCCTAATTATGATCCGTTTTTTGGAGTATCCAGCTTAGGGCTGGGCAATATATTGATATTGAATATATGAGGCTAATTATTATCTTACATTTTAGATATCGTAATATCGTGACATGACGTTGTCTTTTCCTGGTTTTAAAGGCTGCATTACAGTAAAGTGATGTCATTTTCTGATCTTACCAGACTGTTCTGGCTGCTCTATTATTTGCCTTTACCCACTTTGTCATTATATTCACATTTCTGATAACTATTTTATTTTCATGAAGACATTACCGTTCAGTCACGACCAGTTGAACCAGTAACCATTAACATAGGTCAAGCAGGGCGTTCATTTTGATTTACATGTAGGGAGCCTCATTATGCTACTGTGGAAGTGTGGTGCTATTTTGAGCCTTGTTAGTGGTTTCAAAAAGGCCGAGCAGGATACCCAGGGCTCGGTTTACACCTACCACCATTTCTAGCCACTGGGGGACCATAGTCAGGCTGGGGGAACTCATATTTAAAAAAAATAAATCATAAAGTGACATTTTCATGCCATGGGACCTTTGAACAAATTCAAGTTGTGAATGAATCCTAGGATACATCTTTTGCTTAAATATCGCTGGTATGTGACCCGGAAAACCCAAATACACAGTGTGTGAAGTAAACAAGGCCTCTTTATTATCATAAAACACATATTCTAACTCTATCCCTCCTTGTCATTTTTGTTGCTTTGAAGGTGTATAGGGTAAAGAAATAATCTAGGGGACATGAATATCTAAATCAGTGGTCATGACTGAAAGAACGAGATCCAGGCTACGAGCGGCCGAAATGGGTTTCCTCAGGGGGGCTGGCGTCTCCCTTAGAGATAGGGTGAGAA
>NC_045750.1:17778098-17778363 GCF_008692095.1 Etheostoma spectabile | reverse complement strand
CTCAGTCCTCCGAGAGGAGCTCGGAGTAGAGCCGCTGCTCCTTCACATTTGCGTCCAAAGGAACCAATTGAGGTGTATTGGGTACTTGGTAAGGATGCCCCCTGGGCGCCTCCCTAGGGTGGTGTTCAAGGCACCTCCTGCTGGGAGGAGGCCTCGGGGAAGACCCAGGACTACGTAGGTGGAGGGATTATATCTCCAACCTGGCCTGGGAACGCATTGGGCTCCCCCAGTCAGAGCTGGTTGATGTGGCTCAAGAAAGGGAAGT
>NC_045750.1:17746914-17778088 GCF_008692095.1 Etheostoma spectabile | reverse complement strand
GGTCCCCTACTGGAGCTGCTGCCCCCCAGATAATCGTATGGCGACGGATGGATGGATGGATGGATGGATATTTTGGATATGGTTGGATTTATCAGTAGATATTGATAGGATATTGTGTTATTGCGTTGCTGTTGGGTTACTGCCTATCATTAGATTGGGCTGTGCTTATCTTTTTCCGAGTGGTTATTGTTTGTCAGTGACATTGTCATTTTGCAAGAGTGTGGTTCCTCCCTCTGATCACTTGTTTATTGCTGCTGCTGCTAAGAAGGGGAAGCCCACACTCCTTTTTTGTTATTCTTCTCTCTGTCCTCCGTGTGTCACAAGTGAACACAAGTCTTGCAGTCAGATGAGGTGACTGAGCCAGAAGACAGAGGGAAGGCAGGGGGAAGAAAGAAAGAGCAGGGAGTGGAAAATATTCTCAAGTGACACATTTAAGGACAGACTGGAGCTGAAGGCCAGACCGGCACTTTGTCTTCCAAGGAGAGCCTGGATTTATCGCCCGTTGTGTCTGCGCTGATACACCATGCGGACACTGGTATTTCATCCTTGTTTTGCAGAGAAACAATTAGATGTCAATCCTTCCTCTGGGAGTACACAACATTGTCCAAGGGTAATCTCGTGCCCCGCTGGGGCGTGGCGGGTGCCTTTTTTCTGAGCATTTCATTTCGCAGAGGGAAAGACATGACTATGATACATGTAGCTTAGTCATAAATAAACTATTGAGCAAGTAATGTTTTTAGACTTTAGTCTGGAGCAGTGTTTACATTACTCCCTACAAGCACATGTGCACCACAGTGTTGATTTTGTCACCCATTTTTAATTTAGTCTTTAGTCTTTAGTTTAAGTCATATTTAGTTATTCACATATGTTTTTTTTGTGAATTTGTCAATTTAGAGTAGTTTTAGTCAAAAGTGAACTCAAGGTATCTTGTGTCTTTTTTTAAATAAATTATTTCTGAGATTTTTTCTGATAAACATTTCAGTCAAATAGTGTTTAACACATCTCAAAGATTGGTTAAATGTCATAATTACCGGACAAAATACACTTGATTTTTGCTGAAAGCAACTTACGTGTCTGCTTTTATATCGACATTCTGTAGCCTATTTTGCGGTCAATACTGCCAATGTTATCAAATCAGTATATATTAATGTTTAACATGAAGTATACTACTGCTTGAGTGCATTGTACCAATGGGAAACATACATGAGTACAGACGAGGCTAGCAGCAGCAGCGCCTCGTCAGACACGTTTCTAGTGTGCAAAGACATAGAACACACCACGCAGCCGCCACGCTCACGCCACGCAGGCAGTGTGCAAGCGGCCTAAGGTACGGTAGCTGGTTTTGCAACTTAGAATTCCAGCTTTTAAAGTGGAATGTCAGAATTTGCAGCTTCCCCTGCACTACAGTCAAACGTTTTCTATAAAGAGGATTATGGTAGAGGATGTATCAGTAGACACATTGCATATTCAAAAATATAGTTGAATGCTTTAATAGTGTCCAACGTGCGAATGACAGGAATGACCCTGTCCTCCCACCGCTCTGTCCTCCCACCACTCTGTCCTCCCCCCAGTCTCCACGAGGATCAACAGGGTGATGTTGACAGCACAGCGCCATGCCTCAACATCTCCCCTTCTCTTTGGCCGGCCTCCCTGACATCAGTATTACAGTAGCCATTATTCCTCCTGAGCAAGAGAGACACTCTTACACACACACACACACACACTGTGTGAGTCATCCAGAGACCAAGCTGTGTGTCAGGCTATAAACAAAAGCTCCCTGCCTCCCAGAGCAGAGTGCTAATCAGTGGAAGGATGTCATCTGTAGAGAAAGCAGTGTGATGCATTCAGTTCACTTTGTTGCGCTGAGTGGCCGAGCGTTGCCAGACAGCATGTTTCATCCTATCAATCCATCATCCAGCTTATAGTGTATAAGTGGAATTTACTGCCTGCATTAAGGCTCTTTTAGCCTGTTTTTATTTCTCCTTCCCATTATCACATGAAATCTGCCACTGATCCAAATGGGTCCATCACTCAGTCTGCCTTAACATGCTGTCTTACAGAAATCCCTTGAAGTTTTTATCTTAGCTGCACAGTCTTTTTGTTTTAATGTAGCACATTTATGTTTTTCTAGCCATTTCCCTTCTGATTTACCAGTTTCTTCTAACCCAACTTTTCTTTCTACTGTCGTCCACAGATTATAGATAATGGGCTGTGTGCAATGCAAGGATAAGGAAGCAACCAAACTCACAGACGACCGAGACACCAGCATCTCCCAGGGAGCCGCCTACCGATATGGGGCCGACCCCACGCCACAGCACTACCCCAGCTTCGGGGTCACCGCCATCCCCAACTACAACAACTTCCACGCTCCCGTTGGACAGGGGATGACCGTCTTCGGGGGGGTCAGCACTTCCTCTCATACTGGAACCCTAAGGACTCGTGGTGGGACAGGTAAGGGATGTGTGATGTTCAAAGTTAGGGAGGTCATGGTCAGTCAGGGGCGTTTCTAGGACTTGAGGAGGTTGGGGGCTTAGCCCGGACCCATTTAAATAAACTGAATGTAATGCAAAAGGCTTGTTAAAAGCCAGTGTATGTTCATTTTAATCTGTAGATGTTAGTTCGATGGCACCAACATTTGGTCTAATCATAACATTAAACACTTAATTTCCTGCTTTCTGGTGAATTTATATGCACCAATTTCTACATTTTCTAAATCAGTTTAAAATGGATATATCTTTATGTAAAGGGTAACGTAGATGATAATCCAAATTTCAACTATTAATGGAATATATTGCAGTAGGGCTCTCAGGCATTCTGTATTGCTTTCAACTTATGATTCTCCTGTAGATCAACTTTTTTTTTTATTTATGGGACATTTTAGGCCTTTATTTTGACAGATGAAGACAAGAAAGGGGGATTGACATGCAGCAAATGGCCACAGGCCAGAATCAAACCCGGCGCGCTGCGTTGAGGAGTAAACCTCTATATATGGACGCCTGCTTTACCCACTGAGCTATCTGGGCGCCCAACATTTCTAATTATATCTGAGACACATGTACACATGTAGCCAAGGCATCATTTACTCTTTTCTCATATTTTGGTTGGAAAATGACCACCTTTATCGTTAATTTTAATTAATTAATAAATCCCCGGACTGTAATATTTCAGATGTGTTTGAGCAAGATTTCTGCTCATGTTTTAAAACTTCCCCATCCTATCCCGTCTGTGTTCTCTGAGATTTGGAGTAATCGTGATATTTTGAGAAAAATAAAGATAAAAAAAAGATAGAAAATAGTTTACCTGCACCATAGTCTGCTGTGCATTACGGTATTGCTCTGCTGATACGGTAGACCTCAGACCCTCTGACAAACACACAGCCGTTTGAGACTCTGGTCTCTGAATGAGGAGTTTAGGGATGTGACTGACCGCTGCTCTACGTCAGAGGTGAAAAACCAAAACTACGCCAGAAATACACGGAGCTCACACGCCACACATCTGCCCCAGCATGCCCACAGTGGAGCGCATCCATAAACCTGAAACTGCACAAGCCACAGAAGGCACGCTGCTCATCTCTATTTTTTACAGCAAGAGTGGACACTAAGCAACGCACAGATTAACCTCATTTTTGGCCTTAGCAAACTTTGGAGTTTTTTTCACATGCTGCAACAACTAGTAATGTTAGAAAAACTACAACACCACACCGGATCTGGCTAGACCGTAAACAAAACAACAGGCACGCACGTTTGGGCTTGTTAGCCTGTCAAAGAGTAGTAACGTTAGGTTTTGAGTGGATGGCGATGGCAAAATAAATGCCAATAAGATTCTGAATGGAAAGTTAACTTTTTTAAAGTTGCTAAATGGTTCCATTGACAAGACCAAAGTGATCTGTGTGTTTGGTTGTTGTGAACTGAGCTATCATCGCAGCACGGCCAGTCTGAAATACCACTTGATGGCCAAGCACACAGCTGTTGCCCCCCCCCCCCCCCATAATGGGACAAAAAGAAATCAAGGGATATTTAGAATAGATAAAAATCTGCGATTAATTACCAGTTAACTATGACATTAATGCAATTAATCTCGATTAAATATTTTAATCATTTGACAGCACTAATATAAATTCTTGCCTCACCTAATGTCATGTCACCTAAGGCCTGGCCCGTTGTTCATACTATAGAATAATTTATTGCTTGTCTTTGTTGAATAATACAGAAGATGAAGAGCTTAAAAAATAATGAAATTAAAAAAAAAAAATTGCGATTGCAATATATGTGATAAAAAATCGCAATTCCATTATTTTCAAAATCACCCTAGTAAGTACATTTGCATGCCGTTTTTTGTGCTAAGATCGACGCTATGGTTGTACGTTTGACTAAGTTTAGGGACAAAAACAGCTTGATTAGGTTTAGAGAAAGATTGTAGTTTTGGTTAAAATAACGACTTCGTAAAGGTTCGGGGCCTTCGTCGTCATGGTGACAGCAGTGACAGCTAGGTTACGGTCATGATCGTGGCCTTGATTAAAAAACGTTGACTCTCGATATGAAACAGGGAACGAACTGCTGTGGCAAAGTCCAATGGAAGGTAGACCAAGTGTCTGTCCTCCACGGACTTGAATGTGACTGATAAAGAAAGCAGTACAGTGAAACTACCCTGATTAAATAAAGGTAACCACAACACATGACAATCAAAAGTGAGGAGTGCTCATCCATTCAAGATCTCTGCAGGAACAAGTTGAAGAGACAGTCAAAGCTCGGAGAGACAGGTGTGTGTGTTCACAAGGAACACAGAAGGAGGAAGTAATTCATTTGAAGGGTACTTCTTAGAGCAATGTGCCTTTATCGTTTTGTCAGAACAAGGAAAGTATCTTCATTTTATGCACCCAGTGATTCTCGCACACAGCCGCTCACACACACACACACACACACACACACACAACTGAAACACCTCTGAATGCAGAAGCACAACCTCTTAGGGATTATTTGTGCTGTTAAAGACTTCCTATGGCATCCCAAAATCCTGACAATCCTCACTCACAGCCCCGACCCCAGCCCGGCCCTGTCAGGAACGTCCGGCTGGCATTATCACAGGGCTTTGTGCGCCGGCATCATTGTTTATATGGGGAATATTCCAACTCAGGATATCCTTTATGTTTGACTGAGCCCGGGCTGCTCTGCAGAGGAACTCAGCATTTCCACTCAACTTAGCAGGAGTCCTCTCCCTCAAAGTGTGGATTATTTTCCGCACTGCATAATCCAAATCCACTCAGTGGCAGCGGAGCTGAAAGGGGACCGGATAGAGTTTAGCTTTTTAATTTTCTTCTGGTGGGGAAATTTGGACACAAGCCGCCGTTCCCTCTCAACCCCTTTTATAACACAGCTGCCTATCTAGTTTGCCCAACAGCCACAATCAAGCAGCTCAGTCCCACTGCAGAGGAACCCACACTGCAGTTAGCATCACAAATAAATCTTAGTGATTATCAGATTATCTTTTTTCTAATGTCGGTTTCCCCAAATAGAAATTCCCAGCTAGTCTTATGACCTTATATGGCTAATTGGGTAGGATCCCAGCAGACGACTCTGAGAGGAATCAATAAAGCAGTTTATACATAACGCCCACCTCTGCTAACCGAATGGAACATTCAAGCAGTGCAAACCACAGCTGCGATGCATTCAGGGTCTTGTTATGTTGTGGTAGGGGCTGTATATACATCTTCACTGATTTGACACTGAATAAATTCAATTCCTATACACAAGGTACCGATTCGATGTTTGATTTTATTTCATATTGATTTGATTAGGTTTATTCAGTTATATTTCCAATTTTTCTTGGCTATGAAAGAGATTCTCAGACAACTCAAAAAATATAAATGTCAACATCAAGACTTTATCCCAAAGCAGTTACATTAATGTACTTTTTTTACTTTACATGAACACACTACAGCAGTCAATCCAATAAAGTGCAACACCACTCCAGTGACCAGAGACGTTCTTTAAGTGTTTTCTTCAGTGTAGAGGGTATGATGCAGAGACGGTATATCTCGGGCCATACATCTGTGAAAAGGGGCATGTTTCTCCCTTGCCGAGCCTCTTAAAGGATCAAATTTGGGATTTTGTGAAACGATATGGAACTATTCAAATGAAGACCGATTTGAGTCAAAAACCCGTTTTTTTTTTTAAACCCTGCCCCAGTTGTGAAGTGATTCAATCAGACAGTCGTCTCTCCATTCTCCCTGTTCGTTATCACATGCAGAGCAGCAGGTCCTCTCTATCTGCAGTCCTATCAGCAAGAGCCTCACATACACTCTGCATTCTAACACTGTTTCCCAGAAAGCCTTGGTCTGGAGTCATACGACTTGGGAAATAAAAATGTGATCAAGAGAGTTCAAGTGAACTTTGAAGAAGTGGCCCATTCAACTTCCATTTGTCAAACACTCAGAGGCATGAAACAGCTTCAGTCTCCGAGCTGAGCAAAACACTCTGAGTGCTGCTTTTGTCTCATGTGCTGTGTGATGAGAAGAGACAACTCAAACTAAGAAACCGGTAGTCAGTTAGATAGAGATCTAAGGCCTTTTAAAGGGCAATTCCAGTTTATTAACTGTTTCATCATCAGTGTTTGGGAAGTTACTTTTGAAAAGTAGTGTTTGCTCGTTACTCATTACTTCTTAAAGTAATCCGTTACTTTACTTAGTTACCCCTATAAAAAGTAACTTTTAGAGCCTGACCGATATATCGGCCGGCCGATAGACATTTCCCGATCTATCAGTATTGGCATATATATAGATATATACACTACCGGTCAAAAGTTTGGGGTCACTTACAAATTTCCATGCCACTAAACCATATAGATCATAATACCAGCTGATCTGAGGTGGTGTAGATCTTTAATGCAATATCTACATGCCCATTATCGCAACCATTTATCCATGTTCCGAGGCTCTTCTGTTCACTAATCTGATATCATTTTAAAGAACTAACTAGAAAAACATTGGAAATCCTTTTACAATTATGTAAGCACATAATGTAATTTGAAAACTGCTGACCGGGTTAAAAAAACAATGCAACTGACCTCAGCTGGTATTCTTCTACAATGGAGTGCAATGGAAATTTCTAAGTGACCCCAAACTTTTGACGGGTAGTGATATATACATATATATATATATATATATATATATATATATATATATCTATTATATATACTACATATTCCTTCATCAGAATAATTAATGACAAATAATGAGGGTTGGCGTTGCATAGTTGTTCCACCAGAGGTCGCTCTACATGTCCTGTTAGTAACACCGATTTTTTTTTTTTTGTTATTGTGTTTTTGTACAAAGGAATTTAAATTTCATATCTTAACTTTGTTTTTATCATAACTTTAATATATTTTGATGTTCCTCTGTTCTGTTGTGACAATGAACCGAATTATTATCATATTTTAGTGGGAACTCATAAATAACTACAAATAACTAATGTTAGGGAAATCTGTTTGTGTTTTGTTACGTGTTTCTGGATTTGTTTTTATTAAATATATATCGGAATATCGGATATCAGTATTGGCCTTAAAAATCCTTTATAAGTCGGGCTTTTAAAAGCAGGCGTCTCTGACAGAGAGGCTGTACAAAAACTATCTTTGACCATAAAGCCAGTCTCTGGTTTATCAGTGAAGGGTCTGAACTACACTGCAGACTGGACTCTCTACTCACAGAGTGACGGCTGATTCATTATGAACCAGTCCAGCGCTGGTTGAATGAATCGGCAGGTCATGGGCGTTACGTGGTGTCAGTGTGTGTCATGTCTGTATCGACTTGTAGCGCACACGATTGTCGTAAAACACATGCAACCTTTTTTCTGGAAATCCTTGCGTGTCCGTGAGACCGACATGAGTCCACAGCGGTATGAGCCCATCTCCACCGCATCCATCTGTGATGTTGTCAGCTTTGTGTCTGCCTGGCGTGCTCTGTTTGTGGGACGGCCAATTTAGCCGCCAGTCGTCAGCGATGTCGTGGCATGTGTCTCGTAGCTCTCCTCTCGGAGCGCCGTCCGGCAAAAAGCCGTGAAGCTTTCAAAAGTTAGCGTTGGCTGACACTTAGACTTTTTAGTAACATTTTCAACACAGGACTTTTACTTGTAACGGAGTATTTTTTAGGTATTAGTACTTTTACTCACATAAAGGATCTGAATACTTCTTCCACCGCTTGTTCCTAGTACAGTCAACATGACTGACTTCTATTCCAACCTGAGATGGATCCTTATTTACTCAGTGTGCTGCATCAGCCAGTGCGGCCTCAGTTAAACATGATTCTGAGCTTCATTTTCTCTCGTTAATCTGCTGAGCGCTGACACCGTTTGTATCTCTCCTGCAGGAGTCACCCTCTTTGTGGCACTTTATGACTACGAGGCGCGAACAGAAGACGACCTCAGCTTCAGGAAAGGAGAACGGTTCCAGATTATCAACAGCACGTAAGTCGCTACAGCTGCTTATCAGACGGCCTGCACTTGTTTTATAGGGGATGGTGCTGCTGGGAGGGGAGCCCACAGGGCTGAGGTAGAAGTGGCAGGTTGTACATGGAAAAGTAGTGTTTTGGTTTAATAATCTGGAGCCAGCCAAACGGAATTCTCTTCACTTGACTGACAAAGTAATTTACAGGCGTATAAAAGGCTTCAATCCAATGAAAATGAAAGCTATAGTGCTTAGTTTCTGTTGCCCCCATGAGCGATTCTAAGTAATGACAACGAAACCGCCGACACGTCCACATAATACAAGCCTTCTGGGATCCCGCATAGGTGCCGAACGCCACAATCTTCTGAACAAATTGAGTGCTTTTACTTTTAGTAGTTTTAAAAGTACTTGATGATTAGGGCTGGGCGATATGGAGAAAATCTAATTTTACATTATTTTTTACCAAATACCTCGATGTCGACACCACAACGAAATTGTAGTGTTGAATATTGGTGCTTTCCCAAAATATTTACACAATGAGATTTTTGATAAGTAATCATCAGTAATCATCATTTGCCAGCTCTTTAGCCATCGTGTCCACAGCTTGTGGACGGTTTTCATGTTGGTTCTGTCCACATGAGGCTGTGTCTCAGCCTGCTGGACTGACCCTGCCTCTCGGTTTGTTTGGGTTGCTGCAGTGGTGCAGTGACATTTGAGGAGGCTCAGGAGACTGCTGGGACTGTGCTCCGACCTGATTCTCTTCTAGATTTGGTGGTAATTATGCTGCTCTGTGCAAGTGCTGTGCAGTACTGCAGAGGGGGGCGGCAGGTTTACTGTGACTCCATTGTTTCAGAATTACGCTGATGACCTGTATGTAGCATCACTCAACTGCTAGCTCTCATTTCTGTGCAAATAGGTAAACACACAGCCAGTAGATGACACTGTATTTGGTTGTTATCTTGGATCCTGGATATCCAGGCCAGTGTAGTTTCACAATGAAGTCAATTATTTTGGTTTTTCAAGTGAAATAAAACTGAAACTATGGGAATGTTGTTGTTGGCACTGATCTCCTGATTTGGACCATACTGTGCCTGAGCTCAACTGCAAACTTTGATCATGTGTAAACAGTCTTTGGATGTGTTTGTATGACTGTTCCAGACAACCCTTGGTTTCCATTCATGTATGTACTGTATGGAAATTAATTAGCAGTGCAGACTGATTTGAAAACTCTTAAAGGTCTTATGACATGCTTCTTTTTGGATGTTTTATATAGACCTAATACTGTATCTGAAGTCTCTTTTATATAGACCTTAGTGGTCCCCTAATACTGTATCTGAAGACTCTTTTATATAGACCCTTAGTGGTCCCCTAATACTGTATCTGAAGTCTCTTTATATACAGACCTTAGGGTCCCCTATACTGTATCTGAAGTCTCTTTATATAGCCCTTAGTGGTCCCCTATACTGTATCTGAAGTCTCTTTTATATAGACCTTAGTGGTCCCTAATACTGTATCTGAAGTCTCTTTACATAGACCTTAGTGGTCCCCTAATACTGTATCTGAAGTCTCTTTATATATCCCTTAGTGGTCCCCTAATACTGTATCTGAAGTCTCTTTATATAGACCATAGTGGTCCCCTAATAATGTATCTGAAGTCTTTTTATATAGACCATAGTGGTCCCTAATACTGTATCTGAAGTCTCTTTCCCAAAATTCAGCCTTGGTGCAGAATTATAGCCACTAGAGCCAGTCCCACAATGAGCTTTCTTTAGTACCATTTCTGAGTCTGTAGCTAATGAGGAGGAGAGGGGGGGCAAGGTGGAGGGTGGGGGTATGGCCTTGACCAACTGCCATGCTTTGCTTGTTTGCAAGCCACGATGTCTCTCTCTCATGGACGGGCCAAATTCTCTGAGTGGGCAAAGCAGAGAAAGGGGAGGTAACCTTTCCCCTCGTGATGTCATATGGGGGAAAATTTGAGATCGGCCCATCTGAGCTTTCATTTTCTCAAAGGCAGAGCAGGATACCCAGGGCTCGGTTTACACCTATCACCATTTCTAGCCACCGGGGGGCCATAGGCAGACTGGGGGAATTCATATTAATGTTAAAAACCTCATAAAGTGAAATTGTTATGCCATGGGACCTTTAATGTAGACTTAAGGTTTACTGTGATGGATTACAGAAGTCTATGTTACGTATTTATTTCAGTAGCCCAAAGAAATCAATAGAGGCCAATGGCCAACTGAAATTGTGAACAAAATGCATCAGAATTTCTAAAAAATCAGCAGTATGCTTTGCAAAATGACAAACTGTGATGTACTAAAACTGCTAATACATTCAAAACCACTGATGTCTGATCTTTTAAGATTCTGTTAAATCAGACAAATACTAAAAATGAAATAAATATGACTTTTTAGAATTTATACTGTGAACATACATTTCCTTTTTTTCCCAACGTAAGCAACACTGCTGTTTTCTTTTGAATATGAAATTGCTTCTAGTGCAAATTTTGTTCAGTTTATGAAATAAACCGACAAAGCCAGTCGTAACAAATACTGTAAGTCTGCCCCATTTATGGCAAGTTGCTGTACCACCGTCACCACACAAACGTCTTTACTGGGAAAAAGCACAAATTCAAAGAGCAATAAACAATATAAAATCATGACACTGAATATCACAATGAATCAGACCTGTCTTTATTTAGACACTTAGCCCCAAGTTGTTGTCTGCAGGTCTCCCTCTTAGGCTGCTGCGACCACAGCAGCCTCCACCAATCAGAGTGGTGTGGTGAGGTCTGGTAATTCGGGGGTTATATAAGCCTGGGAGAAATTAGGTCCTATATGTTATAGGCTGATTTCATTATCTTTAGATTCATTACATTTAAATTTGGTAAACACAAATAAAGGATGCAGTATTTCCCTAACAGGAGGAAATTCCTAGCTTTGAATGTATGTTTATGAATCCAAATAATGACACAACATGTCTAACCTTTATTTTGATGATATACTACTTTCCAAAAGGTTTCCTGTACAGATCGATGTCATTTGGAATTATAGGGAAAGAGGAGAAAGGGAGTCGATTGGTATGCTAATTAATTCCAATTATTAATTGTCAATCATGCTAGCATGACCTAGGGAGTCAAGCATACCCCTCAACATATATAACAGAGACGTTTGTACAATAATAAATGAATAATGAAAATTTACTGTATTTGCTTAAGTTTAAATCAAGCTTTTTGTTGTTGTTCTTTTCAGGTAATTTAATCAGAGATGATTAAGAAATTGTCTTTTAACTGTCTCTTTTAAGGTGTCTGTGAGTCGTTTTGCAGACCTAGAATCATGAGCTTGGTAGTTCTGGAATCCAGGCAGCCCTGGTTGTGTGTGTCAGTATGTACTGGAATCAGAAAAGTGTTTATTGCCACAGTAAGTAACACCTACTGGGAATTTGCCTTGGTGATTGAAGCATACATACAAAAACAAATAAAAAATAGAAATAAATACAGAAACAGAAACGAATATATACAATATAGCTGTTTAGAAAAAGGAGGGTGCAGAATGCTGGACATATATAAATGTGCAATGGGCAGATGTTTAGTCCAGGATGAAGGTTAGTGCAAAGTGGAGTGACTAGGGATATGTAGCCTGGAAGGTGAAATCTAGGGCAACAACAGCACATAAAGTGCACAAAGAACCTGCCGCCATTAGTGCAACTCTCACCCTTGGCTAAGTGTTAATGTAGTTCAAAAATTAGTCAAAATAAGGCTTGTTAATGCAGCGCGAGTGTTGCATTTATTGAAGTTTTCCTCCAAACAAGCACAAACGTATTAATGCTTGTGCCACATAAATCCTCTCCTGATGAATTGTTGCTGTACACGACTGCCTTATCATCTCCGCCTCTGGCCCAGCAAGGTCAGTCTTCCTCTTCACCACACCCGGTTAGCATCCTGTCCCAGTTAGCATCTTGCACATTCCAGCACACACCTCGGCCCCCGCTGGGCCTCAGCCAGAGCAGGAAGACACCGTCATTAGAGCCGAGACTGCCTCCTCTTCCTCTTCTTCTTCGCCCTCCCCACCTTCCCCCCTCTCTCCTCTCCACCTCCCTCGTCCACCCACGCCTCACTGCTTCAACCAGCCTCATATATGGACAGGGTGTCTTCCAGCCGCCCACACTGTCCCCTGCTGGACAAAGGTGATAAAAGGCTGAAATCCTCATTTACTCCAGCCTGTCAGAGCTGGCAGAAAGCGGGGGTGGCACGAGGGGGGGGGGCAGAATTTCAGTCGGAAATTATAGGAAATATAGGAAAGGATAGAACAACATAATATATTTCTGCTAAATAAAACATCAAATTCATTATTAGTTTCACTTTTCATTTTAAACAAATTGTTTATCAGAATACAATATTTACTTATAATACTTTTTCAAAGAATACACATTTTCTATAGTTTCCATGGTATCAGAATTTTGGACAGTCGTCATGGTAACATTAATAGGTCATGTGACAAGGGCTGGAAAAATTGGCAGAACAGGCAGCCAAGTGACAGTACTCTGATCCCTTGGAATTTGTCAGATCGACAGCACTCTGGACCAATAGATGGGAGGGGGCACCAGTGCCCCCCTTCTAGCCCCGCCCCTGGCAGGAAGTGGCTGTCAGATGCCCGAGCAGGGAGAGATCCCAGCTGATGAAGGCGCCGTTGTCCCATTTTGTTTTGTGATGGCATCCTTCAGGCAACAGCCTCCATCCCTGAGTGTTTATTAGGCACGGTGGTCACCTCAGGCTTTTTATGACCCCCTGTGAGTGTAAATTGTGACGCTTGATCAGACACAATCAGAAAATAGCTTGTGTTTTTTGCAGAATGCTAGAAATCAACGCTGTTAGTAAATGAAGTGACTTTTGTTCTGACTGAGCTGCTAGGCTATGAATAAACACGCTGTGGTGTTGTGAATGGCTGACTGTACTGTATTCTGTCAGCAGCGGTCACCATGGGGCCAGAGGATTCAGAGACAAGAGGGAGCTTCTTTGTGTACTCTTGTCGTTGCTTTGTCTTTTTGTGGCAGGGCAGAGTTGGTTTAAGGAGGTATGTTTTCTGGAGACAAAAGAGGCAGCGGGACAGACTGGGACCCACCCCGCCCCGTCTGTTTATGTCTCTCCAACTCCGTGCAAACACACATACCGACACATCTTACACCGCACAAACACATTCTCTCGCTCCAGCATACTCTTCTCTCTCAAAAGGCGGATTGTTGAGGCTCCATCTCTCTCTCCTGAGGGATCCTCCATGAACAAAGGGAAGCAGGCCTATTTCTGCCTGGGACGTTGTCCCCAGGCGATCCCCCACCATGGCTTTATTCAGAATAAATGAAAGACCAACAACGCCTCTCCTCCCCTTTTCCTCCACTCCCTTCTCTCTCGCTCTCTCTCCCTCTCCCTCCATGTCTTTCTCTGTCTTCAGCATCCCTCTTACACAGCCGAAGACATTCCCTCCTGGTGCGTAAGAGATGTGATAGAGACAAGCACGGGGTGGCACAGTGTGCCGGAGTACAGTGATGGGGGAAGGAAATGTACATGAGTGATTGTGCATTCATGTGAAAGCACTGGTAATGATGGGAAACCATTACTGCTAGCTGTCCCTTAAAGTGCAACTCTTGCCAAAATGCAACCTAGGGTCTTTTTGGGAATGTACCCGAGTCAAACTTTAGTTTAAAAGCATAATTAAGACAGAAGCGCCACTTTTAAGATTTACCCTATTCTAGTTTTTTGGTCAAATGGCTTTTTGAATGGGAGTGCTAGGGGCACTAATAGGAAGCCATCAAAATCCCTATTTTTAAAACACTAAGAAGGCTCGACACAACATGAGACTTTGCTCCAAGTATCACCAGGGGCTCTACACATGAATCAGCATTGAGAACATTGTTTGTGTTCAAAGAGTTTACTAAAAAGAAAGGTTTTAACAACTCACTTAGCTGTTGATAGAATTGTGAGATTAACCTTCATTTTGGCCTAGCAAACTTTGTAGTTTTTTTCACATGTTGTTGCAACAGCTAGTAATGTTAGAAAAACTACAACACCAGATCTAGGTAGACCGGAAACAAAACAACAGGCACGCCGCACGCACACCGTTTGGGCTTGTGAGCCGGCCAAGGCGTAGTAACGTTAGGTTTTGAGTGGATGACAAGCGCCAGACGCTGAAATGGATTCCAATAAGATTCTGAATGGAAAGTTAACTTTTTTAAAGTTGCTAAATGGTTCCAGTGATAAGACCAATGTGATCTGTGGGTTTGGTTGTTGTGAACTGAGCTATCATCGCAGCACGGCCAGTCTGAAATACCACTTGATGGCCAAGCACACTGCTGATGCCAATTCCCCCCCCCCCCCCCCCCCCCCCCCCCCCCTCGTCAAAGTATTTTTTTCAACCTTTTATTGATGGGCAGTGTTACATTGTGTGAGAGATTATTCGCTCCCAATGAGAATGTAATGTGTAAATTTGAACACTACAGTAGGCTATATGACAATGTTGTTTACAAAACAAAAAAAACTTTTACACAAAGTGAGCCGATCCACTTTTCCATGTTGATAAGAGAATTAACATGAGAAAAAATAATGGGACACAAAGAAATAAAGGGACATTTAGAATAGATTAAAATGTGCGATTAATTGCAAGTTAACTATGACATTAATGCGATTAATCGCGATTAAATATTTTAATTGTTTGACAGCACTGATATATATCTGATTAAAATAGTAAATAAATGTCTGAATTTAAATTTTGTACATTTTTTACTTTTACTTGTTGAATTTAAAACAGATGAAAGGACATCATTTCCAAAATTCTTTTATTGAACATTGAATAAAACAAAAGAGGAAGTAACATTACAAAGGGCAGTTTTTTGCTGATAATTTCTTTCAACTAACAAAAAAGTGTTTTGCGATACCTCGCGGCCTTTCGCGGTTTGTGTGTGTTGAGCCAGCTGATACCGCGATGGTGATAAAAACAATGATATATTGTGCAGCCTTACTTTAGACAGGCATTCTCGTCGATCAGTTGGTGGAATGATTGCAAGCATTTTAACGTTGAGAAAAGCTCAGGTTCTCATCCTGATAAACTGAAGCTCAGCTTTTATAAATGGAAAGATATGAGGAAGGAGGAGGTGTGATGGACTTTTTGAACTCTGAGTGTGGAATTATGAAAGGAGGAAAAGATGAAACACGAGCAATGTGAGGTAGGGAGGAAGATGAAAGATGAGGAGCTGAGTGAGTGGACAAATGAAGTCAATCAGAGGTGCAGAGAGGGATGGATGGGCCCAGAGAGAGAGAGCTGGTGGTTAGTGAGGAAGAGACATCAGAGAGACACTAATGGCTGTGTGGGTGTCCAGGCGGAGGAGTCTTTAGGACATTCAGCAGACGCACATTTACAAAGCGGCTGAACTTCAGACAGCAATTGAGTGCAGAGGCTGATGCAACAGCAGCACATGTTATATAAAAGAGATTCGAACGAGTACAGTTTAGGGGACCACTAAGTCTATTATAAAAGAGACTTCAGATACCGTATAGGGGACCACAAGGTCTATAAAAAGAGACTTCAGATACAGTATTAGGGGACCACTAGGTCTATATAAAAGAGACTTCAGATACAGTATAGGGGACCACTAAGGTCTATATAAAAGAGACTTCAGATACAGTTAGGGGCCACTAAGGTCTATATAAAAGAGACTTCAGATACAGTATTAGGGGACCACTAAGGTCTATATAAAAGAGATTTCAGATACAGTATTAGGGACCACTAGGCTATATAAAAAGAGACTTCAGATACAGTATTAGGGACCACTAAGGCCTATATAAAAGAGACTTAGATACAGTATTAGGGAGACTAAGGTCTATGTAAAGAGACTTGAGATACAGTATTAGGGGACCACTAAGTCTGTATAAAAGAGACTGAGATACAGTATTAGGGGACCTAAGGTCTATATAAAAGAGACTTCAGAACAGTATTAGGGGCATCATAGGTTATATAAAGAGACTTCAGATACAGTATTAGGGGACCACTAAGGTCTATATAAAAGAGATTCAGATACAGTATTAGGGGACCACTAAGGTCTATATAAAGAGATTCAGATACAGTATTAGGGGACCACTAAGGCTATATAAAAGAGACTTGAGATACCGTATTAGGGGATCCACTAAGGTCTATGTAAAAGAGACTTGAGATACAGTATTAGGGACCACTAAGGTCGTATAAAAGAGACTGAGATACAGTATTAGGGGACCACTAAGGTCTATGTAAAAGAGATTCAGATACGTATTAGGGGACCACTAAGGTAGATTAAAGAGACTCAGATACAGTATTAGGGGACACTAAGGTCTATATTAAAAAGAGACTTCAGATACAGTATTGGGGACCACTAAGGCTCTATAAAAGAGACTTCAGATACAGTATTAGGGGACCACAAGGCCTATATAAGAGACTTCAGATACAGTATTAGGGGACCACTAAGGTCTACATAAAAGAGACTTCAGATACAGTATTAGGGGCCACTAAGTCTATATAAAAGAGACTTAGATACAGTATTGGGGACCATAAGGTCTATATGAAAGAGACTTCAGATACAGCATTAGGGGACCCATAAGGTCTGTATAAAAGAGACTTCAGATCAGTATTGGGGACCACTAAGGTATATATAAAGAGACTTCAGATACAGTATTAGGGGAAACTAAGGTCTATGTAAAGAGACTTCAGAACAGTATAGGGGACCACTAAGGTCTATGTAAAGAGACGAGATACAGTATTTAGGGGCCACTAAGGTCTTATGTGAAAGAGACTTCAGATACAGATTAGGGGACCACTAAGGTCTATATAAAAGAGACTTCAGTATACAGTATTAGGGACGCACCCTAAGGTCTATATAAAAGAGACTTCAGAACCAGTATTAGGGACCACTAAGGCCTATAAAAAGAGACTTCAGATACAGTATTAGGGACCACTAAGGCCTATAAAAAAGCACTTAGATACAGTATAAGGGACCACTAAGGTCTAATAAAAGGATTTCAGATACAGTATTAGGGGACCTAAGGTCTATATAAAGAGACTTCAGATACGTATTAGGGGACCACTAAGGCCTATATAAAAGAGACTTACAGTACAGTATTAGGGGCACTAAGGCTATAAAAGAGACTAGATACATATAGGGGACCACTAAGGTCACTATAAAAGAGACTTCAGTTACAGTATTAGGGACCACTAAGGTCATATAGAGACTTCGATACAGCATTAGGGGACCACTAAGTCTTATGAAAGAGACTTCAGATACAGCATTAGGGGACCATAAGGTCTATATGAAAGAGACTTCAGATACAGCATTGGGGACCACTAAGGTCTATAGAAAGAGACTTTAGATACAGTTAGGGGACCACTAGGTCTGTATAAAGAGACTTCAGATACGTATTAGGGGACCACTAAGGTATATATAAAAGGACTTCAGATACCGTATTAGGGGACCACTAAGGTCTTGTAAAAGAGAACTAGATACAGTATTAGGGGACCACTAAGGTCTATGTAAAAGAGACTTGAGATACAGTATTAGGGGACACTAAGGTCTATATAAAAGAGACTTCAGATACAGTTTAGGGGGACCCAAGGTATCTTAAAAGAGCTTCAGATACGTATTAGGGGACCGCTAAGGTCTATATAAAAGAGACTTCAGATACGTATTAGGGACCACTGGCCTATATAAAAGAGACTTCAGATACAGGATTAGGGGACCACTAAGGCTATAAAAAGAGACTTCAGATACAGTATAAGGGGACCACTAGGTCTACAAAAAGAGATTCAGATACAGTATTAGGGGATACACAGGTCATATGAAAGAGACTTCAGATACAGCATTAGGGGACCCTAAGTCTATTAAAGAGACTTCAGTACAGTTTAGGGGACCACTAAGGTCTATATGAAAGGCGAATCAGATACAGCATTAGGGGACACAAGGTCTATATGAAAGAGACTTAGATACAGCATTGGGACCACTAAGGTCTATATGAAGAGGACTTCAGATACAGCATTAGGGGACCACTAAGGTATATATGAAGAGACTCAGATACAGCATTAGGGAACCACTAAGGTCTATATGAAAGAGACTTTATACAGTATTAGGGGGACACTAAGGCTGTATAAAAGAGACTTACGATACAGTATTAGGGGACCACTAAGGTATATATAAAAGAGATTTAGATACTTTATTGGGGACCACTAAGGTCTATTAAAAGAGACTTCGATACAGTATAGGGGACCACTAAGGTTATGTAAAAGAGACTTCAGTACAGTATTAGGGGACCATAAGGCCTATATAAGAGAATCAGATAGTTAGGGGACCACTAAGGTCTATGTAAAAGAACTCAGATACAGTATTAGGGGACCCTAAGGGTCTATGTAAAAGAGACTTCAGATACAGCATTGGGGACCACTAAGGTCTATGTATAAAAGAACTTCAGATACAGTATAGGGGACCACTAAGGTCTAGTAAAGAGACTTCAGAACAGTATTAGGGGACCACTAAGGCCTATATAAAGAGACTTCAGTACAGTATTAGGGGACCACTAAGGCTATATAAAGAGACTTCAGATACAGTATTAGGGGACCACTAAGGCCTATATAAAAGAGACTTCAGATACAGTATTAGGGGACCACTAAGGTCTATGTAAAAGAGAATTAGATACAGTATAGGGGACCACTAAGGTATAAAAAGAGACTTCAGATACATAGTTAGGGGACCACTAAGGTCTATGTAAAAGAACTTAGATACAGTATTAGGGGACCACTAAGGTCTATGTAAAAGAGACTCAGATACCGTATTAGGGGACCACTAAGGGCCTATATAAAAGAGACTTCAGATACAGTATTAGGGGACCACTAAGGTCTATGTAAAGAGACTTCAGATACAGTATTAGGGGACCACTAAGTCTATGTAAAAGAGACTTCAGATACAGTAGTATTAGGGGACCACTAAAGTCTATGTAAAAGAGACTTCAGATACAGTATTAGGGGACCACTAAGGTCTATGTAAAAGAGAATTCAGATACAGTATTAGGGGACCACAAGGTCTATATAAAAGAGACTCAGATCAGTATTAGGGGACCCTAAGGTCTATATGAAAGAGACTTCAGATACAGCATTAGGGGACCACTAAGGTCTTATGAAAGAGACTCAGATACAGCATTAGGGGACCACTAGGTCTATATGAAAGAGACTTCAGATACAGCATTAGGGGACCACTAAGGTCTATATGAAGAGGACTTCAGATACCATTAGGGGACCACTAAGGTCTATATGAAAGAGACTTTAGATCAGTATTAGGGGACCCATAAGGTCTGTATAAAAGAGACTTCAGATACAGTATTAGGGGACCATAAGGTATATATAAAGAGACTTCAGATACAGTTTAGGGGACCACTAAGGTCTATAAAGAGATTCAGATACAGTATTAGGGGACCACTAAGGTCTATGTAAAAGAGACTTCATACAGTATTAGGGGACCACTAAGGTCTATATAAAAGAGACTTCAGATACAAGATGGGGACCACTAAGGTCTTATAAAAGAGGACTTCAGATACAGTATTAGGGGACCGCTAAGGTCTATATAAAAGAGACTTCAGATACAGTATTAGGGGACCACTAAGGCCTATATAAAAGAGACTTCAGATACACGTTAGGGGACCATAGGCCATATAAAGAGGACTTCAGATACAGTATAAGGGCCACTAAGGTCTACATAAAGAGATTTCAGATACAGTATTAGGGACACTAAGGTCTATATGAAAGAGACTTCAGATACAGCATTAGGGGACCCAATAGGTCATATAAAAGAGACTTCAGTACAGTATAGGGGACCACTAAGGTCTATATGAAAGAGACTTCAGATACAGCATTAGGGGACCAATAAGGTCTATATGAAGAGATTCAGATACAGCATTAGGGGACCACTAAGGTCTATATAAGAGACTCAGATACGCATTAGGGGACACAAGGCATATGAAAGAGACTTCAGATACAGCATTAGGGGACCACTAAGGTCTTATGAAAGAGACTTAGATACAGGTATAGGGGACCACTAAGGTCTGTATAAAGAGACTTCAGATACAGTATTAGGGGACCAATAAGGTATTAAAAGAGATTTCAGATACAGTATTAGGGGACCACTAAGGTCTATTTAAAAGAGACTTCCGATACAGTATAGGGGACCACTAAGGTCTATGTAAAAGAGACTTCAGATACAGTATTAGGGGACCACTAAGGCCTATATAAAAGAGACTTCAGATACAGCATTAGGGGACCACTAAGGTCTATGTAAAAGAACTTCAGATACAGTATTAGGGGACCACTAAGGTCTATAGTAAAAGAGACTTCAGATACAGTATTAGGGGACCACTAAGGCCTATATAAAAGAGACATTCAGATACAGTATTAGGGGACACTAAGGTCTATGTAAAAGAGACTTCAGTAAAGATTAGGGGACCTAAGGTCTATAAAAAAGACTTCAGATACAGTATTAGGGGACCACTAAGCTATATAAAAGAGACTCAGATACAGTATTAGGGACACTAAGGCCTATATAAAAGAGACTTCAGATACAGTATTAGGGGACCACTAAGGTCTATATAAAAGAGACTTCAGATACGTATTAGGGGACCACTAAGGCCTATATAAAAGAGACTTCAGATACAGTATTAGGGCCACTAAGGTCTATGTAAAAGAGACTTCGATACAGTATTAGGGGACCACTAAGGTCTATATAAAAGAGACTTCAGATACAGTATTAGGGGACCACTAAGGTTATGTAAAAGAACTTCAGATACAGTATTAGGGGACCACTAAGGTCTATGTAAAAGAGACTTCAGATACAGTATAGGGGACCACTAAGGCCTATATAAAAGAGACTTCAGATACAGTATTAGGGGACCACTAAGGTCTAGTAAAGAGACTTCAGATACAGTATTAGGGGACCACTAAGTCTATGAAAAGAGACTTCAGATACAGTATTAGGGGACCACTAAAGTCTATGTAAAAGAACTTCAGATACAGTATTAGGGGACCACTAAGGTCTATGTAAAAGAGAATTCAGATACAGTATTAGGGGCACACTAAGGTCTATATAAAAGAGACTTGAAAAGTATTAGGGGACACTAGGTCTATATAAAGAGATCAGATACAGCATTAGGGGACCCCTAAGGTCATGTAAAAGAACTTAGATACAGTATTAGGGGGACCACTAAGGTCTATGTAAAGAGACTTCAGAACAGTATTAGGGGCCACTAAGGTCATGTAAAAGAGACTTCAGATACAGTATTAGGGGACCACAAGGTCTATATAAAAGAGACTTTAGATACAGCATTAGGGGACCACTAAGGTCTATGTAAAAGCATCCAAAGAGCACCATGTCATGGGACCTTTAAGTAACACTTTCAATGCAGGACCTTTACTTGTAACAGAGTATTTCTACAATGTGTTATTAGTACTTTTACTTAAGTAAAGGATCAGAATACTTCCTCCACCACTGGTGTGGTTGCAGGGCTAAGCACCCCCCAAACTGCCTTCCTCCACTCCACTCCCTACACACTCACTTGATCCTATAAGTTTTCCACATGGGTAGAATTAGGGAGCAAGTCCTACTAAAGCTGTATTTTTGATGTGTTCAATGGCACTGCCACAGGTCATGTCTACTCATATGAAATACAGTTTATCACTGTAATGTGCTTCTTCTGTTAATTCTCTTGTCCCTTTCTCCTAATCCTCTCTCTCTCTCTCTTTCAGTGAAGGGGACTGGTGGGACGCTCGCTCACTCACCACCGGTGGCAGCGGCTACATTCCCAGTAATTACGTGGCTCCAGTTGACTCCATCCAGGCTGAGGAGTAAGTAGTGTGTGTGTGTGTGTGTGTGTGTGTGTGTGTGTGTGTGTGTGTGTGTGTGTGTGTGTGTGTGTGCTCCACAGAGACCCATAGTACACTGGCCCTAGAATGTGCTCTGAAGTAGCTGGAGATTAGAGAAGGCAAGGCACATGTGCAGGCTAAACCTTCTGAGGAACAAAATTCAGGAGGAAAAGTAGTCATCATCCCACAGTTTCTACTTTCTCTGCAGGGCCTGATAAAATGGCATTCATGTGGCACTACAAAGAGATGAATTTAGAAATTGAAATGCCAGCCAGACTGTGGGTGAGAGGTCCATATATCTAAAGTTGGTGGGGGAGTTTTGTTAATGTAACAGTTCATTGAGTCCGTGAAAATGTATGAACTTTTGAGTTTCCCTCAAACATACGATGTCCTCATCATAAGTATCATATGGAAATAAAAGTATTTTTACTTTTCTCTACCTGTGTGTGGTTTTGTCTGTGACACAGACCTGACCCACCCACCCTTCAGTCAGAACAAGGCTTCTGAAGAACAATTAATTCAGTTCACTGTGAGGCAGAATCTCACTGATCTAACTCTGTTAGAACACTTTTTGTGTCTCATTGTTGCCCGTTGCTTTTGGTTGCAGTTTAAAGAGAAACAAGGGCAGCAGGCCTTGAACAAGTTGCGTCCATATGGTCTATATCAACGGCGTTTCATTTCCGGGATGTTCAGGTGCCGCCAGAAATTCCACAGCATGTCCCTAATATTCAGCCGGATGTCCGTCCCCTTCCATTTTCTTTGTGTTGGCGTTCTAACCTCTGGTGGATTTCTGAGGACTATGGTTAATTGCTCTTCAGAACTCTGCAGAGTAAATCTAGACAGCCAGCTAGACTATGTGTCCAATCTGAGTTTTCTGTCGCACAACTAAAACTTCTTTTGAACGTACACATGTTCCACCAAAACAAGTTCCTTCCAGAGGCTGTTTAACAGAGGCACCGTGGCTCCATCCGGCGCTTAGCACCGCTCAAGACGATTGTGATTGGTTAAAAGAAATGCCAATACACCAGAGCATGTTTTGCTCCCATGGTAGAAAACCGTGCTCTGCAGAGGAACAATAGCATCCCTAGTGGCTACAAGGCTGCCACCTGATGAAAGTGTTGGACAAAATGAAAAGCCTTTACCCACCCTGGGGCTAAAAAAAGGACCTTTTGTCCTGAGGGTGGCACTGAAGACAAAAGTGTCCATCATCTGGGAGGTATGAATATGCTCGATTAAGGTCACAGCAGCCTAACCAATATATTGTATAATGTCTTGTGTAAATGTTCATACATGTATTTTTTTTGACAAGTGGAAAGTATGGCTTCAAGGGATCACTTTAGGAAGAGTTAGAAGGTCAATTTTAGGATTTAATATCAGGGCTCCAACAACATCCAGAGAACTTTCTGTCTTAGTTGCCACAGTCAGACATCCTGCTGGAACAAACTTTTTTTAATACATGTTCTATACAAAACAACCAGCTATATCACCAGACAAAAGAATCGCCACAGATCGAACCACTGGGTCTGGAGAGTGTTCGTGCAGGCAGTCAGCCTGGCTCAGTCACATGTGCATGTGTCATGGGGATTTATTCATTCATATTTATTATACAGGAAAGTTAGAAAAAGTAATATTACATTACAATATAAAAAACGGGCCTGACTCAGTTTAAAGACTGGTTTTCAGCAGGTTCCTGTTCTGCAGAAACATAAAACATGGTTACAGCACGTCAGGACAGACATTAATACAAGACATCGATATGGAAAAAGAAATTTCGACAACTAAAAACAACAATACAGTTACATAAGGACAAAGACATTTATACAAGACACCAGCTGGGCTAGACAAATACGGACAATGCAAACAAGGCTTGGACAATACATGAGCAAATGAATTAATGCGTGCAAGTGTAACTGTTAAGAAGGAGCTGTCTTTTTGAAATATTTGATGGATGATAGTGTCCTGTGATACGGAATGTCATTCCAAATCTTGGTATATGTATTAAAAAAAAAAGATTTCTGACCAAAGTTGTTTTTGTTTGGGGGAACTGGAATAAGTGCCTGTGAGACCGACCTAGTGAGGCGACCTGGTCTCACGTGTATTGGAAAAAGTGCAACAAGTACGTAGGGAAAAGGATGTAGGGAAAAGTTGTGTTGATCCCAAGTGCTTTTATCAGGACAACAAAGTTCTTCCACACCATTAAGTCATCATGACAGGTGTGTAGAGTCAAAAGCTGTTGGTCACAATAGCCGCTTTCCGACCAGAGGGATTTTTGGCTTTTGCTACGTTCATCCTGCAAATTGTATGTTTTGTTTTGTGTGTTGTGTTCAAAATGAATAAGAAATTGTATATAGCGAAAAGAATTGAGCAAGAGAACAAGGAGTTCCTGCTGTAAATTATAATTATTATATACATTTTCAGAATTTTGTGTTTGAATTAACATGCCATGTCCTGTAATTGCAGCTGGTACTTTGGTAAACTGGGCCGTAAGGATGCAGAGAGGCAGCTGCTGTCTACCGGCAACCCTCGAGGAACCTATCTCATCCGGGAGAGTGAAACCACAAAGGGTAAAACCACAGACACGCAACCGATTCACTCACATTCACACCAGCCTGAGAGCATAATTACAGGAAGAACCTGTGGAAAACTCCATTAGTTTTTAAGTGCCTACCAAATTGTTTCCACAGCAGAAAGGGTGAAAAGAGGATCTGCAGTGATTTGCAGTACAACCAAAATATGGTGATGTTTGAAAATGTAACCATAAACCTCTAAATACAATTATCAACCTGATGAGCATAATATGGGTGCTTTAAGTGACAACTACTTGATTCTTCTGGGCTGGCTTCATTACACGTGTAACATATGCGGAGTGGACATTCCAACACTACGCTTCCACTATAATCTATGAAACAGCGGACCGAGAGCAGCGCGTAGTGGTGCGTATGCTCCGCGGAGATCCGCTCTACAAGTGTTAAAATAGGACAGTCTTCTATATTTTTTACGCGAGGTGTGTGTGGCCCTTTTACACAGAAATGGATCTTAAAGTTTTTTATATGTCTTTTTAATTAAACTAGCGATATACAGGAAACGACTTAAAGACTGTCAGTGAGCATATCAGCAGTTTCATTTTGGCAGTTTCTTTTTGTTATTTCTTTGACTAGTTGCCACAGTCAGACATCCCGCAGCAACAAAGTTTTTTTAATACATGTTGTATACAAAACAACCAGCTATATCCTCAGACAAAAGAATGGCCACAAAGCAAAGCGTTTGTGCGGGCAGTCAGCCGGGCTCAGTCACATGTGCATGTGCTACGGGGAAGTAGGGAAAAGAAAAACGTTTCCGGCATCTCTGCTCCGGGAACGGTCCAAATACGCTACACGTTAAATGTTGCCAAAGCGTTAGTCCCGTTCAATTGTTCTTTGATAAAATATAGAGCTGGCCGATATGGCAAAAACCAAATATCACCATATTTTTGACCATATTTTTATTTTTGATCTTGTAGGGTTGACTATTGGTGCTTCGACCAAATATTAACACAATAAGTGATTATTTAGTGATAAATAATCACTAATAAAGGGGAAATGATTTGGGTAAAGGCAAATAATAATGCAGCTAAAAACTCAAAATGACATCTCTTTACCGTAATGTAGCCTTTAAAACTAAGACATAGACACCACAACACTTGTTTCATATTACGATATTACGATTTCCAAAATTGAAAACGATATCTCTCCAATGACGATATGATATCGATAGATTGCCCAGCCCTAATGAGATGTTTCCTGAGTTAAATTGTAGAGAAGTTCTTGATGTTTGGCGTGGACTGTTTGTGTGTGTGTGTGTGTGTGTGTGTGTGTGTGTGTGTGTGTGTGTGTGTGTGTGTGTGTGTGTGTGTGTGTGTGTGTGTGTGTGTGTGTGTTTGTGTGTGTCCAGGGGCCTTCTCCTTGTCCATACGGGACTGGGACGAGGTGAAAGGTGACCATGTCAAGCATTATAAGATCCGCAAGCTGGACAGTGGCGGCTACTACATCACCACCAGGGCTCAGTTTGACACGCTGCAGCAGCTGGTTCAGCACTACTCAGGTACAGATGCTACGCTTTGGATGATTCACACTGCTTTTTACATCATGATTGACTATTACTTAGGAAAAGCTCAGAAGGCAAGGCAGGGCAACTTTATTTCATTTAGGAGAGACGTGTTTGCAGATATGCAAAAAGGTTTATTGTACAGCATAATAAAATGTAAAATTGTGAAAGAAAGGTGAAAGAAAGATTTGGGTGACTTAAGGTCCTTGCACACTGTGTCCAAAATTTTCGTATGCTTTTTTTGGTATCTGTCTTCCTAACAATAACAATACCAAATGTGACCCTCACTTTATCCTCGCTTCTCTCCGTGGACACTAGCATTACCTCGCTGGTTGTCCTCTCCGCCTGCGTCTTCTTGCCTTAGGCACCGCGGCTACCTGAAGGAATGTCGCTGTCTCCATCACTACACTGTTGCACTCCTTTTTTCTGTCTATGTTCTCATATTCACCTCCTCCATTCTCCTTCTCATCATCCTACTGGATATTACCATCTGACCCACTGACAGCAGGCTCATCTGAGTTGAGAAGTTGCACTCTACTCTGTGCTGCATTTCCGAATAGGCTCATACCTTCTGCTTGTTAAAACACACCAAAATGTTTGCCATGGATGCGAAAAACCACAGAAAATTTAACCCGTTCAAAAAAAATTTCAATGTCGGACAAAGATTTTGGATGCGGTGTGCAAGGACCTTTACACAGGAGCATTTAATAAACATTTAATCAAGGAGAGAATGAAGCAGGCAGTACAGTTTAACCACCGTGTGATATTGTGCAACTCTCTGAAGTTCCTGTCCTACTGAAGGTGGATTTAAATTCATGCTGGAGGCGTTACATTTAGCTGAACCTTTAAAGTAGGCTCCTTAAACACATACGCTAGCCTCTCTCTCTCTCTAAGTATGCTAACGTTTTAAAGGCTCACCGACCTCCAAAAGGAGACAGTCCTGAGGCATCTGTCTACGTAGACTCCTTAAATCTGCAGAGAGACAAACATAATTATACACCAACAGGTTTGGTTTGTAGAGACCGGCTGAATATCCTCGTCCCCTGACCTGTGACCTATGAATGATCTGACGTTGTCTTAGCTTTCCCTTTAGTCTCATCATAACATAACATGGTGTTTCTGGACATTTTACCACACTGGGAACTTTAGGATATGTTGTGGTTAATATTAGGACTTCTTACTTAGCAATAATACATAACACAGTACTACTGTTATTTTTTTAAGCGGACATTTAGGGATGCAGTCCAATATGTTTGTGAAAATAAGTCAAATTGAGTAGAAAAGGTTGATTTGCTAGCTCATAATTACTACCAAGACTAACTTTTGAGATAGAAATTGCATGTCTAAATGCGGGCGTGGGTTGCCCAGAGTTGGAGATATCGACTGTAGCGATGTCTTCTCTCAAATATAATGGAACTAGATGACATTTGGCTTGTGGTCCTCAAAGCGCCAAAAAATACATTTGAAAACCTCAACAGCAATGTCTCTTTCAGCACTGAATGAATGTGGTTTGTACTCAGTGGTCTGGCTGCCTTATGGCCCATGAAGCAATACATTGCCCACCCTGCATTAAAAAGGGAAACAGACAGATGTTGCCATAGAGAGATATGTTATGGTAAAGATGGAGAGCGTTGACACTGTGGCCTCATTTACCAGTAACTTCAAAGTCTTCTCTTCTGTCCGCCGTCCATTTCCCTAAATTGACCCAGAATGCATTAAGCAGACACTGTTACACTATAATTGCATCTGGTCTTCCAGCAGCCCATTTTCACATACAGGAAAAAGAGGTGGCACCCACCATGAGCAGGGGCGGAGCCAGACAAACCTAGACAGGGTTTTTTTCTCTCTTTTTTTGGCCTTTTTCTGGGGTTTTGCCGCTTTTTAAACGTTTTTGATTGCTTTTTCTGCTTTTGTTAACGTTTGTGTTGCTTTTTTTGACATATTTGTCTCTTTTCGGAATTCTTTTTAAAAGCATTTTTGCTTTTGTCACTTATTTCAACGTTTTTTTTCTGTTTTTTAAATCCTGTATCTTATTTTTCTAACTAACTGTCTTTAATATTCTGAAACCAGAACACAACACATGATTAGGAAGATTACTTTCCCCTCCTAACTAAAGAGAGGTAAATAGGTCAGGCTGCTTGATTGATATGCGGGTCCAGTCAGAGGGGAAATGACACAAAGTTGAAATTATTTGAAAATCCTAAAAGAGGCTGCAGCCCCAGTAGCTCCCCCCCCTACATTTGCTACCTTACATGCATCTTTGTTTATGAAAATGGCACAACTGGACAGTGAACAAGCTACATGATGTCACGTTAGAGTAGAAAAGCACTTTTTGGCACTCTTTTAAGCAGAGGGAGTTAGTGTGTGAGTAACATCTTGCATCATGTTATCCAGATGTGTGTGTGTTGACCCCTGTATCTGCACTGCTAACACATATCTGACACACAGATTTATGGGTGGATTATTCTCCTTAGTTGGACTGTTTTTCTTCTTTCTTCATTTTGTTTTCCTTTGTTTCTCTCTATGTGTCGGAGTAACGATGATATACAAAGTATAACTGAGTCTGTGTTTTATCGCTCTCCTCCTCCCTCTCACTGTATGAAAAAAAACGGATATTTATCCTGTCACGCTCTACTTGGCACTTTGACCTATCGATGTTTCAGCCCTAAAATCAACACCATGGATTTTCTGTGTGTATGTGTCATGGCACATTAACCGTCCCTTTACATTCTCACCATATATGAATTACCATTCCAGATGACGTTTGCAAATGACCTTGACTCTTTTCAGGGCTTGTGCTTTTAATTGCTTTCTGCTTTCCTGTGTGTTCATGTCTTTGCTAAAGAGCATATCGGGCATCATGTACTGTAGCTATTCTTCAGATGTAACTGGTCACATGAGAAAGCAAAATCACGTGGCCTTAAGAATCCCCTACGCTGCAAATGTGAATGCCGATGGTGTTTGAAGTGAGATTATGTCAGGTTTGAAAGAACGAACAGCCCATCCATCCTCTTGCAAATACAAAGTTGATTCCTAAGCAATAAAGACACTTTGCTAAATTCATCCAGTAAAATAAAGGAAACAGATGAAAAGTTAGACAAGGTTAGTCAAAATCATGAGATACTACGTTAAAATAAGTCAAAATTGGGTAGAAAATGTCAATCTCATAATTGTGACCTACTAAGTCAATTTTTTGATTTGTTATCTCATACATTTACCAATGTTGACTCAGTAAGTATTTATAAGATAGTAAATTACAATAATTTGGGGTACTTTGTCAAAAAAGTACTAGCTAGCATGAACTTCAGCTGTCTCCATGTAGCTCCCAGCTAAGCTCCTATAACTCACAACGCAGCTAGGAAACCAGAACAAGCTAACTAATGATAACGGAACCATTTTGGCTCAGTGGATGTTGATTTTAAAGTCATGTTAAAACTATTTCCCATCGTTCTTCCGATATCCAGCCACAGCCTGTCACTCCCCCCTTTACTATTGTTACTCGGTACGTAACGTTAGCTCACATTGCATGAGATTAGCCAACGTTAGCCAACCTATTTATAAAAAAAAAAATCACATTTGAATAGTAATCTCAGTCCTCCAATAGTATTGATTTTCTATCATTCGAATTATGTTCAACTTTCAGAATTTGTTCCAACAGATCTAATATAAAGAGGTTTACTCCTCCATGCAGCGGCTGTGGGTTTGACTCCGACCTGTGGCCCTTTGCTGCGTGTCATTCCCAGGGTTGAACCTGAAGTTACCTCATTAACGCCAAATCTTGCTTTGTAGTACAGGCCTCTGGTCTATGTCCATTCATTCATTCATTGTCCCCAGGTTGGATCAGTGGCGGTTTTTCAAACTACCACTTGGTGGCGCCAAAGTTAGAAATAAAATGAGCTATTTTTAAAAAAGGTTTAGAAAGCCAAAAGTTAATGTGAAGTCAAATCTAGTTTAGCAAGTTGTATAATTGCTCCCTCACAAAGATTGAGAGCTGACAGATTTAAAAAACAAAAAAAGGTTTCATGGGGGAATAATGGATCATAGCACAAAATGAATCATTTAAAGCTGCCAAGCCTTTCTAGGAAGCACCGACTGTTTTGATGCGTGGTGCGTGGTTACGGTCCACATATTGACAGGTTTTATGACAGCCAGCACAGTGAACATAGAGCTGTATTGATTTCTGAGTGGAGCAGCTGAGGCAGCTTCAATGGCCGAGCTGCAGGTTGAACACTCCCGAAGGTGAGACGTGAGACCTTTATCTCGTTTTTACTGCCTCGTGCAAACAACCTCGGGCCTTATCACTTTAAGGGGATGGTGTCTCACTGGATATTGAGGTGGTGTTGTCAAGCATACACAGCCAGAGAGGATCGAAGTGGAAGCAGCTGGTAATTCCACTCAGTTGCCTAAACAAGCATGGTCGTTCGTGCATAAAGTCCCTGTGCTCCATCTTTATGTTTTTGCCGTACATTTCCCAGAAGAGTGACTGGCAGCCAGGGCTTTCTCTTGACATAATTTACTGTCATTATCGTAAAGTGTATGGGAGTTGTAGACTCCATTAGCCATAGTGAGCCATAACATAGATCCCTACTTTTTCTATGACCTGAGCCCACACTTGCGGCTTTGGTTCTCCAGCTTTAGCAGCAAGATGACAGACTTTTTCTGCATATTTATTTAGCAAGATAGGGGCCCACTACAAAAAGACTCAAATGTACAACAGAGAAAACCATGCCCTAAACAACATTTTA
>NC_045750.1:17736846-17746904 GCF_008692095.1 Etheostoma spectabile | reverse complement strand
TCCCTAAAACATTAAACTCTATGCCCCCAGTTTATAACTCAGGCTTTCCATTACAGATTTGTAGATTCCAAGCCCAAGCAAAAAAAACAAAAAAAACATGATGACATCATCAAGATAACCATGATGGCATCAGCAATAAGCATATATACAGCTTTCCCTGAATAGAAGAAGGATGTGTGAAATCAGTGGTGTTAGGACTGGCACAGTACTGCTGTCTTGCCGCTCCTGGAGATAAATTCCTGGAAACGTTTTATTCATAGAATGCATAAAGAATGAGTGTAGCTTGAGAGTAGAATGGACACTTAATTGTTTGCTGTGGTCATTTGACTATTTCAAAAGAGAATGGCTCTCAGCACTTTGCACTGGCCATAGAAATAGAATGGTCACAGCTTTTGCAATAACAACGGTACACGAAAAAACAACTCTGACCATAATTGTTTTTAATTGCTTATTAATTTCTATGGTTATGTGTGCTGAGATGTGTGACCTGGCACCACGCTGGTTGATTGCTGGTTAAATGTAGCTAATTCTAGGACAGTTAATGACCATTGTCCATTGTCCCAAGTACAAATAAATAAAGGTGATCGGTAAGGACCGTGAAGAGACCGCATTAGACTGATCATTGATGGCTCCCCTGACCTGGAAGCAGCCGGATTCTCAGCTCCATGTTTACTCTGCTCTTTGTTGCACTTGTTTTTTAGTTTTTGTGTTGCCTTGAGGCTTCCCCCTCTCCTGCAGAATGCTCTGCTAACTCTCTGTACATCTCTGTCTATGCTCCCGTTTGTGCATCGCTGTGTGGCGTGTGCAGACCGAGCCGCCGGGCTCTGCTGTCGCTTGGTGGTTCCCTGCCACAAAGGGATGCCACGCCTCGCCGACCTGTCCGTTAAAACCAAAGATGTGTGGGAGATCCCGCGGGAGTCGCTGCAGCTCATCAAGCGTCTTGGGAACGGACAGTTTGGGGAGGTCTGGATGGGTACGGATCCAGGGACCTCCGGACGAAGAGGCTGCATGGAAGGGGCCACACTGAGCCAGCAGAGACACCAAAACACAAGCATGCCACATGTGGCCTGGGGAAGGGAGGGGATTAAGAAAGATAGAAAATGGGGTAGGAAATTTGGATAATTCTCAGTTTGGGGCTTATGCCAGGAAAATGTTTCTGGTTTCTGACCCCTCCCTTCCAAAATCATCTGGAAGAACATGCAATGTGTCAAGAGACTCTGCTCTCACAGTCTGAAGATGGCTCCCTTCCATGTCCCTTACTGCATGTTCCTCTCCCCAGTAGTTAACCCTGTGTGCCTTGCCTTCCCTCCCCATGTAGAGAGTGCGGATGGTTTGTGCTTTAATTTAACGGCCGAGTGTGTGAACTACATCCCTGACACTATGGGCTTGAGTCATGATGCCTGGGAGGTCGGCAGAGACACACTTAAGTTGGAAGTAAAGCTGGGGACAGGATGTTTTGCTGATGTCTTTTACGGTAAGGAAAACCCCCCAAAAAGTACATCTGCCTTTTTAAATGTTTACCTTGGGCCACCCCGAAAAAATAAATACCTGCATTCTTACATGTACCAAAAAAACAATTTCAATTTTGATTGCTAATTGGAGATGAAAGCAACTACTTTTTTAAATCCTTCTCCAGCATTCCTGCAGGATTATCATTATTTTTTCTAAAATCCATCAAATAAGTCTTTGAAAATCAGTGCCTATAAAAAAAGGGAAAAAAACTTGAATACACAATGAAAGAAGAAGGTAAAAAATGAAACAATAAACACAATACAGTACAAAGAAGAGGTGAATTGAAAGGTAAGCCATATAATCACATTTCTGTAAAACATCAGCTATATAAATACTTTTCTAATTAATAATAATATGGATAGACTAAAAATAATTCTGTAATTTAATTCTGAAGGGATTAAAAACTGGCCTAGATTTAGAAAATGTAGCTTTATGGATATGAAATTTTCCTTGTAGAATTATTAGGTTGACAAAAGTATTGTTTTGTTTTGTTATCATAACAAAGAATTACATATTTTGCTTCCAATTTAATTACGTAATTCTTTTGAATGTTGAAATAGTTTTCAATTCACTTCCAGAACTCCACAGTGTACCGACACTCCCAGAATAAATGTATAATAGTTTCTTCTTCAGTTTTACAAAATTTGCATTTAACACTGTCATAAGCTCAAAAGTCAAGTAACCAGCTTCAACTTGTCTACATTATGTCTCCATGCTCCTATCAATCAAAGACATACTCTGGTACTCACAGAGGCTGGCTGGCTAGTCACAGGAGCATTATGTATCCACTAACTATTCACAATAATGGTTCTTGACAGCAAAAGTCTTAATAATTTATTAAATAATTTGAAATGGTTTACACTTTTCATTCATACAATTTCCTAATGTTTAGTTTGGTCCATATTGGGCTTCCATACTGCAGAACATGAGGGGGTGCATTCTAGTCATATTCCAGCTGGACAGACACTGAGGATAGGGTTTCTCCCAGATGACACCCGGCCTCTGGGATCATATTACCTCACAACCCAAGGTGACCATCCCCCGACTCTCAGAATGTCTGCGCAGCTGCATCGCTAAAGAAGCATACTCTGATTTACGGGCTAACTCTTAAATTATACCCCCAACACATGTACAGTAGATCACATGTTAGCTGATGGGCTCTGTCCTCCCTCTGGGTCACTACTAATAATCCTGCACCCATAACTGTCACAGAATGAGATAAATGGAGTACTACTACATCGGAGTGCCTTTGCCTGCTCGGGCAGCTTGGTGGCATAGCCCTGCTGTGTTGATGTAACTGGCGTACAACCAGTGAGGAGCTTACAGGCTTGCCTTTGTTAATCATCCTACAAAGGATTATCTGCTCCTGTGTTGGCGTATTGTGCCTCTCAAAGCCCTGCTGGATCCCTTCTCCTGGCTTTTTAAAGCCATTTCAAATCAAGGTCCACTCTAAATCTTGTACCCATTTAATTATCCTTCAGCACAACCTCTGCACATGAGAATAACAGACACGCTGATTCTCATACTGTCTCCTGATCTCATTCTGTGTTGCATGTTACCTCATTGTCATTTCAAAGCGAGACTTTCCCCCTGTTATTGACTACAGTTTCTCACACCTGCCAATCATCTCTTCAAGTTAGACAGCAGGTTGGCAAGTCCGACTTAAAATTATGTGATTTGAGTATGAATCTTGGTTCCTCGATGTTGATGCCAGCATGTGTGTGCGTGTGCCAGGAACGTGGAACGGCACCACTAAGGTGGCTGTGAAGACTCTGAAGCCTGGCACCATGTCCCCCGAGTCCTTCCTGGAGGAGGCTCAGATCATGAAGAAACTCCGCCACGACAAGCTGGTGCAGCTCTACGCCGTGGTGTCTGAGGAGCCCATTTACATCGTCACAGAGTACATGGGCAAAGGTACAGTAGATGAACACAAACACATGCATATACAGTACACACACAACAGGCATGCTTACAGTTCCTTAAGCATTCAGTTCAAATGACTTTTTTGCACAGTTGGCTATGCAGTTTAATAAACTCAGTTCAATAAAAGTTTCTTTCCATTTTGTCATAATTGTATACCCTAACCTTAACAGCCAAGTGACCCAAAGTGTTAAGCCCCACTAGCAGGGGTCTCAATCTGAGAGCTGAACCTGTACCGGCACCTTTAAGACCCAACTCGATTGGTCCCAACTGATACTGATACTCACCAGGCTAATGCAACACTTTTGCCACATTGTCAGGCAAATTCACACGCAGCAATTTTTTGCAGTTGCCAAACCTCGCAGATTACTTGCAAAACGCAATGTGCCAAGTAATCGTTCCCCGATTTTTCTGTTTTTGTGATCATTAGAAGCCAAAATCCTAATTGCGATTAAAATATGGATAATTTGCACAGCCCTCTCTTCTGGCCCCATTTGATCTCTCCGTAGCCCCAACGTAGCTTACATTTTAAGGAGGTGCACAAGTTTAAAGTCAGCATAAGTAATGCCTAGACATGTGTTCATGTGTCATACATGTCTGCACATACTGTAGGGTTAAAGCAGTAGGGCTGTGGTAGAGGACAGATTATTCATTCAGGTCTAAGGGGTTTATCCGTTTGGGATATGCTTAATAAATTTAGCTAAACTGACAATCTGCACATTCGATGTGGATGTTTGTGCCGGTGGAGATTTTTGCCTGATGCTGATTTTTTGGTACAAGAAGAAACGTCAAGGGGTCCTTAGAATTGTTTGGAATGATCCTCTGAGGACCATGAATACCCAGACTAAATGTAGTGTTTGTAGATGGAATGACCTATCAATGGACAGCCCTACTGCTTGGGGGGCAAAAATATGAATAAGATTAGTCTGGACATTTTGCTCTGTTCAGCAGAAATGTTTTACTTCCATTCCAGTCAGAATAATAGTTGCTGTTCTGGTTTGGTAAACCCTTTGTTTTCAAAGAGACTCAAGATGGTTAAGGCCTTCAAAACAATCCTCCCAAAACACTGGCATTTAGAAACCCCACAAGAAACGCCCCTTTAAACACCAGAGAACCCAAGACTGGAAACTTTGATGTGCATCACTGTGTCTGTGAGGCTGCCACATGTTCAGCGGTTTTGAAAATCAGAGCCAGTGTGAAATGTGATGAATGCCAAAATGTATTTGTGGTGATCATAAAGTCCCCCTGTCCTGTATTTATCCTCTAACTCTAACTAATGATTGATTAATGAATGAATGATGCTATAAAGTAACAGACACATTACAAACCTCACGTCTCCAGAACTTTCAGCTGTCAAAAGATTGCTTGTGGTTGGTAATTGTTGAATTAAAAACAGTTGCTGTAGGATTCCGGGGCAAGAGGGCCCCACTGATTGGCAGACGGATCTAAGACATTCAGTTTGTGTCTTCTAGCGGTGACCCCGATAGGTCAAATATTCAATGCTTAGAATCGAAAGAGACAGAAAAGTCCAGTTCAGACCAAAGATTCTGGATGAAACAACTGTATACTAAGCTGTAAGCTACTTGCAACGCGTCGGTCTGCAGCGTTCTGAATGAGGCCAGTTTACACCAGTGCGACGAGATGAGACGGGGTGTCATCTCCCTAGCACAACAACTCTCTGTACTTCCGTCCTAACTTCCGACTTTCAGACATTTTTTGTAGTTGAATATCATTTGTTGCGTCTAAATATAAATGTGGATACCGTTAGTGATAGTGAGATGCTTGCTACAGCCTCATTTCTAGTGATGAAACAGCTAAAACACGATTTATTTTCTCTGATTCGCTGCTTCGTTTTTCAGTCACTGTATGTCGCTCGACCACATACCGTGCTTGTGGGCGCTCGTCGACGTTCTTAGTCGTTTTTGTCTAGTCACGAATCTCTGAAGCATTTCATAAATGTTTTTAAAGTGGGTCAATAAAACCAACCGCAAGTTCGACTTTCCATCGTCCATGACCAACGCTTGCCCCCCACCAACATGATTTGCTGATCAGTCGACAATAAGCAAGACCATTTTGATTCGACTGTGAAAATATTTAGTCAGGGACCCCCCCTCTAGTGTCTGTATGGGTACATGGACTGAAATCAAACATCTGTTTATGTCTGCTGTAGGAAGCCTGCTGGACTTCTTGAAGGATGGAGAAGGACGAGGGTTGAAGTTGCCTAACCTCGTGGACATGGCAGCACAGGTATACCTTGTTGATCTGTACACCTTTCACTGAGATGTTTCCCCATATTTTTAAATAATGCACTGTAAGTAGTACTAGTAGTACTTATTTAGAAAAAGCTCCATGCTACATGTACAGTGGTGTGAAAAAGTGTTTGCCCCCTTCCTCATTTCCGTTCTTTTGCATGTTTGTCACACTTAAGTGTTTCGGAACATCAAACCAATTTAAACAATAGTCAAGGACAACACAGTAAACACAAAATGCATTTTAAATGAAGGTGTTTATTATTAAGGTGAAAAAAAATCCAAACCATCATGGCCCTGTGTGAAAAAGTGATTGCCCCCTAAACCTAATACTGGTTGGGCCACCCTTAGCAGCAACAACTGCAACCAAGCGTTTGCGATAACGTGCATGAGGCTTTTCAGCGTGCCTGGAGGATTTTTGGCCCACTCACTTTGCAGACTTGTCCTAATTCATTACATTAGAGGGTTTCGAGCATGAACGGCCTTTTTAAGGTCATACCACAACATCTCAATAGTTCAGGTCAGACTTTGGCTAGGCCACTCCAAATCTTCATTTTGTTTTTCTTCAGCCATTCGGTGGTGCTTCTGGTGGTTTTAGGATCATTGTCCTGCTGCAGAACCCAAGTTCGTTTCAGCTTGAGTACACGAACAGATGGTCGGACATTCTCCTTCAGGATCTTTGGTAGACAGCAGAATTCATAGTTCCTTTATCACGGCAAGTCTTCCAGGTCCTGAAGCAGCAAAACAGCCCCAGACCATCACACTACCACCACCATTTTCTGTTGGTATAATGTTCTTTTTATGAAATGCAGTTTCCTTCTACCGCCAATTACTTGGACACACACCTTCCAAAGAGTTCCACTTTTGTCTCATCGTCCCGAATGTTGTCCCAAAGTCTTGGGGATCATCAAGATGTGTTGTGGAGAAATGGAGACAGCTTTGATGTTCTTTTTGCTCAGCAGTGGTTTTCTCCTTGGAACTCTGCCATGCAGCCATTTTTGGCCAGTCTTTTCCTGATGGTGGAGGCATGAACGCTGACCTTAACTGAGGCAAGTGAGGCCTGCAGTTCTTTGGACGTTATTGTGGGGTTTTTGTGACCTCTTGGATGAGTCGTCGCTGCGCTCTTGGGTAATTTTGGGCGGCCGCCACTCCTGGGAAGTTCACACACTGTTCCATGTCTTCGCCATTTGTGGATAATGGCTCTCACTGTGGTTTCGCTGGATTCCCAATGCTTTGGAAATGGCTTTATACCCTTTCCAGACTGATAGATCTCAATTACTTTCTTTCTCAATTGTTCCTGAATTTCTTTGGGTCTCGGCATGATGTGTAGCTTTTAAGGATCTTCTGGTGGACCTTACTGTGTCAAGCAGCTCCATTTAAGTGATGCCTTGATTGTGAACAGGTGTGGCAATAAGGGCCTGGGTGTGCTAGAGAAGTGAACTCAGGTGTGGACACCACCAGTTATAGTATGTTTTCACAGGGGGGCAATCACTTTTTCACACAGGGCCCTGTGTTTGGATTTTTTTTTCACCTTTAATAATAAACACCTTCATTTACAAATTGCATTTTTGTTCAAAGGAACAGGAAATGAGGAAGGGGGCAAACACTTTTTCACACCACTGTATCAGAATCTAAATATATGTATTAGAGTATGGAGTGTCTAAATAACTCCCCTGGTTGAGCATGCGCTCCATGTACTAATGCTCAGTCACTGATGAAGTGGCGACAACTTCAGTTTTGACCTGCGGCCCTTTGCTGCATGTCATTCCCCCTCTCTCTCCACTCTTACATCTTCAGCTGTCCTGTATAATAAAGACCAAACAGAATCATCTTTATAAAAAAAAAGAACAAGAGTAAGAAAAAGAGCCAGTCAATAAAAGTAACATAGCTACAGTGCAAAAATTACTGCACTGAGGAACTATTGTATTTAATTGTCCACAAATATGAGAGATGAGATTGAGATGTGATGTCCAAGACTATAGATAATTTAGACATTGAGACAAATCCCAGTTGCAGTATTGAGCAGTAAGCCTCCATTGCTCACTGTGCTGTGCTCCAGGTGGCAGCGGGCATGGCCTACATCGAAAGGATGAACTACATCCACAGAGACCTGCGCTCCGCCAACATCCTGGTGGGAGACAACCTGGTGTGTAAGATCGCTGACTTCGGCCTGGCCAGGCTCATCGAAGACAACGAGTACACCGCTCGCCAAGGTGGGGCTTCCCACACACACAAACACACACACACACACACACAAAGTTAAATCAAAGATCCTTTATACTAACTAAAGCGCATTTCAAGCAGCACCAATGGTATGAAACAGTGCACGCTTCCTGTCTCGTTGTGTGGATGAATAAAAAGTTATATTTGTATAATTTATTAAAATTTTCTTTTGCTAACATAAAGCACTACCAAGGTAGGGCGTTTATAAACATTAGCTAACTTTAGCTTCTCTGTGTTGCCAGATCTCGCGAGAGTTTGGTCTTGAGACAGAAACAGGTCTCAAACAAAGTTCATTTTTTCCTGATGTATCCCTCTGAGAATTACTATTTTAGTGTCAGAATGTGTCTAGAATGTGGCTTGTGAAGAATATTTACTTGGGTAACTACAGGGCGAAAGAACCAGTCATAAATTGTGTTCACCTCCACTTCTCCCTTTGGAATCAGTGTCCTCAGGACCTGCTGCTAGTCTCCTCAGGACCTGCTTCTAGTGGTCGTGGAGAAACCCACGAGACACAGAGACAGGAAACTCCTCTGAGTTGGGGCGTCTCGGTTCTAAACTGTCTCTGGTTAAATGCGCATACTTTATACTCCCACTCACATTCACATACCCTATGACTGCATTAGGTCATGGAGGAAATTCTCTCAGCAGCAGAACATCAACATTTGCAACACGCCCACATTACCATGACCGGCAAATAGTTAGCTGTGAAGTCATGATCAGAGTCACCGATCCGCTGAAACACAGAGCAGACACTCCCTGCTCCACAGAGACAAAGAATTTAGAAGGCATGTGTACGAGAAAGGAATCTGGTTCCAGCATTGACCACCAAAGCTGTCCACAGGGTTTCTCTCCTGGTAATCACACTGAATGACACATTGTTTTCTGGTATTTGACTAGTGTATACATCAGGGGCAATCTCAGGTTTTTTTAAGTGGGGCGGCACAGGGGGGGACCAATAATCAGTTAGGGGCAGGGCCCAGGGGGTGGGTGGGTTGTATTTTATCCAAATACAGCACTGAATATTTGCTTAGAAATATGAGAAATATTGGATAGGATAGAACAACACAATGTAATTCTGCTAAATAAATCCACATTCATTCATTTCATTTCACTTTTTTTTTTTTTCTTCAGTTTGAAGAAATTGTATATCCAAATAAAATGCACATTTTCTATGGGCAATCACATTCCATGGGGGCACCCTCCTAGCCCCGCCCCTGGTATCCATCCTGTCGTATCATTACTGCATGTTTGTCATTAAGTTGATTGAAGAAAAAGGGAGAGCTTGAAGGTTCATTGCCAAGGGCGTAGGTTATGTTTCATGTCCTCTAGAAAACATTTGAAATGTCAAACACTTAATTTCCTGCATTCTTGTGAATTACATCTATATTGATAGACACAGCTATTGTTTTCCGTCAGATTGTTTATACAGTAGATCTCGACGTTTCTGACCGGACTTGAACGCAGCATCATTTCACCTAGAAAGAAAAGAGACGGATATACACAAAGTAACAGAAACACATTTTTTTTAAATTCTGTTACAAATGTGGGTTATATTAGTTGAAACATTTGTCAGCAGCCAGTCCTCTGTAAAGGTTAATGTCCGTCATCTCCCTGTTGGTCAGTCTGAGCTCATAACAGCTGTTCCTGTTGATGCAGTTTGCTTGTGCTCAGAAAATTCTCTCATCAATTCTTTGACCTTTGCGATCATTTTGTTCCACATATGTTTTTTAAGCTCCGCCTTAAGAAGTCTAACCTTCTTTTTCTGGCATTCAGCCTAACAGCACCCCAGTCATTAACCTTCTGTGAACTTGTCCATTAAGTAGCTTTACAGTTCTGTGAGCCACCAGGTAGAACTGAAAAAAAGTAATAATACTTTTTACATTCCTAAATCAGAGTAAAAAAAGGTTGTATTGCCACACTAAGTACACTTATGTGGAATTTGCCTCGGTGAAAGGTAAGGCGGTTGTTATAGCGAATACATCCCCTATAGGATGATCAGGACCGAGACGCCAAGATGATAAACCCTGATAAATTATCCGGACTTCAATTTCAAGTCAATTTCAATTTTATTTATATACCGCTAAATCACAACAGTCATCTCATTGCGCTTTCCATAAAGAGCAGGTGTAGACCGTACTCTGTGATGTTATTTAC
>NC_045750.1:17736621-17736836 GCF_008692095.1 Etheostoma spectabile | reverse complement strand
CAGTTCCCACCAAGAGCAAGCACTAGTCCACAGAAGCAAGGAAAAACTTTCTTTAAGAGACAGAAATCTCGAGCGGAACCATGGCTCAGGGTGGGGGGGCATCTACCTCGACCGGTTGGGGGTGAGAGAAAGCGAGAGAGAGACAGACAGACAGACAGAATTGCAGCAGAGGGTGTTGAGCAGAAACAGGGAGGCAGCAGGTGACTCCAACCACA
>NC_045750.1:17735816-17736611 GCF_008692095.1 Etheostoma spectabile | reverse complement strand
GCCAGAAACACCTGCAGGAAGCGATAGGAGGAAAGAGGAGAGGGGCAAGAGAACACAAGACTCCGGGAAAGGGAAAAAGTCTAGTTCTATTCAGCGGATTGATTGATAGCTGTCCTCTAGCGTGAACAGAACTGCGTCTATGGCAACAGTGCGTTATACTATGGCAGCGGCCTGTTATCAAAACAACAACCACATTGTACATTAGAATTCAACCAAGCCATGTAATAAACATTTTAATGAAATAAACAAATACAGAAAGAAATACATAAAAACAAATATCTGCCCCATGTAACTTCTTAACACCAGATTGTCTTTGATTCATGTTTGAAGCCAACAGTACCATGTTCATCGTGCCAATAAAGCACACTGACTTTGTTAGTGAGAGTGGAAGAGCACTGTGTCAAACCAACACCATCAGACAGGACAGGATCACGGCAAATGATATAATGGAATGAAACTATTTATTCAGCCAAGCACATATGGCTGCACTTGTTCAGGTTTTGGAAGTAAATAGTTGCTTCATGAGCAGAATGAAAATGAGCTACTACTCAGGCAGCACATGTGCAATACTCCCCTTGTACATGAAAGCAGATTTAAAGAGTACTGCCAGCCCGGAGCTAGGCAGAGGATCCTCAGGACTCATTTGCCACCAGGGGGCCCAGCAACGTACGTTTATTTTTTTTTATAGTTTTAAAAATAATTTTTAAATGTAAATTTCCAACTGCATTCCAAGTGGGGGAAAATCTGTTTCCTGTATTGTATGTTAGCTAGTAGCATTAAGTAGTAGTAGTAGTA
>NC_045750.1:17724660-17735806 GCF_008692095.1 Etheostoma spectabile | reverse complement strand
TAGTAGTAGTAGTAGTTAATATGTTAGCGGTTACACTACCACTTTTCTGGGATGCTTTTGGGTGCAGCAAAGCAAATGAAAACAACAAAGAAAGGCTTCACACATAATTTAGGCATTTCAAATGAGCCTAAATTAGCTTCATTAAAATACCTAAATAAATAACTTAGCATAATAATCTTGTGGCAGTTAAAAGTAATCTTGTTTATTCTTCATTTGGAAGGGGCCCGAAAAATGATGGTGAAATGATAGCTCAGATGTATCACTTCAGACCCAGTCAGCACTAAAATGAGAACACATGTTCTGAGTAAAAACAGAGGTGCACATATACCTGTTTAACTACTGACTATCAATTACTACTGACTCAGTGTGTAGGCTAGAATCACAAGCACCCACAGAAAATACAGAGCACCATGTGTGCCAGACTGCCAGTAGGCCTGGGCTAGATCCATTTAAAATTAAACATTGCAGTTGGTGCTAAGTGGAGCGCGTGTCATAGTGTGATTGGTTATGTCGCTCGATGAAAAAAGGCCCTTACACTTAGAGCGCTGCTCTAGATTTTGGCCAATGTAAATATACAGTTCAGTATAGCCACTACAATACATTAGACTACACCACTGGTTAAACTCTAGCCAGGTTAACCATTGTTAGCAATTCCTAGTTTAGAACATGTTAGCAACATGTCCACAGATACAAGTTGCGCAGGACTGTGTGTACGACAGAAGTGCTAATAAACTGTATATCACTACAGCTTTCAGTGTTGATGGACGGGGGAACCAGTCTATAATTTACAAAGACCCAATAATATCCCCCGAGCAAGCATTTGGAGCAACAGTGACGAGGAAAAAGTTCCTTTTAGGCAGGCGGCATGTGTTGGGTCACAGAGACACTGATACAGATACACAGTTATAGTGTGGCAGTTATAGTAACAATAAACATAGTGGAACTATGACTAGAAATAATAGTTGTAGCAGTTTAGGGCGTAGTAGGGCGATGCGGTGAATAGCAGGGCGTAGAGGGGCGCAGCCTGGCGTGGAGCAGGACTACGGTGGTAACTGCAACCATGATTTAGTTGCCAACCCAATCCATGGAAAACTGCGAGGCGAGAAAACATAAGGACTCTGGGGAATAAGCTCCCTGGAGCTAAGTTAGCAACAAGCATTTCTGGGACATGAAGGCACACAGATGGAAAGAGAGAGGAGCTCAGTGGTTTAAAGGAAGTCCCCCAGCACTCTAAAACTATGACAGTATAACTAAGAGCTGGTCCAAGGCAAACCTGAGCCAGCTCTATAAGGGTCGGTAGATGAATCTGACGACTGTGAGGAGAAGACAGAGAAGAGTGATACCAAACGTGTCTTTGGTCACAGGAAAGAGGAGAAGACATGTCCAAAGGTAACAATTTATTTCATGTCTGCTCTCCTACAGGTGCAAAGTTCCCCATCAAGTGGACCGCCCCCGAGGCTGCACTGTACGGGAAGTTCACCATCAAGTCGGACGTGTGGTCGTTTGGCATCCTGCTGACGGAGCTGGTCACCAAGGGCCGGGTGCCTTACCCAGGTGAGGAGGGGGAGGGTTAACCCTCATGTTGAACTCGGGTCAAATTTTATACCTTTTCAAGGTTTTTTTCTTCTAATCTGGGATTATCCACTCAACACATGGTCCTGTGACTCTAAATAATAATAATATAATAATTTCTGCTTTTTTAAACAAAAGAAATAGGTATAATTTCACATAAATGCGGTTTATTGACCATGGATTCCATGAAATTCCATGAAATAGGCTAAAAATAGGCTAGTGGTGGTGGCAAAAAAGTGGCAAAAATGACAAAGCAAAAGCATTGATACGCTTAAATACACAAATAAATAAGAGTTGCGCCTTTGCTATCACCCTCTAAGACATTGGTTTCGGTCCTTTCCCCTTCTGGGGTTTTCCACCCGTTTGAACTCCAGGTATCCTGTCCCACATTTTCCCTCTGTACAAGCTCCCCTATGTCTCCTTCATTTGTAAAAGGTTCTTTAATGCTTGCGTTACCTTCCTTTCCCCGCCCCTATGTGAGATAACCCTTTATGAACGGTGCCATGTCATTTCTCCGACGCTGCGATGTTCCGACCTCTCAACAACACGAAAAATTCCCTTTGGTCCTCCAGCGCACTAGTCCAACGTCCCTCTGCTCCAACATGTCATTGTTCCACATAGCTAGGCTTTTGTGGATCACCTCCCATAATCCAAAGTATAAATCAACAATAACAAACAAAATTACTTTTCCCTATCTTATTAACACATTTAAATGTATGTATGTATTTATATAGCGCTTTCTAGTCTTAACGACTACTCAAAGTGCTTTTACATAGTACAGGATATCTATTTACCATTCACACACATTCATACACTGTGCCGTGCAAGGTGCCACCTGCTCATCAGATACACACTCACACTCTGAGCCACAGCCGCCCTGGCCTAATCCACACAATCTCTTCACCATTTTGCAGTTTAGTGTTTGAATTCCCCGTGATGTAACCCCGTTTGTACAGATCCTATCCTCCAACCAGTCCCCTATCCTAACCTTAACCACTCAAGATCAAATGCCTAAGCCCATCCAATCAGCTATCCTATATAAAAATCCTATTTGATCGGAACAATAGGATATCAGAGCAGAGGGTTTATTTTGTCATAACAAAGGGACGTCGGACTAGTGGGCTGTAGGAACTAAGGGAATATTCAGGTTGTTGAGAGGTCGGGACAATGGAGCATCGGAGAAATGAGCAGTCCCCATATGAATTACCGCCACGCGTCTGTGGGACAACTGCATCTCAGACAGAAAGTAAAACCAAAATCGAAAGTCGAGGCCAGGCCTGTGCCGGGCCGGGGGCCCAGAGAGGACTCAGAGTGCAGATCCACGCAGGGGAAACACATGTTTGTCCAGATGGGGCTCGGGGGCTGCATGTGCTGCAGGGAGAATGTGGGGAGGGTTAGCACACATGCTAACAGATGTGTTAGCAACTAACAGAGGCAGTAGCCACGCATACTGATGTACTCAAGTTCATTCATGTAGCCTTAATTTATACTGGAGAGATCAGTGAGGGGCGACCCGCATTTATGACAACATAGAGTCAAATTACAAAGACAAAAACAGTACAACCACACAGAAAACACCATCATATGAAATATCTAAATAATAATATCAAAATAATTAGTTAAAGTACAAAAGTATACGTGAAAAAAAATGACTTCAGTAATGAGTATTTATCAGATATTCATGAGTAAAAAACAAACACTATCTCAATTGTTCCCACGTGTTTTATGGCTCATCTAACTGTTCCAATGATTCACCTAAATAGTAAGTGCATTATTCACCCTTTTGTTTTTGTTAGAGAAGGAAATGAAAATACTCAATACTTCTCATATCACAATAAATAAAAATCGCAATACAAATCCCATCAGCAGCCAGGTATATCGATTAAGCAGTATGGATATGTCCATTAGGAGCAAAAGCAGGAAAGGCAGTAGCTGTGATGCCTGATATTGTGCTGGTGTTAAACGTGTCAGCCTAAAGGCAGCGTAAACAGACAGCGTTGATACTCTACCCTACTGACCTCAGACCAGCGTGGACATCTGGAGCTCGCTACAGACCGAGCGGTGCTGTCTGAAAAGCCAAATTCCAACAGAGAAAAGAAATGGAAAGAGGGACCCCAGATGTTTTGTCTGATCTGAATCTCCTGCTGTAGCTACATCCATTCTTCTCCAGCTGAGTACAGAGTCATTAGAGCAGACCAGGGGTCAGCACACCGCCAGTCTGTTTCAAGTGTGACAAGGAAAGAACAGCGCGTGCATCCTTACGTAAAAATATAACTTCTTCTCCCAAAATATGAAGTAGCTGAGTGAGAATAAAACAGCAACATTAAAACTACTCCAGGTTCATGTAAGGAGCAAAGGTAACTCATTAGAGAATCTTCTGGTTTTGTTTTGGACTAGAGAGATTGGTTGAAGAGGAACAGATTGGTAGCAGTGGGATTCTGTTTGTATTGAACGTCACCAGGGCAAAATCAAAGCAGTCGGTCTCCACGGAGCTGTCATATTGATCTGTTTAAGAGCCCCCGGTGCACTTCCTCACCCTCTGCGTGTGCTTCATTTTTCAGGCATGAACAACCGCGAGGTGCTGGAGCAGGTGGAGCGAGGCTACAGGATGCCGTGCCCCCAGGACTGCCCCATCTCAATGCACGAGCTCATGCTGCAGTGCTGGAAGAAGGACGCCGAGGAGCGGCCCACCTTCGAGTACCTGCAAGCCTTCTTGGAGGACTATTTCACAGCCACCGAGCCTCAGTACCAGCCCGGGGACAACCTCTAGACCCCCTGTCTCGCTCGGGGGTCGGCCCGGGGCTGGGGCAGGACTGGCCCAGTCACCGCTGTTACAAAAACTCTGGAGCCTTCCCAGCCAGGCCTTTTTATTTTCGGGATCTGTACAGCTTCCTCCGCTCAGCCCGAGCACTTCCAGTTCAAGCACCGACCCCTAAAACCCCACCCCCGGTCTCCGACACGCCCGCCGGGGTCTGCCGAGTACGGAAGGTTGAGGAGGTGGAGGATGGACGGAGTTAACTGGGGTTGTGTTAATGCAATGTATTCAGTGTAAATAAGAAAGGCTTGTTTTAGTTTTATTTGTTAGCTTTAAGATTTTATTTTCTCCTGCACAAAATAATGACAAACATGACGGAGGCAAAAGAGGAGAAGCTGAGCAGGCACAGTTATCTGTACATGTAATATACTGTAGCTCCCGTATTATTTTCTAGAGATTGAATTGGAAGCCTCCATATATTTTTTTTTCTTCAAATTTTCCATAATGTGTTAAAAAAAAAAAAAGATTATTGCTTTTATTTCTTATTTTTCAGTTGGTAGTATTGCAGATTCTTCTTCAGACGAGTCAGTCTTCCATCGGCCTTCTGTTCGTCTCTTGCACTCCCCAAGCCCCCCCCCCACCTAAAAAAAAAGTACGGAAAAAGGTTCTTTTACAAATGATATACACAGTCACATTTTTGTAAATGACAACCGAACGTGCAAGGAGTTTGAACATATCCCTACTCGCTTATAACTAAAACAGTTTGGGTGGAAAATATGTCTGTGTTTCTGCGAGCGGTTGTTTTTGAAAGGTTGAGTTAATTTAAGAGTATGTTTGACTTATTGGTCGCTCGTCGCCAGGACGGCTGTTTTTCGAGGGAAGTCAGCGAGGACGGTGGCGTTTTCCCCTCCGTCTCCTGCAGAGCACCGACCTGCAGCTGAACCTGGACCAGCTCCCCTCCTGACTTATTTCTTTTCTTATGTTTTACTGACACAGTTATATTCTACCTGTATTTTGAGTCTGCTTTGAGTATGTTCTTATTTAACCCTTTTAAAGTGATCCCAGTTGTACTGTATGATCAGAGGAGGCTTGGGGGCCAATACCAATAATAATAATCGAAAATAAAGATTTTAAGGTTTCAATTCACAAAGGAACCCACTGAATTGGAAACGGACCCGAGCCACCCTGATCTGGTTTTAATGCAGATGGTTTCGTGGCCAATGGGAAAAAGTTTCATTTGTCCATTGTACAGCTAAATGGGTTTAATTGTTGCTAACTTCCATCCTTTATATCTTTTCATTTCCATTTTTTAACACAACTTGTTTTGTTAATTCAGTGATTTGGCGTTTGCAATTCAGAAAAGAACAATAAACATTTTACACTCTTTCCAACACACTTCCTTTCCACATGCCAGTGTTTGTGTGTTGAAACCATGACATGCTTCCGTGTGTGAAGTCAAGAGGAGAAAAGATAATAGTTTGTATCACATTCATAAAGCCAAGGGATTCACAAGAGACATATTCAGATTTAACTCTTTAATATGGGGCTAGCCTCAAAAACACAACGTCCCACAGTCCCACCTGTGAAGCAACTCCATAGACACAACTAGTGTCTCTATTATAAATGAGTCTCAAATCCAAGCTGTGATAACCCTAATGACATAATCAGGGTTATTTTTCAGAACATCATAAAGCCTGGAGCTGGGGAACCAGTAGCAAGCACTTTTTGTCCCTTTTTCTATTTAAAGGGTTTTGCCCCACGTTGGAATGCTTAAAGAAAGATCCCATGACATGGTGCTTTTATATCCCCTAATACTGTATCTGAAGTCTCTTTTATATAGACCTTAGTGGTCCCATAATACTGTATCTGAAGTCTCTTTTATATAGACCTTAGTGGTCCCCTAATATTGAATCTGAAGTCTCTTTTGAAGTCAGTCTTATATAAAAACCCATGTATATATGTACTCCATGTTAAAAGAATAAGCAGAAAACATGTAACAGTCATACAATTCAAGGGCCATTATTGTAACCCCTCTACGTTATTGCACTTTGGACCAACGTAGTAAGGAGGATGGCGCAGCATTTATATGTTTACAACAATTTGTGATTGTTAACATCTTGCCAAAACAGCAACAACTATATATCACACACCCACAGACACAATCGGAAGTGTAAAAGGCTAACACACTTTTCTTCATACAGCGTTAAAGTTCGGACCGATAAGGATCGGATGGACGGGACTTGACGTGATCTCCCGTCAAGTTTGTTTTTTTATCAATCACAACCTTTGCGTTGGAAGTGGCGTACGCACCTTTTCGGCCCAGTTTTGCACGTACGCCACGTTGATAAATGACACCCCGGGCCTTTCTTACAGGGTGGCGGCTTTTCAAGTGCCGTATCAGGAAAAACACAGGTGAAATTTTCTCATTAATGATTTTATCCAGTCCCAGGCGCCTAAACCAAGCCAACAAAGTGAGCAGGGCACTGGCACACCAAGATGGAATGAACCCAATATTGATGTTATTACACCAGTGCCTGACAAATCAATATGGCCGCCATGAGAAAGGTCTATTGCAGTCCTTGTCTCTGTTTGTCTTCTACTGTTTGACGGATCAATACTGGTGGGAGTTGTGTGCTTATAGCCCACTAGAGGTTTACCCAGGTCAACGTTTCCCATGCACCTCTGCAGAGCAATTCAAGGAACAACAGGAGTTATAGACACCGTAGAGATAGAGTAGGTCTAGACCACACTTTATTTCACAAAGACCCAACAATTTCCCACAAGTAAGCATTTGGTGGTACAGTGTTTAGGAAAAACTTTCAGAAACCTTAGACCGACCCAGGCTCTTAGTGGGCACAGAGACATATATACAGACATGGGGAAATATGATTCATAATAATTATAGTAGTTGGTATGATGAACAATGCCAGTACCAATAACGACTATACCTAGAACTAATAGTAGCAGTGCAGGGCGTTGAACAGGACCACGGAAGCAGATGCAACCACGGTCCAGGTGCCACCCCAATCCATATAAAACTGAGAGGCAAGAAAACCATAGGACTCCGGGGAATAAGCTCCAGTTAAGTTTCAGAACAAGTGTTTTCTGTTAGATCTCAAAACTCATCGGTTCAAGAGGCCTTTCATGTCCTCTCCACCTTTCTTTACCATCTTCCTGCTGTTGACCTCAGCTGTCCTTATATCTTCTCTCTAAGCACTTTCATCTCAAACTGGAATTTAAATTTCTGGACAGGAGTATTCCTCACGGCTGTACCCTTCCCTCGTTTAGGTGTTGCTATTAGTTGCTGGGTGGATTCTGAGCTAATCTATTGTTGCTCTGCATAAAGGAAGCACATAACACATAACACTGTTGTTGTTTAGGGTTTTGATTGGGGTTATTTTTCCCGTTATACCTCCTTGTGTTTGTTTCTTAGTTTTCTCCCCGGTCTTGTGTGGTTATCTCTGTCTTGTGATTCAGGTAAGTGTCTGTTTTTTCTTCTTCCTGTTTTGTTTTGGTAGTATGGTTTCCTGTCTTGTCTAGTCTTGTCTAGCTTTGCTTTGGTGCCTGTCTGATTGTCCTGCCCCGCCCCAATGTGGTTCACCTGATGTCTCACCTGTTCCCTGTTACCTCGTTACCTCTTGTAATTAACCCCTGTGTTCTCTTTGTCCATGTTCAGATCTTTTTTGCCAGTCTGCCAAGCCTGTTTGTCCCTCGTCTTCCTGTGAGTTCCTGTTCCTGCATCCAGCTTCCCTGTGAGTCTCCCCTGCCTTTTTTTTTTTTTTTTTTTTTTGTCCTGTCTGTTCTTTGCTCTTTTTCTCCCTGGACCCCTGTGGATTTTGTGTTTTGAAGTTTTTGCATTTGTCTTTGGAGTTTGGACTGTTTCTTCCCTTGTGGTTTGTTCTGTTGTTTTTCAATAAATTCTCCGGCCCTTGCCTACCAACTCTGCGTTTGGGTCCTCCTTCATGCCAAGCCGTAACATAACACACTACGACATTTATTTGATGACTCTGTCAATTCTTTTTTAAACCGACATGTAAAGGCCAATGTGTGTTGATGCATTTTTATTATCATTTCACAATCTACGTGAAATTGGTATTTTACAGTCTATTGACACAATTTTGGTCATTTTTAGCCTTGATTAGAGAATGGCTCGAGGCATGGCAGTGTCAGTCCACATCATTGGCCAAGACAGAAATCTCTTTGGATAGATTGTCATCAAATTTCATTCACATGTTAATGGTGCCCAGAGGATGAAACCTGATAACTTTGGTGATCCCAGCAGACACCGTGTCCAAATTTAAGAGTAAAATTTAAACTCTCCTCTTCGATGAAACTTATAATTAGGGAGTAAGGAGTGGCAGCGTTTGCCCAGACATGCGGGGGAGGGCGTGTTGCTGCAGACACAGCACCCTCCTCTTCTCTTCATAGTCATTCTAATCATCTACCAATCCTCATAGAGCTGGCTCAGGCTTGCCTTGGACCAGCTATGAATCATATTTCTCTATATCTGTATCAGCGTCTGTGTCCAAACCGGCAGTGACAGACGCCCCCCCCACCAAGGTTTCTGCCTAAAGCAAGTTATTCCTTGCTACTGTTGCACCAGTTGCTTGCTCTTGGGAAATTGATGGGTCTTTGTAAATTATAGTGTTGTCTAGACCTACTCTATTTGTACAGTGTCTTGAGATAACTCTTTTTATGATTTGATGCAAGAAATAAAACTGAATAGAATTGATTCCCTGACTTTATATTGAGTGCCATCATTCTGCCTACCGTCAACCATCCCAACAGCTGGAACATTTGGATTTCTCAATTAAGAATTTTTGCTTATTTGTCCTTTTGTAAAACAAAACTTTCATTGTTTTTTTTATACCTTTAACTTCGTTTGTAGTTGCAGCTATCCAGTAGAAAAACACACAAACAAGTCCTTAGGAAAAGAAAAATGGATTCTCTGATCAATAAAGTGCCAGCTAGCCTGTGAGAAGCACTATTCAAACTGATGAGTTTGTCCACAAATCATTACTATAACTTCTATTCACAGAAATTTAGAAACTACTTTGGTTAATTTATTAGTTTCATTTTGTGCCATCAGTTATCGGCATCATTGAGTATCAGATAGAAACAACTGAGCCTGACCCCTCCTCCTAAAGCTTTATGGGAGCACAGCTGTAGCTGTCTCATCCATCCCTCCTTAGAGCTTTCATAGTCGTTATATATCGTGGAGACATAACCAGCTGCCATGCACCTGTGTGGCAGAAGTCCCTTCTGTATGATACCTGCATAGCTCCATAGAACACAGCACGGAGGATATATATAGACACCAGGTATGTCGGACTTTATCCATTGTAACATTGATATTTTGACCCCAGATGAAGATAATAAACCTGTGATGTGGATAATGCACTGGGAAAAGACAAAGAGATGACTGACACATTCTACCTTGATCGTGTTGTTAAAATGAGCCTCAGTAAAAAAAAAGCATTAGACAGCTTTTTTATTTGCTTTATTTTGTATTAATGTCTTTCTTTTTACTCGTATTTTGTATTCTCATGTTTTATTTAACCGTATGTTAAACAAGAACAAAAAACAAAAAAAATATCTTCCTTTACTTCACAATATCATATTAATACAAAACCAAAAAGATATGCGTAAAGGAAATTTTAGGACATATAATAACTTACACAATATACAACATACAACAAAACCCTTACATTACCATTTATTTATGTTAAGGTCACTTTCTTTTATATTGGTCAAGTACTGTTTCTGTTAATCTATTTTTGTATAACTGTGTAACATTATGGCTCTGTTTGTTTGCATTGCTTGGTCCATTCCATATGGTCGCCCCACAAACTCAAATACGCAAACAGGCATTTGCACAAGAGGTTGTTTGAATATGAATGAACCTCTTAGCGATAGCATCAAGCTAACAGTGGATCAGTGTACTGGTATTATGTTCCAGTTAGAGAGACAGACACCCCCGCTGCAGTGACTCCCAGGTGAGACCCGCCCAAACAGACAGATCCGCATCACCCAGCGCCAGAGGTGTCAAGCAACGCAAAGTAAAGTACAAATACTTTGTTATGTTACTAAAGTAGAAATTTGGGGTATCTATACTTTACTGGAGTAATTATTTTACTGCAGACTTTTTATTTCTATTCCTTACATTTTCACGCAATTCAATCAATCAATACAAATATATTTATACAGCACTTTACTGCTTAACATCAGAAACCAAGTGTAAAAACACAAATCATACAATAGAAAGAATAAACACATTTATCTGCACTTTCTACTCCTTACATTTTAAAAATAACCTTGTTACTCCTATTTCATTCCAGCTTTTCATCATTCAAAAAACCACAAAAAATAAAACTAAATAGCTACCCAGACAAATCGTTCCATCCGGATAGAGGGAATTTTATTGTTGGATGAGAAGTACAAAAATGTACCATTCAGACACCCTATTGGTTTGTATTCCATCCATCACACCTACACACGACACAAATCACGTCAAACTCCAGCGAGGAAGTAGCAGACGTATGTAGCCCGGTACGAAGATGTCCGTGGCGGAGACTCAACAGAACTCGAGCGAAATGTCCCAACCAAGCACCGGCAATGTACTTGTCTAGTTCCATGATCTTACACCCGTTACCCTCACAGATTCCTGCAGCTGTGCTATTCAAATCTTCTTCTGTAAATGTAACGTATATTTGAAATAATGTACCACACTTGCAATTTCTCCCCCACCAAAACCGCATAGTATTGCATGTGTGGGTGCATTGCGTAACAAAAACTGGGACGCCACATTTTAGCCTTGTG
>NC_045750.1:17722678-17724650 GCF_008692095.1 Etheostoma spectabile | reverse complement strand
CGGACGGATAATTTGACTCTGTAACAGCCCTTAGCTTTTGTCGTTAATGGCATTTAATTTTCTTTACATTACTTTTACTTTTATTCTTTAAGTAGTTTTGAAACTTTTACACTTTGCCTTGAATTAAAAGCTTGAGTTGATACTTCAACTAAAAGGAAGTTTTTCCTCGCCACTGTCGCACTGTTGCTTGCTCTGGAGGAAACTACTAGAACTGTTGGGTCCTTGTAAATTCTGGAGTGTGGTCTAGACCTACTCCATCTGTAAAGTGTCTCGAGATAACTCTTGTTATGAATTGATACTATAAATAAAATTGAATTGAATTGAATTGAACTCCTACAGAAGTTCTTTCAAACCCTAGTACTTCTACCTGAGCATTGAATGTGAATACTTTTGACCCCTCTGTCCAGCGTTCACTGAGTCATCGGCTGAAGGGCTCACTTTATCAAGTTCTAGTTTTGTTGCTGTAACATATGAGAACCAGTCTAATCTCTGTGTGCAAGTTCTCATAGTTGAGCAAAGCATTTATGAGAGTAATGACACATTAGGTGTGCAGACGTATGGGCTAAAAAGAAGAAAAAAATGGCCAAAAGTAAATGAAATGCAAATTCCAGATCCAAATACCCTAATGTTTCTAATGTCTAATTGTGTTTTCACATTGGATGATAGTTGTATTCACGGCACCTTAACATGCAAAAGAAATAGAAATAGTTTTTAAGCTCCAACACTAAAGGGTTAAAAGCTGTAATCTGCGACATTGCCCCTCATCAGTATTTGTTTTATGTACTCATCTTCCCCTTCAGCTCTCTAATGGCTTTATTGCAGGTATTAGCATGTTAGCTTTGTCCTGGCGGTGAGTGAACCATGGAGGCAGCCAGCGCCACCGTCTTCGTCACTGTTCAGAGGATCTACTACCCTTTACTTTGTGTCATGGGTATTCCAGGTTTGTATCTTGTCATCTTGTTTGGTTTTTGGCTGTCCATGCTTGCATAGCTTTCATCAGAGCACTCACAACTTTATAGGTCATTAATGGCGTTCTTGTTGCTAATCAATCGCTTTAAGCTCCCTCTGTCCTGCAGGCAGCATTCACCATGCAAACTATGACCATCTGCCCTCAGAAATCAATAGCCATGGTTTATGAATGACTAACATTATAGCAATATGCTACAAACATAAACACATATTAAAGAATATTCCTGAAATACATGAAAACTGGTGTTCAAACCCACATTCAGATAACAAAGTTTCTTTGTTTTCTGTGTTCTTTGCAAGACGCAGTGGTGGAAGAAGTATTCAGATCCTTAAATAAAAGTACTAATACCGCACTGTAAAAATACTCAGTTGCAAGTAAAAACAGACCACTGTATTGAAAATGTTACTTAAGTAAACACATGCAAGTATCATCAGGAAAATGTACTTAAAGTATTAAAAGTAATCTGGCCTAGATGTGGAAGTCATAAAGGGCCAGAACCCGTTTTGGTGCTGGCAGTGGTGTGTGGACGTGTAGCCTAGCTTAGCTCAAAGACTGGAAGTAGGGGGAAATGACTACAAAAGACACTGTCCAGCCGAATTTGCAAGGGACTAGTATTACTTGGCAATAACTTGATCCTGTGCGAATCTGCACTTTAAAGTTCGACCACACAGGCCAATATATCCATCTGAACTTTGTGTTGCTGTCTTCCAGCCAACCTCTTTACCTTCTACATGATCTGTTTCCGTAATTGCGGGATGTCCGACACAGCCATCATTTACCTGAGCTGTCTGGCCATCGTAGACACTTTCTACCTGGTGTGGGTGATCCTCATTGACTTGACCCTCACCTTCTGGCTCCTGCAGCCCTTTTGGCACTCCCATCCCTGGTGTGGCATTCTGGGATTCCTGCAGTTTGGATCGCTCTACAGCTCCTCCTGGACCGTGGTGGTGTTCACCATTGAGCGCTACCTCGTTCTCCGCAGCACAGCGGCCAAGCAGCACT
>NC_045750.1:17676914-17722668 GCF_008692095.1 Etheostoma spectabile | reverse complement strand
CTGGGCCACTAAAGTGACGTGTGTGGCTATCGTGCTGGTGGCGCATGTTGTCTCTGTGCCGATGGGCTGGATCAACGTTGTCACACCAGTTAACCTTACAGTGGACGGGGAGAACGTGATTCTGCCCCGGTGTCATTACCGCAATCACGCCTACTCTACTGTCATAGTGTGGATAACTACCTTTCTCTCAGGAGGAGTCCCCATTGTGTTGGTCATCATCTTCAACTATCTCATCGGGTACCACCTGTGCCACGCCAACAAACTCTTCACCAAGGAAGAGCTTCGCGTCATGCATGGGAGGAGCACCAGGGGCGTGTTGAGGAGGACCATCCTGCTGCTGGGCACCGTCTCCGTGGCCTTTGTGGTCCTCAGCCTGCCCCGCTTTGTCACATACTGCATCCTGAGGACCAAACACAGCCACGAGAACCGCAACGACTACAGCATCCCCATCAATGTGGCCGGGGACGTGGCTAACATGCTGCAGAACCTCAACTCTACCACCAACTTCCTGCTCTACTGCATGGTCAGCCGGCGCTTCCGGCGGGAGCTGGTCCAGGTGGTGACTTGTAAGGCGAAAGCACGTAAGCTGAGCTCTGTCCTCACCCACACCACCATGAAAGTCTTCTCAGTGGTGGATCATAAGACCTCACCATCCAGGGAGCCTGTGACTGTAGTGCTAACCAATCTCAAACGGATTGTAGAATAGAAAGGATTTGGAAGAACGGACAGAGATCAGGCATTCAAAAAGTATGAATGTTTATTCTTTTATCTTTTTATTCTGACAAAATGATCTACTTACTACCTTTTTTTCAGGGCTTTCAACGACATTTTATAGTCCACATTGACGGATACGTACCCAGGTCCAATGATAACAACCAAGCTATCCCCACATAATCCGATTAAGTAGACCTTGAGTTATGACTCATAGTATCCTTTCATATTTGTTTTGTGTTTTTGTTTATAGCCACCTGCTATGGGGGCTACAGGGATGGCAAGGTTGGTCAGTCTGAAATACATCAACTTGTTGATGTGTTTTCATGAATATTTGTGTAGACATTCATGACCCACAGAGGATTAATCTTAAACCATTTTCACATGGAAACTCCAGTCATTGTTTGGAGTTACCTTTGGCACACATGTAGGAGGTGACACCTTTAATGTTCCAATTCTTGGATTAGGAAGAAATACCAGCAATTCTGAAGTTGATTGATTTGGTAAAATTTCAAAAAATGTGTATGGAAAGGCAGGGTGGGCATAATCTGAGAGAAGAACTAAACTTGATAAAGTCTGTGCATCACGATCTGTGGGGTGGGTTTGCGGAATGGTTTAGACTTGGTGATAAAAACGTCGTACAATCATTATAAAGTTTAAAAAGTTGTATAAATGGCATCTGGGTAGCTCACCTGGTCGAGCGCATGCCCATATACAGAGGGCTACTCCTCGATGCAGAGGCCGCGAATTTGACTCCAACCTCCACCCTGTTGCTGCATGTCATTTCCCCCTCTGTGTCTTCAGCTGGCCTGTAAAAATGGAAAATGCCCAAATAATAATATTAAAAGTTGGGAGTGTGGGTGATTAGGGTAATGGGTTGTTTAGTGCAAAATAAAACAAAATGTTTGTTAGGTGTTTAAAATTAAATATATTTTATGTATTTTTGTTTTCTATTAATAAATAATATAAAATATACTGCATGATACATACAGATACAAAATACATAATATATTGTATTTAGGAACTATTTTAAAATTGAAAAAGGGGTGGGAAAAAAACAAGCTTAAGCTTCATCCCGCTCCTTTTCAGACAGATTGAACATTTTGTTTGTAACATTTCAAAGATATTGTTTTTCCATTCCTCTCATTGTGTTTTTATATCTTATTTTATTGTTATTTTTTTGGTTTGAAATGAAAATAAAAAAAGATAAAAAGAAACCAAAAGCATTCCCATCAGTCTTTATATAGTATAACAGTATACCTGATAGAGCGTCCGGATAGCACACTTGGTGGAGCGGGTGCCCATGTGTAGAGGTTAACTCCTCGACCCAGTGGGCCAGGGTTCGACTCTGACCTGCAGCCCTTAGTTGCATGTCATTCCCTCGCTCGCTTGCTCTCTCTCTCTCTCTTTCCCTTTTCATGTCTTCAGCTGTCCTGTCAATAAAGGCCTTAAAGTGCCCCAAAAATTGTGAGTAAGTCATTGTAATGTGAGGTGTGGGTGAACCATATTAACGATAAGATGTGATCAAGAGGCCTCAACTTAGCCTTTTTCTGTTGTTATTGTTGTATAGTGTTTTTTTCTGTTTTTAAAATGTTTTGTGTCTGTATACCCTGTACTGTGTCTTTGAGTGCTGAGAAAGGTGCTGAGAAATATTACTAATATCATTATTATTATTATTATTCTCTGGTATGTAGCCTAGTTGTAGGTTCTATGTCACCTGGGTCACGTGCAGGTCACGTGCAATAGAAAAAGGAGAGCAACAGGGGACGCCTGGGTAGCCGACCTGGTTGAGCAGGCTCCCCATGTACGAAGGCTCAGTTCTTAATTCAGTGGCTGCACGTTCGACTCTGACCTGCGGACCTTTGTCGCATGCCGTTCCCACTCTCTTCCCCTTTCCTCTCTTAAGTTATACTGTCGACGAAGGCCTACACATGCCCAAAACATTGTCCAAAAACTAAAAAGGAGAGCAACTGGATGCTTTACAGCAGTGGTTCTTAACCTGGGTTCGATCGAACCCCAGAGGTTCGGTGAGTCAGTCTCAGGGGTTCGGCGGAGGCCAAGACACACACCCGACTCATATGATTTGTGATGACACGCCTTGGCCATCATCAGAAGGGTTCGCTGAATACGCATATGAAACTGGTGGGGGTCAGTACCTCCAACAAGGTTAAGAACCACTGCTTTAAAGCCTTTAAAATAAAAACTGCCACATAACATCACATAGTATAATGATTTGTTCCAAATAAAATCGGAATAAATGTGAGCAGCGCTGCAGTGCTATTGTTTGATTAAGTTTATTTCAACATGATAAAAAAAATAGATAAATAAGAACATTTATTGTACAAGCAAGAAAACCAACAAAATACCCAGCAAACATGTGTTATATACAATGTTTCAAATAAGGATTTCTATGTTCAAAAAAGGAGTAGGAAGAAGTTTCTTGTCCTAACTATTTAATTATTTGCTTATTTATATATGCATGCACAGACGTACAGGTACATATACACATACAGGAACCATTCACACACATTCATACATTGTGGCCAAGGCTGCCGTACAAGGTGCCCCATGCTCGTCAGATAAACACACACATTTACACACCGACGGCACAGCATCGGGGGGCAACTCGGGGTTCAGTGTCTTGCCCAAGGACACTTTGAACCACCAATCTTCCGATTGGCACCCCACCACCCTACCGCTGAGCCACAGCCACCCTGTGTGTCAAGTCAAATTGTGTACTTTTTGACTGATTTTAATGAATTGCTTGAATGGTTGAATTGCTTAATGAAAATGGGACTGGTTTAGTTTCAGTTTTAATGTTCTGCATTATTTACATAAATGGGTCACGAGACTGCCCTGCTTTGCATAGTGGGAATATTTCCTGTTTGCCTCAGAACAGGTTTGTGCTGTGGCTGAGGGAGAAGCGGATCCAAGAGAGGTAGGTGTGGGATCACAGTGAAGTTCTACTTTATTCTCTTTGTGTACATTTACACGGACAAACGTACTAAAAACATTTAAGATAAGTTTAATTGTCATTTAAGACGGCATACTTGTCATACCTTTAGATCCGTGATTTTGACCTTTGTACCAGTTGGCAGCGATTGTGTTGATATGTCACACTCAAACACACCTCTCAAGGTACGTGTAGTGTTTCACACCTATTCAGTGAGGAAGAAGCAAGAATGTGTACTGAGAATTCTACTGCTCAACAGTTAATACTTGATCATGTTCATTCTAATACTTTTCTGTCTGCTGTGTACTTTGTTAGACGTGCGTTTCCATTCGGGATTATAGTTTTCACTTCCTGGTAATGACTTTGAAAAGTGGACTTTAAATATCTCAGTTGAAACTACACTTGTTTTCTTGTCTCTTGAAGCGCTCATGCTCCGTTGAATTCCTTTCATGTTGTTTTCCTTTTCTCTTTACCAGAGGCAACAGACACTTTTTCTCAGTGACAGTATGGCCTCTGCTCAAGGTAGGAAACAAAACAGACGACATCAGACTTGCAGCAGTCAGTCATCTGTTGAAAATATCTGAGAAAACCGGTTTGTTAACTCTTGTTGTTAGGACTTTGCCCTCACCAGAGTGTTCCCGTTGAGATGGATGAGAGCATGACATCCTCCAGTCTGGACTTGGTCCTGCCTCCTTCTTGCAAACAGTGTAGTGGACACACAGAGACCAGCAGACAGCTGCAGGAACATGGCTATGAGCAAGCTAGGGGGGCAGCAGACAACGTCAGCCAGTGGAGACTTCCTGAGAGCCTGCACCAGCATGAACCCAGAGGAGCCAGTCATGTGGCCCCGGGATCTTGTTTAATCCCCGTTAAACACTCAGGGGAACGGTTCGCAGATGTTTTGCATCATGGTCTCAGAGAGCAGACGCCGCTGTATGTAAGGGACTTCCAAATTCACCAAAGCGGGGGCTTTGCAAGTCCTTCAAACTGGCCCCAGGATCACTCTGTGGAGGAGGCGGAACACTTGGAGCCCCCTCAATCACTCAAGTCTGGTGTTAACTACACCAACCACGTCCCATCACAATACCCTGCAGCAGCACGCATGCCCGGTAAGATTCAGTGAAGCATTATCATTAGAAATCTGGGTCCAACTCGATTTCACTAAGGGCCACACTGGAGAATTAGAATCACGTCAAGGGCCAGACCTGTATGTTTATTGTCAAACATCTTTTACTGTATTATTTCATTTCTCATTTAGCCTTCTCCAAATTTGGTCAACAAAAAGTCAGCCCAAAAGTAACTTGACAAAACACCAAAAGAAAAACATCCAACGGAAAAAGTGGCAAAAACGTCTTTTAAAAAATAGACCAGGTTGGCTCAGTGGTAGAGCAGGCGCACATGTACCCCAGGGTTCAAATCTGACCTGTGACCATTTCCTGCATGTCTTCCCCCTCTCTCTCTCTCTCCTTTCTCACCTGACTGTCCTGTTGAAAATGAAAGGCGGAAAAGCCCCAAAATAATCCTCAAAGTGACGAAAGCTAACATTTACAGTGAAACTAAATTGATATGCAGGCCGGATCAAAATCTGAAAGGAGCCGGATTTGGCCCCCGGGCCTTGGGTTTGACACATGTGGTGTAGACGTTCTCACATTTGTTTTTCAATGTTACGCTTAAATGCAGCAGATGCATAATCTCGTTGACCATAAGATTTCAATGATTTTATAATTTTACAGTGACAGTTTTGTTGTTGGTGACATCATGTCTGCTACTATTTCTTATTTGATGAAAGGCCAAGATTTAAACTTAATACAGGGTCAGTTGAAATTACACATTACATTACATTACAGTACATATTGTCTCTCTTACTTCTAGTAGGCTATATACAAGACATATACAAGACACATACAATATATATGCTATATACGATATATTATATATACATATATACATATATACATATATATATATATATATATATATATGCAGATAGTATGTGTATTTTTTTTATTTGTCTAGGTTTGAGATATCTTTCTGTGAGAATTCTCCCCACCTATTCCCTCCCCACTGCCATGAAGAGATATATATAGTTTTGTTGGGGGTGTACACATCATTAAAAAGTAATGTTGCACGTCTGTGGATTATCAAAAATAAATGGGATATTGTTTTTGGAAAAACACAGTTTAAAGTTTTAAAAAATTAAATTGCTGGGGACCCCCCTCAAGGAACCCTGTGGTTTCCAGACCTCACTTACAGAACCACTGTGATAGCTAGTGTCATTAATATTAGGTAATTAGTCATTTTGGGATACAATATAATATGTTTTGCAGTAGCCTATTATTGAATAATATTGGCCTGCAGGAACCTAAATCTGCTATTATATGGAAATTCTTACGTCACGGGGAAATTGGGACAATTAACTGCAAGTACCTCAAACACCACTACAAAATGGCAATCACATTATGTAGTGCACTATTTCTGTGATCGAGAAAAAGAAAGAGGAAAAAGCATCAGGAGGATCAGCCAATCATATTCATGTTTAAGGCAGAGGATTTTTGGATATTATAGAATTGGATATTAGTAATAATATTGAAAGTGGTGACAGTGTCAGCATGTTGTTGTAGGGCTGTTATGGACAGCTACAGTTGGTTCTGTAATGACAAGACAGGGCCTTTTTAAAGGAGTGGTGAGATGAAACGGATGGAATGTTTACAGGTAGGTTATTCCAATCCGAAGGGGCTCGAAACATAAACTTTCTGAGCTGTAGAGGTAGATGCTGAGGGAACAGGATGAAAAAACTGCAAAGAGTGTCTCAAGTGATAGAGGAACGGGGTACCATGGGCTGTTTTAGATTTCAAGTGACTGTGTTTTCAAAAGCAGGATTAATGCTACTTCATACATATGCCATATTTGGTACATGTGAATTGATTCTGCCCAGATGCAATAATCACAACATCAGTGATGGATTTAGTTCTAAAGTTGGCCTCCGAACCCTTCCAAACGGTTTTGTTTGGCTGCTGCTCACTGTGTTTCCGTTTGAGGGGATTACCTCATTACTGCTGAGTTGGAAACATCTTGTATGCCTGCTCCTTACATGTCTCTCTGAAGGCCCAAATCCAATGCAGGGGAGTCGTCTCAGGCAATGTGCGTGCTGCCCTCCAGCAAATCTGCCCCGTCATAATAACATCTATTATCATCAGGAGCATGGTTACCCAGCGGATCCATGCAAGGAGCCTCAACACCACCAACCGTCATGGTATGAGAACCATTTCTGTCCTGTTTGTTATTATGATCTAAAGGGAACATTGATTCGTATAATACTTAACAGATGTTCTGCATACATCTCTGTGTGTTCGGCTCTGTTTATTTGCACAAACAAGGGAAATACGTACAATAGAATTTTTTTAGAAAAGCAACTGGTGCAGGTGAGAAGCCCGAAAAGCATGTTCAACGTCCTCCCCAATTACAAAATCAAATATATGCTAAAACATGCTCATTTCTCTGCAAAAGAGTTTTCAAAAAGCAACGAAACAAACAAGTAAACATACACACTATGTAAATATATATCAGGTTTACACAGATACACAGTTAAAGCAAGGAAAACCAAAGAAAATCCTTTGAGTCAGACCATAACTTAAGAATTAAGATGAAATTAAACACATTTTTACTATGACCTGAATACAGCAGAGACATTCATGTTTGTAGTGACATAATCTATGACTTCCTCAGCAGTGGAGCTCTAAATCTGATTTTCAAAAAGGATGTCTAGATGTACGACAAGGACAAAGGAAATCCTTTTTTTGTCTAGTTGTGTGCGAGTCAATATCTGAAGAAAGAGTTAAAAAAAAAAGTGAAATGTGGGCGCGTGGGTGGCTCACCTGGTAGAGCATGCCTATATGTCCGGACTTTTGTTGCATGTCATTGCTCTTTCTCCCCTGTCCTATGTAAATAAATGCCTAAAAAATGTGACTATAATAAATAATATACAATACACCAAGCATCTTCAAAGACCTCCTGTTTACATGATTAATATGTTTTTGTCCAATTTAGCCGTTCATCGACAATTATTCCTAAGAATTTAGATGTTTTTTATTATTTTCCTCCACAGGACGCCACCCTGTGATAGACAGCAACGAGATGCCGCCCCTGGGTCTGTGGCCCCTCTGAGAGATGTGATGCATGAAGTCTGTGTCAATCCCTCCCTGCAGGCTGGTCCAGGACCAGCCACAAAGGAGATCAGGAGGACCATCAGTCTGTCTGAGGAGTGTAGTAAGTTACATCGTTGACTACGTTTACATGCACATAATAGTCTGTTTTTTGCTCTTATTCCGAAAAAGACAAAGCTAAATAAGCTATTCACGTGCCTAATGAAAGTGAATATTCCTCTAATATTCCCTTTTATATGTTGTTGTGCAAAATACAATTTCTTTTGTTGGACATGTGCATGCAACATTTTTTTTCTAATCCCTAAGAATGTAAAAGCTAAGGACGCTGAACTTCTTTTAACAGGGAAGGTTTTCATCACATATTCAGTGGATACAGCCAAAGAAATCCTGCCTTTTACCAAATTTCTCATTGACCAGGGGTTCAAACCAGCAGTAAGTTATACCACGTCTTCCATCACTTTGGTTCTCAGTGACTTTCCATTATGAAGACTCACACTCTGCCTGTCTGTCTACAGATTGACATCTTTGATAATCCAATGCAAATAATGGGCATCACCAAGTGGATGGACAGATATTTGAACGATGTAAGTGGAACTAATGAGTCGGAGCGGAGAGAATGAATCAAAAAGGTAATGCTGACAGTGAGACGTTGCTTTACAGAAATCAGTGCTCATCATCGTGGTCATCAGCCCCAAGTACAAGGAGGACGTGGAGGGAGACGGAGACGACGAGCACGGCCTGCACACCAAGTACATTCACAATCAGGTGAGAACTCGCACACTCCAATAGGCTGAGTTACTCCGGGGGGGTTTTATTCAAAAACTAAAGTTTTTTTAAAGGTACTCTGCATAGTTTCTGCCGCCCCCATGGGGAATTCTAAGTAATGACAACAACACTGTTGGCGCGTCCACATGATACAAGTCATCCGTGACCGCGCACTTTAACATGAATCCAACATTTTATTAGCAAATTTAAATCAACCTATTTTTGCAAAAATAAAACATTGATAGGCTTGCTGCCCCATAGGATATATAGTCTCTAAGAGCCTATGGCAGGGATCTTCAACAAGGGGCCTGGGACCCCTAGGGAGTCCTCAGAGTAACTGCAGGTGGGCCCTCCAAATTATTGTTAATTTTTGAAAGTTTTTAAAAAAATTCAAATGTCTTAACATGAATTCAACATATTATTAGCAAATATAAATCCACACACTAATTTTAGGCTGCCGGGCCAAAAGGTTAGGTAGTCACTAAAGTAGCCATTCAAAGATAAAGTTAATCATAAGGGTTCACAGTGCCACATGTATGTTCACTAAAAAGGTATGTACAAAGGCTTTGGGTCTACCCGTTACTGTAGGCCCAGTTCATTTTATACAATATTGTACATATTGTATAAATACTACTATGTAGTAGGGGGTCCCTGCTCTGTCTCTCTTTTAGTTAAGGGGTCTCAGGTTTAGAAGACCCCTGGTCTGAGGTATCCACAGATACAGTTAATCCTAAGGACTTACTGTGCCGCATGCATGTTTACTATTAGACATGATTTATAAAATCATGTCACTATCCATTATTTTATTAACTTAGTATTCTATGCACTAAAAAGGTATATTTAAAAGCTTTAGATGACCCACACACTATTGTAGGCCCAGTTTATTATAAAACTTAATTTTATACAATATACTGTATATCCGTGTCTTTCAGTTAAGGGGTCCCTGGCTTAAAAACCGTTGAAGGTCTGACTGCACTGGGCCTTTGGATGATTTCGCTGCACTTTATTTTTATGTATTACACTGTGACTTTAATTGTACTTTGTTTTAATATGTATCATATTGTTTGTTTTATGTAAAGCACTTTGTAATTTTTTACTTTGTGAAAAGTGCTTTATAAATTTACTTACTTACTCATTTACTTACTTATCAAGACAGCTGTCAACAACTGAGTTCTGTGTAAAATATCACCCTCTGGTGGCAGGTTTATGTCATTACACACCCTCCTCCCACGTGACAATATGGCCAGGAGAATGAGGAAATGCCTTGACCTTTTTCAGACTTCAATGAGTTCTGCACATTTTAAAATCAAGGCTGCAGTGTATCAGCAGTTTAAGTACAACTTACAGTAAACATGGACACATGGACAAATGCTAACTATTTTTGGACCACACAAATGTAAAGGAAGCACTTAATTACAGTGTTTTTTTTTAGACTGTATCATTAAGCATATGGAAAACTATAAGCATTGGTTACTGTGTGTTTCTGTTGGTACAGATCCAAAATGAGTTCATCCAACAAGGCTGCCTAAACTTCAGACTGGTACCTGTGGTATTTCCTAATGCATCTAAGGTAAGTACAATAAACAGTACTTCTTCCCACACACATACAACAAGGCAAACTAATCATGTCTGACAGCTGCCCTGAACTGAAGGCAAGCAGGCTATTTGAGCAGGAAGCGGACTTCACAAGAACGCCTCGACTGGGGCAGTGGTGGTCTGCCGCACCAATCAGCGTTACCATCGCAGGGAACCCCCAGGAACTTGGCGGGACTCCCCCTAGCCAGCCAATCCGCAGCATGGAATGGCACAGCCTGTTCCACATCTCAAATAACACATTCCCAGTTTAATACACAGCAGCAGCTGTAACACAGTGAAGGGTATGTTTCCCCAATTACAAAAAGTAAAAAAACAATGTGAGCATAAAAAAATGTATTCTTGACACAGATATGTCAGCTCTCAGATCTTTCAATCACATCTTCTCTCAGCTCCTTTTGCTGAATGAAGACCACATGAGATGACTGAGAAAACATATTTTTGTGATTTGGGTGAAGTGAACTTTTAACATAAGCAGTTCTCCACAGTGCTACCCCTCATTTCAAATCACCAAGCACTATCCAGTACATTAGCGGAGACTACCATAGGCAGTGGCCATTCCAGACCATATTAGATGGGGCAGCCAGCCATTGGGCCACATGTGATTTTAGGGGTACCACATATATTAACCCCAAAATCTATTCATAACGTATTGCATGTAAATATTGTATAAAATCCTTAGAAATACCCACCTCAAATAGACACATTTTTGTATTTGTTTTAGTGGAAATCTTTAGGGGAAGATAGCAGGCTAACAGTAGACGCCACTATATACTTCATCTGAAATTTAAATGCACCATGACATGGTGCCCTTTTGATGCTTTTATATAGACCTTAGTGGTCCCCTAATACTGTATCTGAAGTCTCTTTTATATAGACCTTAGTGGTCCCCTAGTACTGGATCTGAAGTCTCTTTTATATAGACCTTAGTGGTCCCTTAATACTGTATCTGAAGTCTCTTTTACATAGACCTTAGTGGTCCCCTAATACTGTATCTGAAGTCTCTTTTATATAGACCTTAGTGGTCCCCTAATACTGTATCTGAAGTCTCTTTTATATAGACCTTAGTGGTCCCCTAGTACTGGATCTGAAGTCTCTTTTATATAGACCTTAGTGGTCCCCTAGTACTGGATCTGAAGTCTCTTTTATATAGACCTTAGTGGTCCCCTAATACTGTATCTGAAGTCTCTTTTATATAGACCTTAGTGGTCCCCTAGTACTGGATCTGAAGTCTCTTTTATATAGACCTTAGTGGTCCCCTAATACTGTATCTGAAGTCTCTTTTATATAGACCTTAGTGGTCCCCTAATACTGTATCTGAAGTCTCTTTTATATAGACCTTAGTGGTCCCCTAATACTGTATCTGAAGTCTCTTTTATATAGACCTTAGAGGTCCCCTATTGGATTGGACAGATAGTCTAGCTAGCTGTCTGGATTTACCCTGCAGAGATCTGAGGAGCAGTTAACCATAGTCCTCAGAAATCCACTGGAATTTAAAACACCAACACAAAGAAAGAGGAAGATGATGGACATCCAGCCAAAAATTAGGGACATCTAGTGGAATTTCCGAACAATCCCAAAAATGAAACGTTGTTGACATAGACTAGCGCTAGCTCTACCCCCTAACCCTTGGTGCTTTGTGTCTGTGTTACAGAAACATGTCCCCAACTGGCTCCGGAACACCAAGATCTACCGCTGGCCCCAGGACACCCAGGACCTGCTGCTGCGCCTGCTCAGGGAGGAACGCTACATCATCCCCCAACAAGGGGCTGACCTCACCCTCACTGTTCGTCCCCTCTGAGAAAAACTAAACAAAGGACTGACAAATGCGGAACATAAGCAATTTAAAGAAAGAAATGGATCCTTTTGTCAATCCCTCAACATGCTTTAGGCATGAGGACTGTTAATACTGCAGACAATGAGTCGTTAAGTGTTTTCAGATACATCTTTGCTGTTGGTTCTTTCTTTCACAGGTCACTCTCAGTGTCCCTTGATGGCAGCAGTCTGACACAGGTGACAGGGTTGTTAGCTGATTCCAGAGATCATACAGATCTTCATCATAGCCTCTGATTAGTAAGCATGACGCAGCATTTTTGCCAGACCGTCAAATTGCAACTACAGACAGTAATATCTCAATCACATGCCACTGCTTTAATTTTTGCACATCTTTTTTTGCATTAGTGGTGTTATTCAACTTGGCAAATAAAAGTAAATTATTAAAACAATTCTCACTTTTCTAACTATCATCACTACTTCAACTTTGTCTTATGGAATTAAGCTATTAATCCAATTTATCTTTAGCAATTTAGCTATTTAGCATTCACACGCATTTTCTACAGGAAATGCATTTTTCTGACAGATTTAAGTTTATCGTTCACTTTCTGTAAAATCTAGCTCTAGGATTGGTTCACAGGAGTTTGAGCATCACCATGGTACATCGGCAGGAATGTAGGAAGGGCAACATCGGGGAGTGACAGTCACATTACATTCCACACACAGTCATTTAACCCTGGATTGTTAATATGAAAATATTGATTAGTGTAGCTTTAATTATAGCAATCATGAAATAGAAACTGTAATTATTAAAACAGAAGACAAATGTATTGTGAATGGCAAATGATAGTTTGACATTTTGCAATTCATTTTGCTATTCCAAATTAAAATAGTGATTTTTAAACCATCATTACAGACGTTAAGCCACGTTTGAATTAAAATTGTTTTAATCAATTTATAATAGCTTTTCTTTTTAAATGGAACTATTTATTAATAGCTCATAATAAACACTGCAAAGCCTATAATTATTTCAGTGGTACCCCAGTGCACCGTCTGTGTGTTTCTGTAGAGCCAATCATTAACCAGCAGGTGGCAGCATGTCCCAAATAATGACTCCCAGTCTTGGTTACTTCTTCATGGCAACAGCTTCAATTTCCATTCACTATTAGTTTATGATATTGATATTGTGTTTTCATATTGCTTTGGAATAAACGCCACTGTTTTAACTACCCGGTGAGGATATCTGACTGACAATTTTGACTGTGGTTATAAAAAAAAGAGTTCACACGGGTCATGATTGTGCTGAAGGAGCTGCAGACGGGGCCCAGCAGAAACATCCTGTCCATATGTTGAGCGCTAACTCCCTGATAAGCCAGCGTCTTGTGAGAGACAGAGACGTCCAACTGCCATTTTTCACCCTCAACTTCATCATTTGTCCCCCGTCAGTGTGCAAAGACTTCAATTCTGTCAGCCTGTTTACCAAACCTGCCAAAAATGATTTGCTCACATCAGTGAGTGTGTAAGAGGGGAACTCCAGTGATGTCCAGTCCAGGTTTTTATCAGCCCGTTTAACAGGGTGCAGTCTGTAAACACGAGTGCTGCCAGTACCAATAAATCCACAGTTTGTCATTGTTCCAGGACTTGCATGCCACTTGACTCTGCCTTATCTGGTGAGTCTAAAGAAACCAGATGTAGATATCTGGATCCCCCTCTCCGTCTGCCTTGCTTCTTGTAAAATACACTCCCAACACTTGCTCAGTTTATGATTTATTTTTTACGCCTTGATATATCCATGACAACAAGCATCAGTCCTGCTAAAGTGGTTTAAAACAACCTTAATCCATCGGGGGGGATGGTAACACATCTCTGTTCAAAGATGTCCGCGGCATCATCAACTGACTTCTGGTCCATTACCTTTTCTTTTTTTTTAACAGCGTTTTAATTCATTTTTCTTTGCAATTATGACAGTATTACAGTAGATGCTCACCTATGTCTTCTTCTTTTTTTCGCACACAAGCCCAAGTCTCTCCGTGACCTTTGACCTCGTCCCAGTGGATGTGGTTTGGTTCTGGTGTTGACAGACAGCTGCTGTTTTCTGTTTGTGGAGAAAAAAAAATGCTCCACAGTCACTGCAGTGACGGAGGAAGGCTGACCTGATTGTTACTGATACATCACACTGTGTCAGAGTGTCCCATTCAGCCTGGATGTCAAATTAGAACAACAAAAACAAGAAAGGAGGAGATACTAGGACAAGAGCACTTCTCTTTAAATTAAGAGTTCAACAAAGCTGTCATTTAAAAACACTGGGTTAAAAATATAAAAATACAATATGTTTCCACTGGGAAGAGGTCAAAGGTCATTGACCAGATGGATTTCATCAGTAAATAACATAAATGGCTGGCTTCTGGCTCTAAAGAATCATTGATAGTGACACTTGAGACATGGATGGTGGACATAAAAGAGGACATTTTAGAATATAATTGGAAGGAAGGTTTTGACTAATTTAAAGTTATTCCAATTTAATTGGCTGATGCCGACATAAACAACTAAAAAAAAAAACATTCTGGAGGGACATGGTCAATAAAACCATGTTCATCTTGTGTATGAACATTCCACTTGACCCTAAGATGGTTTTGCTGCACCTGTATCCCATAGGCGTACATCTGATCTAACAGTTGGGGGGGGTAGCAAACCTACTGAGCAGCCACTTAATATCATATTGAGCAAAACACAACTGTAGATCTTTAATATTAACCCTGATATCAGTTCCCACACATAACGTTAAGCTTATCGCCGTGTTAATGTTGGTCGTAGTGGGTGCATTTCTATCCAACAAGCTAGGTAAAAGACATGTTTGAACAGAGACCGGTTACAGTCTCCCCCCATGTATGACCCATGACATCTGAGCCATTCTCATAACAGCTGTATGCAAACTCCACTGGGTAAGGAAACGCTGGTTGGAAGATCAGGAAAAAGCTAGCAAGTGGCCCTTGAATTGGTAATATTTGTTGATTACGTGATGCTGAATACACTGGGAATTTGTCTGGGGCTGTTGGCATAAATAGTTTAGATCAAACTTATTTGGGTTCCTCTGTGTACCTCTATAAGTTTTCACTGATGTGGGATTGGCTTGATGAAGCCTGGATTTGTATTTTTGGGGGATCCTTTCCTTTAAGCCACAGGGTGGCACTGGGTGGCACCCTGCTGCACACTACTACACTCTACTATGCCCTACAACGCCTTGCTATGCCCTGCTACGCCCTGCTGCACCATAATACGCCTTACTATGCCCTGCTATGCCCTGCTACGCTCTACTACGCCCTGCAGTGCCCTGCTATGCCCTGCTACGCTCTACTACGCCCTGCAGTGCCCTGCTGTGCCCTGAACTGCTACAACTATTAATTCTATAGTTCCATTGTCTTTATTGTTCCTATGATTGTTACTGTTCATCACCCTCACCGGCAGCGGTAGATGTTCACCCACCAAGAGCCTGGGTCTATCAGAGGTTTCTTACTACAAGTAAGTTTTTCCTCACCACTGTTGCACTAGATGCTTGCTTTTGGGGAAATTACTGGAATTGTTGGGTTTTTGTAAATTATAGTGTGGTCTAGACCTACTCTATCTCTAAAGTGTCTTGAGATAACTCTTGTTATGATTTGATACTATAAATAAAATTGAAAGCTGAATTGAATTCCTTAACTTCATTAATTCTCCTCCATCATTATCGCTGAGAGGAAAGAAGGTGCTGATGATAGCGGTAAGTAGTAAATTGCACTTTCACCATCACAGTTTGAGACTCTGCTCCCACTGAGGACATCCATACATATGCTCTCAGTGTACTGTGAAGCACTTTAGATAAAAGCTCCCAGCAAACACTGCATTAAATACGGCACATATAATATTTCTGGGTCAGATTAATGTACATTCTCGTTGAACTCAGAAGTGGTGCTGGCAGACGTAAGCAGATGCCTGCGGATTGGTTCATTAAGACGGTCAGGCTCTCACTCAAGGTCAGCACACACTCTAGCAAACAGAGGTTCCCTCTCCATCGGGATGAGAATGCAAATGAACCACTTTTCATTCTTGTCCCCGGCATGAACCGGACCGAACCAGCTGTTTAGAGAGGTTATGGCCCTATCAGTGGAGAGGGGAAAGCAGTGAGCTCAGCACATCCACCACTGCTGCCTGCTATGCATGGGCCATTATAGGAATGTGACTGGAATACTAAACAGCTCAAACATGTGTAGGAGGCGAAACGGCATCAAACACACTGCGACTGAGCTACCTCTTGTGGCAGAGTCACAGAAAAAGTCTGCTCGGGAGGTTTTAAAATATTCAACAAGGCTGTCGGTTATAAATGATAAAGCCTTACATGTTCTATATTATGCTCATTTTCAGGTTCATATACGTATTTGGGGTTTCTACTAGAATATGTTTACATGCTTTAATTTTAAAACACACATTATTACTGTGACAGTTTCTGAATACGGCTGTGTGCATTGCTCTGTGGATTGAGCGTTTTTATACTTTGACAGTTTTTATTTAGCACCTCGACCTGATTTAAAAATCATAAGAAAAAAAAGAAAAAAAGAAGACATGGGACCTTTAATTTAATGTGTGACTTTAAAGTCATTAAGGTGGAAGGACTGTAATACCACTAAAATTAGGGCTGCGCGATATGAGGAAAATATCTCATTGCGATTATTTTGACTGATATGGCGAATGCGATATGATTCACGATATTGGAGGGAATGATCGTTTTTGTATCATTCTCAGTTTTGAAAATTATCAACATTGAAAGAAATCAAAATGATTACAGTGTGATTTTTGCGAGGATCTTTACTAAAAGATTCTTTTAGTCTGTATGTTAGGATCTGCAGCCCTAGTCCGTATTGCGATGTTGATACAATTGCAATTAATTGTGTGATCATGTTTAGAAGAAATATTAGATTATCTAAGTCGATTCAGAGTCAAAACAGATATTTACATGTGATAAATTGTAATTCGGACACTTATAGAATCTAAAATCATAAATAAAACAAGGAATTCCCAATGGAGCAGAATTTCAGAAATTCTGAGGTCATACATTGTAATTCCACCAGTGCCACCCAGCCCCCAAGAGATTCTTAAATTACAACCCAAAACACCAGTATATATATATTTTTTTGTATTTTTAACATTTTTACATTTATTTAACTATTAAATTATATTTTTATTTACTTATACAATGGTCTAAATGTTGTTCCAATGCCAGTCACATTTAAGAATACTGGTCATATCAAATGCCAGAATTTATTTGTGATTGATACAGAATATTAATCAATAAAAAAAACAAAGAACAATACAATGTCTGCAATGAGCTACAACCCTGAAGAGGAGATACAGTATACAGTATGCCCAGACTGTTCAAACTGCCTTTATGAAAAATTACTATAATCAATAATGAATACAAATGATATAAATATTTCAGATGTGACCAACATGTCAGTGTTAGTCCGTGGTGGCCTCATGTTCATCTCACTGTATTTTATGATAATTTCATCCTTTTGTATCAATGTAATATTCCCATGTAAGTTAACAGTGTATCTGCTAAGGGAAGCCCAATTGCTCTTAATGGAATTTTCAATAGGCTTGAACTCTTCTTGTATAATCTCTTAACGGATTTGATGTTTCTAAGTGAGAGCTATTTGTTTTGATGTATGTTGGGATAGCTGTTTTTTCTTCCTCAAAGCCCAGGAAACAGCCAATAAGAAAGGTGTTCCTTGCCAATAGGGAAAGTGATGCTTTCCAGGCTCTGTGACCTGGGTCTGATCCTTGTTTTGATGCTGCACTGCCAAATGGGGTGAACAGTCTCAAGCTTTCCATTAAGTTCCACAATGCTGTTTCTCATTTCCTTGCTCAAGTGCATGTAGCTACAAAATAAAAGTCAACCAAGGGCGTCAGTTTGAAACTGTTAGGCAGTCTTTGCTGCAGCACCATAATGTCCACTTCATTGTTGGAACTTCAGTTTTTGAAAATTTACAGACAATAGACATATGCAAAGGACTAAAGAAATAAAATGTTTTTTTTCATCCCTTTTCTCTTTCATTATTTTTAATCTAAAAGTAATCTTCCACCGGGCTGTAGTGCAGTCTTCGGGTGTCATATTACATAAATAGGGAGTTAGGTAAGAACCTAAGCTTCCTGCAGGTTTAATTTGATATGTAGTATGATGAACTGATCAATAACCAGGCTTCTAGATTTGACAATATGCTCTCCAATGTTATTGTTTTATCTAAAGAAATTCCTGTATTGTTTAAGCATTTAGAGCAAATAGGATGGCCACATTTTCCAAAATGCCCTCTTGGTGTTTTGTGGGTGAAAAGGAGACGGACCTTGGCTTCAAGTAATTTCCAGTTATCACATGTAGGGGAAGAAACGTGGACTGAACCATTTAGGAAAGGAAACTTGCTCCACTGCAGCTGATTTTCAATCCATGCACATATTTTACACTATCATACTAGAAACAATTAAGGGTGCATTCTAGACTCATCTTACCATGCTAACCATTTGTTAACTTCCCCATTCTAATAAAACACAGAAAAGTAGTAGACAGCCAGGTTGTGCAGCAGCCCTCACCCAGAGGCCGTTCATGTATTTCTAAGTTTCTCCTGTCCATAAAACACTGTGGTGGCATCTTTACAATACACATCATAGTTGGTTTGTGTTGCTGTTGACATCCCACTGGGAATGCTTGTTTTATTTATTTAGCCTATTATTTAACGCACGGGTTAATTGATGGCCATGTTATGTTCACACCACTTGTTCATATGTTAGTGTTGTAATTCCCTTGCCCTTGCGTGTCTTGCCCCCCTCTCCTGCCTGGGTTGTTAAAAAACTTATGGCCAACATTGGGATTGTATGTGTTAGCTGTTTTAAACCTTTCGCTCTCCACAGCAGTTTTTCCAGCTTGCTACAAATCTGCGGTAGTTAAACCATTATTGAAGAAAACAAATCTGTCTTCCAGCAGATATTAGAATGGCATGTTCAACTGAGGTTTTAAAATCAAAGCTTAAGACTTACTAATTCACTGCTGCTTATGAGTCCTAAATGTTCAATTATTTTGATGTCTTTGTATATTGGTATTTACTTTTTACTGTCTCGATTTACATTTTTAATGTACTGTTTGCATTTTAATTGTATTCTTTTTGTAAAGCACTTTGATTGAAAGAGCTCTACAAATAAATGTCTTATTATTATTATTATTATTTTTAATTGTATGTGCTGCCCTAAGATTTTGTTATGAGAGCTCAACAAAAAAAAAATCAGCTATGTTGAAATAAAGCATTGAATGTTGAATCTTTATTCTTGGGTCTTCTTCCTGACTGCTGCTGGCCTCATCAACAAGGCCTGGGACCCCCACTGACACTGACTCTCACCCAGCCTCATGAACACTAAAGTGTGGTCTGCGGTATTTTAGTTATTTTTTTTACTATGTCTATCGTGACTTTTACGCACCAAAATAGCAAGAGATTTAAATTTGATTTTTTTTTTTTTAATTCCTTGGATGTTAAAACCCACAACCTGTTTCTGTTCTGAATCATCAGCTTTGTATGCTATTATTTTGAAATTCCAAACATGATTTTTCCGGATATTACTGGTAAAATCATGTACATTTTGACTTTTACCGTTTTGCTTGAGGACAACACCAAAACATTGGCAGTAATCAACCCTACCCTAAGGAAGACGTCCAAGACTGTCTCCTGCTTGCGAAATAAACGTGTGCGCACTATCGTGGTTAACCGGCTAGACAGTCTATAAAAGCAGCGACCATATTGTCCATTAACAAGTGTGACAGAAGTAAATCTTCCAAAATAAATCGTCAATTTTCACTGTGGTGCTTTGTGTTACTGGGCTGGTGACGCTTCAACATTGCTTTTATTCTGAAAGATTTAGCCGGAAGTACTATTATTTAACCATCTCACTAGCTTACCTCCCCTCATAGGTAAGCTAATGCGGGCTAGCTAACCCATGGAAGAAGAAGGAGCACAACCGAGGGGCTCTCTGATAAAACGGGTCTGGTCGGTAGTTCTGAGGCGTGATATAGTAAGATAACGCTAGATACCGGAAGCCAGAGGAACGTCTTCCTGGCGGAAAACAAAACAAAAAACACCATAGAGAGCGCTAAATCACGGGACAGCCACAATTACAAGTCCAACATGGACCTGACAGATGCAGAGCGTCCGGTAATTACTCTCCGCCGTCGAGTTTAGCTCTCCCCGGCTGCAGCTGAACATAAACGGCGGCACGTCGGGGCGCGCTGGAGCCACGCGAAGCTTTGTTCGCGTTTTTTCATGGGACACAACCGGGCTTCCCCCTGCTTTTTCGTTGTTTTACCGCCGTGACAGCACCCCCCTCGGCTGGTATCGACTGGCCACCGAGGCGAACGCATCTAATGGACTCCTAACAGTAGTTTTTGGGCTTTTCTGACGGTCGGTCCCTCACTAACGGACGCGGCAGTCATGTTTGCCGTGCGAATCGTCACCGCAGACTTCTATTTGCAAAGTCCCATTAAAGACCTGGACGTTTGCTATTCTGAATTCAGGGAGAGCGAGGTGAAGAAAGTGCCGGTGGTGCGGATCTTTGGAGCAACACCTGCAGGTTGGACAACTCTTCTGTTTATTATTGTGATTTTCTTTTTTGTTGCCAGGGAGCTAATGGTGGATGTGCTTTCGTGCCGCGCACCACGCGGCATGGTACGTGTTTATGACTGCTGCTTGGAAACGCGCGCACCCAAACACTGTATTGTTTAGAGGAAAGCTAACGGGTCCGGTATGCAAAGTGTCAACGGGAAGATGATTTAGGGTGTTGACACACTGTACCAACGCGGCATGTACCGCTGTTGCTTTGCATACGGGCTGTCTGCAGCGGTGGGAGTCCTCCTCTGCTTCCCCCTCCGCACACGGCTCTGCTTTGTTTTCGCTCCGCTGCTCCATCGTGGCATGGTGGCGGCGGTCAGCTCTGGTTTAAGGGCTCGACTCGTGCCTCTGTCTGCCACATGTGGCATTCAGGGACAGCTTACATACTTCCATTTATGGTGGTTCTAATGTGTTTTTAGCAACCTGTAGAGTGTGGCCAGGCTAGACTACAACATGCTGCCTCCTTTCCGGAGCGTTTCTTCTTTTTGTCAGTGTAATAATCAGCGTCAATGTAACGTTAGTACATGCAAAACGACAGCGGTAGATGAAAGGAAACTTTGTTCATCATGACCGTAGTGAATTGGTGGGACAGCAGCAATATTAGCAGCCAAAGAATATGTATATTATATCAGTAACCGAGATTATGATACTGGTTCTTGAAAGCTCTCTGGTATCAATTGTGCGCTATAGAAGACTGCAGCGTCTGAAAAGGCAGGAGCCGTCATGACAGTACATTCATGTTCAGGATGTAACAATGAGGTAGACATGATGAAGGAAAACAGAATCCTACATTGTGTGAAAATGAACGTGCAGTGCACATTGCAAGCCTAGACAAGACCTACATGAGAACATGTCATGGCTAGCATATTCCAGATTAAAAAAAAAAAAAAAAAACGCATCTACACACAAAGGAGGGGCTAAGATTTAGACTCTATTTGTGTTTTCTTAAGATTTGGCACATGCCATGCTCTAATAAACCCTTTACAGCCAGATCACTCTGGGTACCTTTTTTAATCCCCATGCTGCAAAACAATAGAATCATTTCCTGCACAATGGCACAGCATCACCCCCCCCCCCAAGCCAAATCCTCCAGTGAATGCTGTGCCCTCTCCTCAGCCCTATTTGCCAGGTTAAACCCCCATTGCAGTATAGTGACTGTGTATTTTTTTAGCATGGCTAGTCCCCAGTGGGAAAAAGGGGAGTCTTACTTGTGCTCATGGGTTCTGTGGCAGTGGTCCTCTGCAGGACGACCCGGGAGCAGCGTTCAACAGGATGTACCTCCAGTGAGGATTAAAGGATTTAGAGCAGAGGAATGAAGGACTGTGGCTCAGGGTTAGGGTGTAAGTCTCATTTGGTTACTGTCATAAACCTGCACTGTTCGCATGTGGTTGAGCTGATACAAGGGGGCTCTCACACACACACCCACTGCACCCGAGGTATCTTGTCAGTGAATGAATGTTGAGGAGGAATTCATCAACACTGATTCAAGCACAATAAACACAGCGTTGCATGCAGGCTCTGGAGTCTGGAGAAACATTGTACAATGTACCAATACTGGGTTATGTACTGTATGGTAATAGTTCGGATACTGTCTTGGATTTTGGTCATTTGGTAATACATGTATCATACCGCCATATTGTTTTTTTTCCTTCTCTGGTCTTAAAGATGCATTATTGCCAAGTGCTACAATTCTCTGAGCTTGATCCACTGAGTAATATGAACGTGTTTGGTCAATTGCTAATTTATGTAATAGTCTGAATCTGAGTCTTTTTTTTTTTTAGCAATAATGCCAAACATCAGGTGGTTTTGCCATCTAAAATGTGAGGATGTAATGTTTTTCTTTGTCTTATCCGATAATAAATTGAATAATAATAATTTTTGGTCAGACAATATGAACGATTTGAAAATGTCCTCTTTGGCTTTAGGAAATTGTCCATCCATCCATCTTCATCCGCTTATCCAGTACTGAGTCGTGGGGGCAGCAGCTCCAGCAGGGGACCCCAAACTTCCCCTTCCCAGAGCCACATCAGCCAGCTCCAACTGGGGGATCCTGAGGCGTTCCCAGGCCAGGCTGGAGATTTAATCCCTCCACCTAGTCCTGGGTCCTCCCCGAAGCCTTTCTTGGCCAAGGTGGAGATATAGTCCCCCCACCTAGTCCTGGGTCTTCCCTGAGGCCTCCTCCCAGCTGGACATGCCTGGAACACCTCCCAAGGGAGTTGTCCAGGAGGCATCCTTACCAGATGCCCGAACCACCTCAACTTTTGTTTTTCATTCGGTTTTGCACTAGTTGATAGAAACAACAGCAACACACACTTGCTAGTTGTAAATTATCTGAACAATGACCTGCTCTATTCGCACATGGGCTCAATCGGACAATACGCAGACTTTGTACTGGGGAGCTGCATCTGTAGGGTAAAGGCTGCTTTAAGGTATGCTTTACGTTTTAACGTGATTCAGACATTTGCATTAAACATCTTGTCCGGGTAATGCCTAATTTCAGCAGGTTAAAGTCTGTGTGAAAGGGGCTCAAGTGAGCCAGTATGCAAAAATGTAAGCCAATATCCGTATCCCATTGGAGTTTCAAAAGCTTTCACTGATTGAGTTCTGACACAAGTATGTACACAACACGTGTTATGAATGTGGTTTGAATTGGGCGTGTGTGTGTGTGTGTGTGTGTGTGTGTGTGTGTGTGTTCTGTGGCTAGTGCTCTGCAGATTTGCACAGTTGGACTTTGCTCTTGCTCAGTTTATGTACCACTTGTGGTGAGTCGGAGTCAGAGTTTGCTCTGCCTTTTTCCAGAAAAAAATAACATCACCATCTGGAACACATTGAAGCAGAGAGGGATCTGTTCCACTGTAGCTCAGAAACAGGCCACGCCTACCCAAAATGGGTTACTTTGTATTATTTCCAGTTGTCTTCATGGTGAGTTCTGTTGTCTGGCCTGAAGGGAGGAATTCATGAGCAGTTTTGCTTAATGTGTGTCTGCTTTTATCTCATCAGCGTGTTTACCCTGGTGTAGGCGGTCAGCGTTGCATCTGTGGCTCTGGATACCACCCCAGGCCTCGTATTCCCTGTCCTTCCCTGACCTAAGCCGTGCACACTCCCACCAATCAGCCCTGTGTAATTCGATGCCACGCTTCCTGCTTTTTTCCCCTCCCCTCTCTTTGTTAGCATTCAGTGGCCGGTCCTGCCTGTGTTGCACACTACTGTACACACATCGGTCACTAAAATAGCTCAAGAAGAGGGTGAAAAAAGGAATTCCCTTTGTTGTGAAAATTGCACTTGTGATCAGTATCGGATTATGCTTATTAATAACCGGCTTCGTTGCCGTGCCTGTGGTTGAAAATCTCCCTGGGAGGTAAACCGCGAGCCTCTTCGCACGCTGCGACGAGTTGTTGTTGTTGTTGTGGTGGTGGCTGCAACCTTTTTTGAGGTTTGACAGCATTGATCTCCACCCTCGACGGCGTCAAGCTGGGCCCAGATGCACTGACAGGCCCTGAGACCCATGACAGCAGGAGGCACACTGTTTTGGTTCCTCGCTTGGACATGTGCACTTGAGTGTTTATTGGCGGTGTGTGCAAGAGCAGAAAAGGAGGAAGTGCATGACCAATTGACCTGAATGGGAGGGGGAGGCAAGCTTGAAGCACGGAAAAATAAAACCGAGGGCCTCTTCCTTCCCTCTCCCCCTCAGGTTTAGCTCTCTCCAGGGGAACCTTTAATGCCATTTGAGGGGAGTCCTCCCGGATCCATTAATAGGATAATAGTCGGATTCAAAAGGACTTTGGCTCATTAGGCAGAAGGTCATTGTCCCCTTAAATGTTTACTTTCCTCTCTCCCTGTCAGTTACTCAGGATCAATTATCATCCTATAACTGCTGCTCCAGTTGCTTCTGATTACTTTATGATTGAGTGAGATATCTGTTGATATGGTGTCTCTGGATTGTTCTTATTTAATTAATCAATAGCCCTGAATCTGATATATGTACTATCTATGCGCACGCTATGGTGTGGCTCCAAAACAAACTAAAACGGCTAACAATGTAAAAACACACTTTCTTAAAGTCGGAGTGGATGTCAATTTAAGTGGAGCACACAGTTTTAACACAACATTTAACAGCATTTACTTGTCAGCAGGTGTACATGTCAATGTTTCCCATACACAGGTTCTATTTGGGTGCCCCACCCAGGTAGATTGAACCTTGCCCATGTAGATAAAAGTAGGGGTGGGAAAAATAATCGATTCTTGGATGCTTTGCGATTTGATACTCGATTCTTATAAGTCAGTAATTTTTCTTTTAAAATGTGTTGATTTTTATTTAGAAGTTGTCTGTCTCCAGACATGTACAAATGGGTGCTTGGTCAAAATTGTGACTCGCACTGTATTTACGGTAATTGGTTGAATTCACGTGAATTGTTAGAGTCGAGACATTGTGAATTCCTGGAGGGACTGAATAGGTTTTTTTTTTTTTAATTTTGTTATACAGTGGATGGGATAATGGACAACAACCCTAGTTAAGGCAAGAGTGCAGGAAAAAAAAAACGGTTTCTTCATACAAATGATCTAACAAGACATAAAAAAGACATGAACATAAAATAATTAGGCAAAACACATAAAGGCTGTTGATCTACTTCATCACATTACATGTGACCACCTCATGTTTCATGTTCCAAGAATCCAATTCTCCCCCTTTAAACATGACTGAGTCTCTGACATGGTAGATCACTGTGAGAGAAGGTGACTCAGCATGTTTATGGCTTAAGCATGGAATGCCTACACAATAAAAACCTCAGTACACAAAAGAATCTCATTACAACTCGTGCGTGACAAATACTCAACAAACTCAGATTTATGCACAACTGGTCAACAATTTGGGGTCACTCAGAAATTTCCATTGCACTCCATTATAGACAGAATACCAGCTCTGATCAGTTGCATTGTTTTGTAACCAGGGCAGCAGTTCTCAGGTTACATTATGTGCTTACATAATTGCAAAAGGGTTCTCCAATGTTTTCTTGGTTAGTTTTTAAAATGATATCAGATTAGTGAACAGAATAAGCCTTTGGAACATTGGAGGAATGGTTGCTGATGTGGATATTACTTTAAAGATGAGCCCCCCACTCAGATCAGCTGATATTCTGTCTATAATGGAGTGGTATGGAAATTTGTTAGTGACCCCAAATTTAGACTGATAGGGTATGTATATTTTAAAAAAGCATGCATTGAAATGTACATAAAACAATTGTTGCATCTAAAATCGGTTTAGAATCGAATTGTGAGGTGCCAGGAGATTCCCACCCCTAAACAAAATCCTAAGTACATTTTCTTACCCCAATCAATACTGTAAGTTCAAAGCGCACACCCTCCCCCCTTCATGAAGTTGCGTGAGTGACACCGATTCACTTTGACACCATCCAGTTCAGTGACAGCTTTGCTCAGGGGCTAATAGTTGCATGCTGCTTGTACTGTTGTGGCTTGCCTTGGGATTACCTGTACTAGTAAACTGTAGAAACGCCACGGCCACACCGCTGTGAAAGAGCCCCGCATGCCATTTATCAGAGTTTGTTAGTTCCCCCTCTCCATGGTAGTGTACTCTGCTCGAGCTGATCTTTACAATGGAGTTGACTAGAGCTAAGCGGAGCTAATGGATGCTAACCAAGCCTGAATAAAACCCAACATTTGATCAAGTTGGCTGCTATAACTTGCTTAAAAGACAGAAATCTGCTAAGATGAGATCTTAATGAGTGTAACATGAACACATGTATTGAACAAATTAGCATATGTTTTAAAACCCTTTTTAAAAACCAGCTATGCTCTATAACAACTATAACTTTCTGTTTGGATCATAGTATGGTTTTATTTTAAGATGTTAATACATATAAAATTTCGGCCCTGGGTAATCGATATGCTGAACCAAAAAATAGTTTTTAACAAACCAACCACATTTAATTCATCTGTATCTTCTAGAGCCCGGCGGGCCGATATTAGGCATTTCCCGAGCTATCGGTATCAGGATTTATAATGGCCGATTTATTAAAAAAAAAAAAAAAAAAACGAACGTCAACCATGTTATGAGTGTGTGTTTTTATTATTGTTTTTGTTCAAAGGACTTTAAGTTTCATATCTTTTTTTTTTTTCTTTTCTTTTTTAAATTTTTTTTTTTAAAGAATATGTTTGGGCTTTTCTGCCTTTAATTTGACTGGCAACTTGGTGAGAAAAGGGAAAGAGAGGGGGAAGACATGCAGGAAATCATCACAAGTCTTATTCGAACCCTGGACCTCTCCGTCGAGGCATAAACCTCAATATATGTGCGTCTGCTCTACCACTGAGCCAACCCAGCCGCACTTAAGTTTCATATCTTAAGTTATGAGTGAGAACTCATAAATAACTAATGTTAGGGAAATCTGTTTGTTTTGTTACTTTTATTTTTAAATAACCAAATATTTGTACTGATATCGCCCTTAAAAGTCCTTTATCTGTCGGGCTCTAGTGCTATCTTCACTGGCAAACAATTATCACATTCAAAAAGTAAATAGTTCACAAACCTTTGTTTGACTAGTTTACACTGAACCCAGCGATCACGCGGCGCGCTGTCACATGCTGCGCCACCTACCACCACGGGTAAATTTCTTAACCTGTGGCAAACACTGCATGTTATTCATAATCATATGTGAATCCTGTTTGAACGACAGCTGTCGCTATGGCTGCATTCAGCTTCGGACAGCTACAGTACACCCTGGATTATTTTCAACTCCGAGTTTGTCAGTCGACTCCAAAGGTGTCCCAGTCAGTCGGCAGTCAGTCAGCAACACACAGGGCCGGGGCAGCGGGCACCCACACCTCTCTGGTGCTGTCGTGTCGGTAGCGCTACCATTTCTGTCATGTCTCTGTTGCCGGGGGCATTCCAACATCCAAGGCATCTCCAGGTGCTGTCTGGTTTCAGAGAGGCTTGTCCAGACTCAGTGAGGGCAGCCACATTGAAAAGTTTTTAATAAGTTAAGACCCCTCCCCTGCCTTTCCCACAGGCCTGTATGGACCATGTGTATAAAAGTGCGAGGAGGCTTTGTATCTCCCTGAATACCTCGAAGGCTGTGTTTCTTCCCATGCTGATTCATCTAAAGTCACTCAACCAGGTGGGGGTTTTTCCCCCTAAAAATACCAAGGTGCTTAAACGTGACTGACATCTCTACCATCAGAACCCCACAAGGAATTTACAGCATGAGTCACTTTTGGCGTGTGAACAAAAGTTGTTGAACTTCTATTGAATGCAGCGCTACTAGGAACTGCTAAAATGCATTTTGCAACTCAGTCTTTCAATGTATACGCTTAGCTTGCTCCCCCCCCCCCTCCTGATGCATTGAGTCCTTTTGCTTGTTTAGGCTCTCCGTTTTGTCTTTTTGACCTGTGCGTACAGAACTGTGCAGCAGTGCCACTATGTCTAATGCATACTATTCTATATTGATTTCTGGAATTGTTCATGTGGCGCTGGAAATATTGCAGATTGCATCTCATTTTGGCCAGATCTCCATCACCTTCCGCATTCCTCATGGGGGCATTTTAAACTTGATTGATGAGGACTATGGTTAATTCCAATATGAATGCCAAATAACCAGAGCACGTTATTCTCCCATCCCAGAATGTTGTGGTTACTAGCCTCTTTTGCAGTGCTGTGGAAGAAGGTCTGGCGATGCAAGACTAAAAGCATCCAAAACTTCACCGTCACATCCTGCGGTTTAAGAGAATAGACGAGGGCCGTGTAGTCATAAATGTGTTTCATGCGAAAGCATCTGTCAGAGTAGCTGAACGAAGCAGCCACAGCCAGCAGCACTGGCTAAGGTAGCTGCCACTGATTTCCTTTTGTCTTGAAGGCGCTGTGAGTGTACAACAGCTGCCCCAGTGTCCTTGGTGCTGCTGCGGCCCAGGCAGTCTGATTGATGGCTATAATGGCTCCCACCGGCTTCTCGCTAGGTATCCAAAGGCATCAACAGCCTGACACTGCAGCAATCCTCGTCCCCAATGCATTTCCTGTCACCTCGATTCCCTCTCACTCAGGTTAGACGGGTTCCATCAACAGCTATAGCTGTAGGGTTGTGCAATGAATAGGCTTTAATTTATTTATCACAAAACAGAATAATAAAGGAAAAACAAGTATTTTTTCACTCTACGTTTTGCAAGTAAACTCATTTTGTCATGTGTTCTGAATGGTGGAAAACATTTAGTATTAAAGGAAATTTCACAGTTGGTCCAAAACTATCCAAACAAAATCTTTCCAAAAGACGATGAGTAGTGCTGTCAAATGTTTAAAATATTTAATCACGATTAATCACATTTTTTATCTATTCTAAATGTCCCTTGATTTCTTTCTGTCCCTTTTTTTTCATTTTAATGCTCTTATCAACATGGGAAAGTGGATTGGCTTGTTTTGTGCAAATGTTTTTTTTAATTGAAAACAACATTGGCATATAGCATACTGTAGTATTCAATTTTACACTAACATTCTGACTTGGAGCAAATAATCTCTCACACAATGTAACACTGCCCATCAATAAAAGGGAAAAAAATTCTTTGACGAGGGTGGGGGGGAATTTGGATCAGCTGTGTGCTTGGCCCTCAAGTGGTATAAAATTCTTTATCGGTCGGGCTCCATTTTCTCTCCTTATGATCAACTCCTAGTAATGACATGGCCACAGTGATGCTCTTGCTAGCTCGAGTTCATCAGCTCCATCTTCTCCTCTTTTTTTACTCTGATGTTTACATTTGAAAACTTGAGCCAACTGGCTTTTTAACCCAGGCCAGCAGAGTCTGCAGAGATTAGCACAGTCGGCGGAAGCACAATTAATATTTATAAAATTGACATTTCAGCATTAATTTAGTGGCGCTGATAGAGAGGCGACTGCAGAGTATCCACACCGTCAGTCTGTACCAGTGCCGGTCTGTCCATTTCCCTTCCCATTTCCTGACTTTACAGAGGCAGTAAGCCTGGTAGCTGCATGTGACTTCAGTTCATATCTGTGGTCTGATGGTGGGAATGGGGTATTACAGGAAGTATTTTGTCTTTTGATGCAGCTGTATGAAAAAGCCAGTGTGTGATGTGAAGTTTCTGCTAATACAGCGGCCTGCTGAGGGCCGCTGTTGACCGGAGTGCTGGAAAGTCCTCCATTCTGGCTGCACCGCATCTTTTCCAAGCAGGTTCCTGTAATGTGGTACTGTGAGGTCTGAAGAGAGAGGCCCACGTTGGCACGTGGTGTTGGGTCATTTCTGGTCCTCCGCTCAGTGTTGGGCCTTCCTCTCTCCTCCTGCACGATTGCCCCCAAAAAGAGAAAGAGAAGGGGCCCCACTTTGTCCACCAAGCTCTGTATGCGCGCGCACACACACACACACACACACACACACACACACACACACACACGAGAGAGCCCACTCTGTGTTTCCTTAGGGCCACTGGCAGTGCTGCATGAGAACTCTGCAGTGTTTCAAAGCAGATTAAGATCTTGTTTAAAAAGAATGAAAGCATTTGGCAGGCCGAGCAGGGCTTGAATCACTGCTGGAGGGGGAAAACGCTTTGAACCTGCCATGCCATTTAAGTGTGTGTGGGGGGCGGCGCGTACACAGAAGTGTGCTTGCTTACACTCAAAGACAATCAAAACGACTAAGTTTCATCTGTAGCATTGCTGTCTCATTGCTTGCCTCTTTATGTAAAGTACTGCTATTTTGACCATTTTAAATCCCTGGATTAGACCTGATTAGACAAGATGGATGACTTTCAACTACAGAAGTTGCAGCGTGACTGTAACACGGTTGTCAGCCGAGGGAAATTGCTAGCTTAAGTTACTTCAGTTGTACACTTTCTGTCACTGTTTAAGAGGGGCGGGGTTTGAGGGGAGACCCACTCTGAAGCCAGGCATCACCACCCGCTAGCTTACAGTAAAGTCACATAGAACTGGCCTTTTTAAAGTAAACTACATAAATACTGTACGTACGTACATGGAAAAAGTAACTACATTTACATACTGTGAATCATTTTTGAATCAAATTGATATTGAATCGTGACATTTTCTGAATTGTACACCCCTAGTCTTTTATAAGCGCTAGATTTTAAGCAGCCTACACATGATCCGCTGTTTTCCTATGGGGAAAGTTGTGGAGACAAGTCAGGAGGAAGCGGAAGCCTTGGCGTGGCACATGGCTCGGTATTGCCACTGAGCGTTTGGTTTAAAGCTTCATATCATTTCAACTTTGAAAAAGTCCAACCAATGAGATGAAGAGGTAGCCAGAAGCAATGAGGGCACAAACCAGCATGGCGCTTTGCCTCTGAAGGCTCTGTCACATCAACCCAACGGCTAACCTTCGGCAGAAAAGGCAGTCGGACTGACTGCCTCCCGGAGTTGGTCAAAAAAGTGCCTCGGAACACGGCGAAAAATCAGGGACTTGAGCGTAGGGCTGGGCAATATATCGATGTTGCATCGATATCACGAGAGTGACCAGATATCGTCTTAGATTTTGGATATATTGTGATATGGTAAGTGTTGTCTTTACCTGGTTTTACAGGCTGCATTAGAGTAAAGTGATGTCATTTTACTTATCAGATGTTTCTAGCTGTTCTATTATTTACCTTTACCCACTAAGTAAAAATACAAATCACAATCTTTTTGCTTAGAATTGACATCGCAGTTCTCTGCCACGATTTCTTTGACCATGACAAAACAAAAAAAATTGGCAGTACCAAAGATAGATTTTTGTTTTTTTTGGCACCTATAGCACATTGGGCATCACCACAAGCCTATTTTATAGTCTATGTTTCAAACTCACAGAAGAAAGTAGTAGCGTTAGTGATGCAGTTGGCTCGGAAAATTAAATCCTCAGCCCTCTGCTGCATGTCATTCCCCACTCTCTCTCCCCTTTCATTTCTTCAGCTGTCCTATCAATATAAAGGCTGAAAACAAATAAAAAATCTTTTAAAAAAAAATCAACGGCACAAAACAGACTCGAGTCACCGACCTCGCCAGACTGTCCTCCGGCCAACAATCGGGTTGGTGTGTCAGCGCCTTGAGGTGTCTGCACTGTGCTCCGCGCCCTAGCTCGTGGTTTCACCGCTGATCACGTGTAGGCGTTTTTACTCAGATCTTTCTGCATGCATTTAGCTCCAGAGGAGCTTTGCTCCTGTGCAAAGTCCACTTTTCCCTTTTTTAAAGAAAAAATAAAAGCTTTAGTTCTACACCCATTGGTCTTTTCGCTGCTGTTTTTGTTTTTATCCGAGACTGCAGTGGGAACCAACGGGTATTTTTTGATAAATTTTTAATTCCGTAGCAATGTACAGTCAGTTTGAGAGCAGGCTTATTAAAAGGGGGAGGGGAGGAGGGATATTCTGGAAGCCCGGCTCTAAAAATAGCTGTGTGTGTGTGTGTGTGTGTGTGTGTGTGTGTGTGTGTGTGTGTGGGGCTTGTGTTTCTGGCTGGTTGTTGCTGCTACCTAAACCACCGACTGTAAAACTGTCGGAGTCTCTCCAGTTAGTTCTGTCTGTGAAACGTTTTTTAATTTTATTTTTTGGAGACATTTACCACCTGACGTCTGTTCGCTCAATGGTGTTCTTTTGCCTCCAACGTTGCTTTCCCAGGGCTGTCACAATTCTGGATTTTAGTTCACTTTTGTCACACAAATAATTGTGATTTAACGATTTCCTTTTTTTCTTTGTGTTCACGTTGTGCCACAGCGGTGCGGCCGTGTTCGGCTTAGCAACTACACCTGAATCCATGTTGTTGAGTTCAGTGGCTGCTCATCAAAATGACAAGATCAAAATCAACAAACTGTTTATTTATCAGAATCATTTATAATGACAAATAAATGATTCTGATGAATAAATATTTAAAAAATAAAAACAGACGGTCCTAGCATAGTTTGTCCACCGGAGGGCGCTCTACAACGTTCCTGTTGGCAAAATATTTTGATATTTCCTCTGTTCTATTGTGACAATAAAACACATTATCATATTATTTCTGTGAGAACTCATAAATAACTACAAATAACTAATGATAGGGAAATCTGTTTGTTTTGTTACGCGTTTCTGTTTTTTTTTGTTTGTTTTTTTAAATGTACAGTACATCGGTTGATATATCAGATATCATATTTTTAAATAACCAAATATTGGTACCTGCCTTAAAAATTGGTCAGGCTCTAATTATAACATGTTGTTGTCAAATATACATCCCCCACTAGTGATAGGCTTACTTACTTCAGTTAAGGGGTCCTTCGCTTTAAAAAACGTTGAAGACCGTTGATGTAGACGGAGTTAATATGCAACGTTTTTAGTTTTTTTTAAATAAACGTATTAACTATTTCCTTGTCTTTTTGGCTGCCCCTGTGTTGTGATTGAGAGTGGATGGGTGGGAAAAGGGAGGAGAGGGTGCCGAGGAGAACAGACAGTGTGAGTCCTCGCTCGCCCAATGCACCAGCCGAGCTGCCGTCCCTCCTTTCTTGTGATGTGTGGCGAAGAGCGAGACATGCTGTGAATATCAAATTTGGTCGGCGCTGAGAAAAGGAGAGCAGGCAGAGCTTGGAAAAAAAGCTCCTGTGTCTGGCGAGACATTGCCCTGATCAGAGAGCAATTCCGGACACACACACACACACACACACACACACACACACACACACACACACACACACACACACACACACACACAGCATCCTTGAGCACCGTAGCAACAACTCAGCTCTAACCAGTGCTCCTCTCACTCATTAGAGAATCTATCTGTCATGTCATGGATTCATTTTTTTGCTCTATTTGTTCACACTATGCTCCCCATCTCTCTTAAAAACATCTTTATTCCTTAGACTCGTTTCTTATTGCGTCACGTTTTTTTCCCCCCATCATCCTTGCTTCTTTTTCTTCCTCCTCCTCTCAAGTTGCTCCATCAGGTCTGCTTTTCCCACTGATATCAATCTCCAGCTACTGAGGATCTGCATTCATTGAGGCTGCTTAAAATGAGGGCACACATTAATACACTAATTTAAGAGTTTTACATAATGCATTATGTAAGGGAGCTCAAAATCTTCTGCACTTGCCTCCCCGTTATTAAACTAGCCTTCTGCCTTCACGGCTTATGTATTTAGACTTGCTCGGCACGCTGTAAATCTGGTTGAATTCAACGCTCAAAGGAATAGTTTTTGGAAATGTGTTTTGAGATGAGAAGGCCAACACCACTCTCATATGCTAAAGGCCACCAAAGTGGATTTTTCTCTATTTTGTTTCTTTCTATCCGTGTGGAAATCCTACATGAAATGAATTCAACAGTATTAGTAATGTTTTTGTAATTCAAGTCTGTGGGACACGTTTGGGGGATCAAAAATTGTCGGGTACTGTGCACCAGTCAAGATTTAGAAACTCAAAATTAGATGGTCTGTGGGTTGTTTGGTTTCTTTCACTGGCATCGGTTTAATGCACACCCAAACAGTCCTGATGAAGCAGATTAGATTAGAGAGTCTGACTTCTTAATATTAGATTGGAGACAATTACGATTGTAGTCTGCAGCCCCAACCGTAGCTGACTCATGTGACATCACAGGCGCCGGGCACAGTGACTGTGCACACGATCAGTCAGCCTTGTCATCGCCGAGGTTGCCAGGTTTGGTGCCATCGTGTCTGTACAGAAAAATGGCTCCAAATGAAGCAAAGAAGCAATGTTGGGTTAATCTGTGTGTGTGGTCTAGTTTAACTACATTTGTGGGGTTCAAAAACCGGGAGTTCAGTATACTTGTGGGGTCCAGACAGTGTGTGAGAGCATCTCTCTCTCTCTCTCTCTCTCTCTCTCTCTCTCTCTCTCTCTCTCTCTCTCTCTCTCTCTCTCTCTCTCTCTCTCTCTCTCTCTCTCTCTCTCTTCACCCAGAGGATTTCCCCTCTGCTGGTCACGGTCTATGGCTCTCCCGGTTCCCTCAGTCTCTTTCTTTGCTGTACTCGCGGCCTCCCCTCCTTCTCCTACAGTCCTCCACATTCCTTTGTTTTCCTCGACATGCCGCTCCAGTTTCGAGGGTTTTTACTTTGTCTCCCTGAATCCCATCAGCATTTCCTTTCATCTCTCTCCGTCATCCCTCCTCCTCCCTCTAACTCTCTCCTGCCCTCAGATTGTCCTGGGCTGCCTCCACGGGAGAGCTGCCGCATAGCGCACACAGAGGGAGTGTTTACAACTAGAGCTAGTATGGTCTTTGCCCTCACCCTGTCAACTCCCCCTACCCCTCCTAGCTGCCCCCCTCAACTCAAAGCCTCACACACCCTTTAAATCCCTCTCTGCACTCCACGCCCACCTCTTCTTCTTATTGTGTAGAGCCACACACTCGCATGCCTAAACATTAACAGGGTGGCAATCATTAGTGAGGCCAATAAGAGAGGGGGTGCAAGTCAAATTGACAGGTCCTTTGTGGGACTGGGGTAATCCAGGATTTATTCATTCCGAACTGTAATTTGTCAGCCTTCCTGCTGGGATAACAAACCCCTTTATAGAGTTGTATGTGTGGAGTGTTTGACCTGTATGCATTACTTTTTCTGTGTAAATGTCTTGCGTTTATTGGACAGTCCACAGTGGAGATCGATACAGGAAACAAGGGGAAAGGCCAGAGGTGTGTGACAAATACAAGAAGCAAGAAGCAGGAGGCAGGGTTTGACGTGGCTGTGAATGTTGGATTATCGCTTTCAGAAAGTTACAGAAATGGTCCTACACAGACTAGGGATGCACCATTCTGAAACTGGGCTCCGACTAGGGCTGGGTACCAGATTCAATACTATTTAGGCATCGACCAAAGTACCTCTAAACTATGGAGTATCGAAAAACGTCTCGTCATTTAATACCCAATTCCAACACTAGGGGTGGAACGGACACAGAAGTCACGGTTTGGTTCAGACATCGCTACGAGTTTGGTACAATAAAGGAAAAGCAAACAATAATGCAGAAGGCAATTTATTTTATTTTTTTCTTATTGTGGCTATCTCAGGCTGTACCACCTAGTGTCATACAGTCTCTCCCCTGAGTGTGTTAATTAAGATGTAAACAGTAAACAATAAGTACCCCACATCATCTCCAGACCCCACCTGGAACTTCTGAACAAAATAAGACAATCCGCTCTGAAACTGAAAATGCAGCATCTCCGTTCTCTGCAAAGACAAATTAAATTACCTGATTAATGCAACATTATCGCGTCTCCCGGACATTTTTCCCCGCAGAAAGCTGCTGCCTGCCTGGCTACATCTAATATAGTCTAATATAGACTGTTTTGGCGGCAACAAGAGACAGATACCTTGCGTGCTCGCTGGACAACACTGGCGTCTTTTCTACAGAAAGTATTTTCAGTGGCTGGTGTGACTATGCTTAATTAAGTAGTTGAATCAGTCTAGTCCATAGGTTATTATGTGTGCAGCAAACCTGCGGTTTTCATGTCCTTTTTGTGTGTCGGCGCTAAATTGGATTTTCAGTCCTCCCTTGTATGGAAAGGCGTTTTCATTTTCTTCCCATTGCATGTTGATGCAGCTTAATTCAATTAAGCTCACACTCAGCCTCAGTCTTCCCACCCTTTTTTCCCCCACCGTACCTCATTGCATCTGCACTACTCTCTTCTCCTCACCCTTGGTGCTGTCTTTCCTCCCTCCTGGTCCGTGTGCTTTGCTGCAGGACCAGTGTTTGAGCCTCCTCTGCTGGCCTTGCCCTGCTCCTGCCCTCGGGCTGTGCTCGGCCTGCATGGCCTACATTGATGCTCCCTATTTTCCTGCACAGCAAAACGCTACAATGTCACGGTTCAGTTCAAACATCACGGTACTGTACGAGTTTGGTACAATGGAGGGACAGAAAAACAAAAATGCAGAAGGCAATTTTCTGATAGATAGATATTTTATTTTTATACCGTGTATTCTCCGCGTAAATTCATGCTCCAAACGTTTCAGTTCAGTATGAATACGTGTTCCGTTCCGCCCCTACCAAACAGACCTCCTTTTCCCTCCCTTTTCATCTCTGCTCTGAGAAGTTCAGCTGAGGTTATGTGGGAATAAAGTGTCCTGGTTCACAGGGTTCTTCCTGTATACTCTCAGGCTGCTAATTACACTCTCACTGGATAGACTGCTCCTTTCAGCCATGCTCTCTCTCCCCAGTCGCTCTCTATCTCCTGCTCGCTCCCTCTCAATCTCTCTTCAATTGCTCTCCTCCTCTCCAATCGGTTTTGCTCACTCTCTGTTCATCTTCTCCGCTTGGCTCCTCTCACTCATTCCCTGTTTGTTTCCCGTTTTCTCTCTCTCTCTCTCTCTCTGTCTATATCTTCTCTCTCTCTCTCTCTCTCTCTCTCTCTCTCCTCTCTCTCTCTCTCTCTCTCTCTCTCTCTCTCTCTCTACTCTCTCTCTCTCTCTTGTTTCTGTTCACACTGTGGTAAAAGCCAAGTTTCTGTCTTTCTCTCAGACCAATTGCTTCGTCTCTTGCTCTCCAGCTGTTTCCATCCAAATTTGCTTAAGTTCTAATTAGATTTCCCGAAATAAAAAGCAGCCTAATCCAAAAGTGTATATCTGGCACATTGGTCGCATGTCACGGCTTGCTTCCACCTTATACATAGTCTGTAATGTTTTCAAGTGATGAACATCATTTGCGGCATTGCTGTCAATCTGCCTGTCTGCTTGTTTTTTTTTTGTTTATTTCACACATCTTTATTGTATATTTAAACACATTTCATGAGGTACAATGATTATACAGGCCGCATGAAATGGGGAACCCCAAATAAGCTACTAAAGCTTTTCGGAGGGGGCCCGAGAACAACAAACCTACAACATAACATACAACCAAAGAGTGGTGTGGGTGTGTGTGTGTGTGTGGGTGTGTGTGTGTGTGTGGTGTGTGTGTGTGTGTGGGTGTGTGTGTGTGTGTGTGTGGTGTGTGGTGTGTGTGTGTGGTGTGTGTGTGGTGTGTGTTTGTTGTGTGTGTGTGTGTGTGTGTGTGTGTGTGTGTGTGTGTACACATACATAAAATATAAAAACAAACAGATAAACGATCCCAGGAACAAATGGTAGCACTTACAGAGTAATCAACAAAATGAAAAAGCAGTTTTTCCTTGAGACATTTCTTGAAGATGGAGACAGGATGCAACAATTTCAAGTTTACCTCGAGCTCGTTCCAAATCTGTGGTCCCCTACAAACTACATTCAGGCTCGTACATTTTAACCGACTTTTTTTTTTACCAGTGATTCTGTGTTTTCTCCTTGTGTCATAAGTGTACAGGGGACGACTGATTGGAACAAGCTCACACAACCGGTGGTTATCCTGTGAACAACCTGGAGCACCATGCAGGCATTGTGATATACATTGTGTTCAGTAAGACTCATAAACCAAGGCGACGAAATAGAGGACGAGTGGGGGTATTGGGCTCAGACCACGTAAATGCGTACTACACCATATAGTATTGCAATAGTTTAAAGGGGGTTAAAACAAAGTTTTTTTTATAAGGTGAGAAGTGCAGAGTGTGGAAGTAAATGTCTTACTTTAAAAAATAGTCCAACATATTTAGATTTAAAGATGTAGGTTTTTTGGCTGTCTGAGCAGCCACTCCTCTCTCAGTTCCTTAACGATACCATATTTTTACCATATCAACAAATATACATTTAAAACAAAACTTTTATTTTCTACCCTAATTGTGAATGAAAATAGTTCAAAATTAAAAAATAAATTAAAAAATTCTAGTAACACTGCTCTTAAAAAATAACAAAAAAGGGAGACCTTTTTGACACAACATGAACATATTTCAACAGGCTAATATTGAACTACTAATGCAAAGGAATGTAAACAAAGACTTTTTAATGGAAACATTATGACACAAACCTTTAACACTAAACTTGGTGACTGCCCTGTTGTCAACATTGAACTAATGAAGAACTGACTTAAGTGTGACGGAATGTAATTGAATTGCCTTGTTGCTGAAAGGTACTGTAAAAATAAAGTTGCCTTGCCTTATAATCTCAGCCTGTCAGTCAGTCCCCAGGGCATAGAAGGCTCTGTACCAAACAAAAATTTTATACTTTAGTCGGTAGGATAGGATTTGTAGGCTGGGATGCACAGAAAGCGGGACTGGACACCCAATCTGGATTTTGCCCTTTTATTTCTCCACTCTCTCTGTCCGCACGTATTGTACACACTTTTAGTAATGGGCTCTGGTTCACACCAGCAGCGATAAGAGGAGGAGGAGGGAGAGGCCACCAAATAACAGGCGGCGTGGACAGAAAAGTGGCTTCTCTAGAGCCTTTTCCTCATGATATGGATATTACTTAGAATATACAGGATGTGCTCCATAAGAGTTTGATTCACAGCCCAAAAGACTTCCCTGAGTCACCCAAAAACCGTGTCTTTACCTCTTGTTCACCTCTCTCGGCATTAACTGTGAGTGATTGCTATCTCGTCTGCCCTTCCTCTGACTCCTGCTCAGGTGACTGGAGCCTTTAATCAGATCTTTCTCTTATCCCAGGAGAGTTGAATGAGCATGTGCTCTCAGCACCAACCGGCTTTACTCATTCTGCTCTCACACTTGAGAGTTGCACACAGCCACAAGCTTGTACTGTTGGCTGCTGACCGGCTCCGCTGGAACGAGACTGATGTGCCTTGCTCGAGGGCACCTTGGCAGCAGTTGAGCAGTAGAAAGGTATTAGTCAGCAGGTGGTCTCACATTGCCAGCCCTATCTCCACAGCGGTGCAGAGTAAGGTCAGACTTTACCACACATAACCCTCCTTCTGACCAAGTAGTTACAGGAACCTTGTTCTAGGAACAGTCCACTTCTAAACAGTTCTACCAGCTACTCTCCCCCAAAACCGGTTGGGCCATTAGCATTCCCAGTGGCCATAGGAACTGGTAGGAGAGGGTATGGGAGTGACGCAAGCACGGCAACGGTCGTTATAGCGTCGTCACTTGACTTTAGCGCCACGTACAACAACAAACCAGCTTGGAGGACACCATGGGAATGTCCCTGTTGTGCCTAGCTGGAATCTTTATAACAAAGTTGGAGCGGCGGCGTTTAAGGACCAGGCCGGAGTACTTAACAGAGAAACACAGAAGACAAAGCCTCCGGCGTAATATGGTCCTCCGCGTCAGTCCACTCCTGTCCCTTCTAGTAGTAATTCCTGTTGTCCAGTAATTATCAATTTATCATGTAGCTAATGTTTTGCTAAAACAGACAGCATGCCTTCTACAGATGCCGCGCTGTGGGGGTGCGGAACTTATAAGTTGGAACAATCAACAGAGACCTAGAGGTGAAAAGGGAAAAGACCCTGGCCTGAAGGAGGAGCTGAAAGAGTTACAGGAACTGCAGTCAGAGGAACTAAATAATCCCCAAATTGGTCCAGTCGGAACACGATAAAAAAAAAGGCTTCTAGGAACGTGATTTTCTAAGACTTGCAAAAATTCCTCTGGTAGGAAAGCGGCTATGCATTCAAGGATAGGAGAAAAAAAACGCTCTGGGTTTTTTACGTTTCTTTAAACCAGTCACAATGGTCTTGGGTGGTGCTAAACTGATGATGAGCATATGATATGAGACTAGATATTGTCTTAGATTTTGGATATCATAATCATAATATAGCATAAGTGTTGTCTTTTTCTGATTTTATAGGCTGCATTACAGTAAAGTGATGTCATTTTGTGAACTTACCAGACTGTTCTAGCTGTTCTATTATTTGCCTTTACCCACTTAGGCATTATATCCATATTACTGATGATTATTTATAAAAAAGGTCATTTTGTAACTATTTTGTAAAAAACACCAGTAGTCAACACAACAATAGCGTTGTGACATTGCCCAGCCCTAGTCAGACCCATTTATCTGCTTGTACAAGTCTCCAATTGTTTTAATTATGATAAAATGATGAAAGGCTCTACATGCAATCTGTTGCTGATTTTAATAAACACACTGTAGATGATCCGTAATCTGAACGGATTTAGTCTCTCTGACTTCTAAACTTATCAGTCACACATGTGGTTTGTACAAAATAAGCCTTTAAATCAGACAAATGGCAAAATCCCTCTGACTCAAAAACAAAGTTTGTATGAAACAAACAAATAGTGCTTGTGTGCCTGTTGTGAGCTCCTCTCTGGCGCCCTCATTACGCAATCTTTCCCACACTAGGATACCCCCCGTTCCATGGAAGTTTAAACACCTTAGATATGATTATTTCAGTGTAAACGAAAAAAGAGAGAGAGCCCGTGTGAGGCACTAATACAGTACACTGACAATAATAAAACTTTGTTTACATTTCTGAATGGGCATTTGTTAAGCACCATTCAATCCAAATGGGACTGAACTCAAAGCAGCACATTGTAGTTTCTGTAAAAATCGATACAGCATAGTATCGCGATATTTTCAGTGGCAAAAGTGTATCGATACACAAGTAGGGATCTTTTTATTATATGTGTTGGTCAGTTTGTCTGTCAATCCCATTTTGCAGCAATAACATTGAAGTGATATGAACAAACAGAGAAATGTTTCTTTTTAGATAAAACCGATGTTGACAGTTTTCTTTTGGGGACATATTTTGAAATGGGGAAAAATTAGAAGATGGAAAAAAAGGTTATGAATTGCAATATATCGCAGAGTATTGCAATATATTTAAAATCGCAATAATATTGTATCGTGGCATAAATATCGTGATGATATCGTATCGGGAGGCGTCTGGTGATTCCCACCACTAGTATTTATTACCAAAGCCTTTATCAGTAAAACAGTTAACATAGGGGACATGTGAAAACATTGCGTTGCAGGTCAATATAAGTTGTGCGCCCCTACATTTTCTCCCTGTGCCCCTAAATATTTCAGTTAGGGGCTATAGTGCTCCTTGTAAAACAAGTTAGACTGGAGCCCTGCTAAAAAGAGATCCATCAGGGAAAGAAACGCAGTCCAACAGTCTGAGGTTTTAACCCCCAGATCAGCCAAATCTATTTGAAAGCAAAAGATATTTATTTTTCAAACTGTTGTCTTTGTCATGAGCTAAATAATAACTAAAATGTTGCAATAATGATATCAGGTGCATCTCAAGAAGGGAACAAATTAAAGCATGGCTTTGGTTTTATTTAGAAATATATATATATATATTTTAATTTTAATCTGTTTTTTAATCCCCAATGGGGAAATTACTATATATATATATATATATATAATAACATATTTTGTCTTTTTTCACACAGAATATTACTCAGCAATAAAGTGACGTAAATTCATATTCAGAACGAGATAGACATCAACCAATCACCTTAAGTTGCTCATTTATGGGGATCATAATACAACAGGAGGCTGTATAGACGGCAAACTTTAATTAATACTTTCAACCTTGACAGAGGCAGTGCTTACCAACGTTTATCGACTTAAAAAACTCAATAAAATAGCTCAAAGAAGCTTAGTGCCTGTTTTTTTGTGTTCTAATCACATCCCATGAGTTTCCATCTTGCTTTTGATTCATTCCTCACCCAGTCCAGATCTGTCTGAGTCTGCTACCTCCACCTGCCCTCCATTCTCACCAGCCAGGCAGCCGTACAGGAACCTTAACCAGAAGGAACGGCAGAAAGTCCGGCCTGCACAATCACAGCGTTGGCTGGCCGACATCACACTGCAGCCAACCTCGGGTTCGGTGTTCACATTCATGAAGATTGATATATTCTTACTTTGTCTGCTTACTGGAGGTCTGGCATGAAGAACCTTCCATCTGGTCTGCCTCATCCTGTCTGCTCAGATGACTGGCTCGACGGCACCGTCTGTCTCCTCGGCCAGGAAGACGTCGGGGGACCGCTGGCATCGAGGCTGCCAGCCATGCCTGTGCTCCAGCAGGCTCAGTTTGAGCGACGGGGACATGCTGGCTACAAAGTGGTCATTAAGGAAAAACAGGGAGCTGGTTCTGTTTCCTGTCATGAAACTGGGGAAGGGGGGCAATGGATTGGTCGCCATTCACCTGCTCATTGCCATCACAGGCATTATGTTAGATACAGGTGACTGAATTTGGGTATAACAGGGAAATTATGCACTTCACCACTTCTTGCATTGTGTTGCACTGTTTTGACTAAGGCTGGTTAAGCACTTGCAGATGAAACCAAAGTGAGTTTATATGTTCTGGATTGTGCCAGATGTGGTCTGGATAACTACTGGTGTGCAGAATGGGTACTTGGTACAAATGTATGGGAGAATGCATCATTACCCTTCCTCAAATGTTCCCCTTAGTAAGCAGGCCGTACGCACTCTGCACAAGAGCAAAGTAGGAAGTCTTCCAGCTAAGTTTAGGTATCACCAAGCTAGGACTCATCTCTCCCCAGCCCCTGGCTGGCTGCTCAGGCAAGCAGCCATGACAGGCCTGACTGTGCAGCAGGGGGGAGAGACCCACCTATTTGTCCAGTGATAAAAGGCCAGACATCGTCGGAGGGAGACTCACCTAGTCAGTTTCAGGCTTGGACCCCGTCTCTCCCTACTACTGCATGAATTTGGCTTTTTTAGAGATGCTTTGTTAGAGTATTGTGAGGAAATGGCTCTTTATCTTTGATGACTCTGAAATACACTCACCGGCCACTTTATTAGGTACCCCATGCTAGTAACGGTTTGACCCCCTTTTTGCCTTCAGACTGCCTCAATTCTTCGTGCATAGATTCAACAAGGTGCTGGAAGCATTCCTCAGGGAGTTTGGTCCATATTGACATGATGGCATCACACAGTTGCCGCAGATTTGTCGGCTGCACATCCATGATCAATCTGCCGTTCCACCACATCCCAAAGATGCTCTATTGGATTGAGATCTGGTGACTGTGGAGCCATTGAGACAGCGAACTCATTGCATGTTCAAGAAACCAGTCTGTGATGATTCCAGCTTTATGACATGGCCATTATCCTGCTGAAGTACCATCGAAGTTGGGTACATTATGGTCATAAAGGGATGGACATGGTCAGCACCAATACTCAGGTAGGCTGTGGCGTTGCACGACATGCTCAATTGGTACCAAGGGGCCCAAGATTGCCAAGAAATATTCCCCACACCATGACACCACCACCACCAGCCTGAACCGTTGTACAAGGCAGGTGGATCCATGCTTTCATGTTGTAGACGCCAATTCTGACCCAACCATCCGACTGTCGCAGCAGAAACGAGACTCATCAGACCAGCAACGTTTTTTCCAATCTTCTATTGTCCAATTTCGATGAGCTTGTGCAAATTGTAGTCTCAGTTTCCTGTTCTTACTGAAAGGAGTGGCACCCGATGTGGTCTTCTGCTGCTGTAGCCATCTGCCTCAAAGTTGGACGTACTGTGCGTTCAGAATGCTCTTGCCACCTTGGTTGTACGGGTGGTTATTTGAGTCACTGTTCCCCTTCTATCAGCTCGAACCAGTCTGGCCTTCTCCTCTGACCTCTGGCATCAACAAGGCATTTCCACCCACAGAACTGCCGCTCACTGGTGTTTTTTCTTTTTCGGACCATTCTCTGTAAACCCTAGAGATGGTTTGCTGGAAAATCCCAGTGATTAGCAGTTTCTGAAATACTCAGACCAGCCCTTCTGGCACCAACAATCATGCCACGTTCAAAGTCACTCAATCACCTTCTTCCCCCATACTGATGCTCGGTTTGAACTGCAGAATTCTCTTGACCATGTCTACATGCCTAAATGCACTGATTTGCCGCCATGTGATTGGCTGCTTAGAAATTAAGTGTTACAGCAGGTTGGACGGTTGCATGTCATGTTTTTCATTTAACATTTTACTTTCCTGGCACAAGAAGTATCATGTCAGTAATGGTACGTTGTATTAAATGCAATATTTAAGTTCCTATGACATTCTGCATTTTGGATGCTTTTTATATAGTCATTAGTTGTCCCCAAAAACTGTATCTGAAGTCTCTTCTATGTAACCTTATATAGGGGGGGGGGGGGGGGGGGGGGGGGGGGGGATTGGGATGTAGCCTTGACCATATGCCACTTTGCTTGTTTGAAAGCAGAGAAAGGGGAGGTAACCTTGCTTCTAATGATGTCATAAAGGGGAAGATTCCAGATCGGCCCCATCTGAGCTTTGCCTCCCCTACCTCCCCTGGGTGAGGAGTGAGCACATAGACACTCCTCTGGGTCTCTGGTGGTGGTCACTGAGCCTGTATCTGGTCAGGATCCGTCTCAGTTTAATATCTGAGTGTGTGCAGATACTTATCTAATTTATATTCTCTCTTTAGAGTCAAATAACAATTTAGTTTGCTTTTGTTTTTTTGGTTTTGAATTATCCAGTGTTAATATCGACCTTTTGACCAATTCATGATTTTTATTTCTGTTTTTAAACAGTGTTGATGGGAGCCAGATTGGTTGTGCTGACTGAGAGGACAGCTCTTGGCTTTTTAGTTCTTTGAAATAACATTTCTTTTGGACTTAGATTGAAATGTGTCCAAAATCTTATAGCTCATTTTTCTACATTTATCAGCAATGGAAAGTCTCTCTCTCTCTCTCTCTCTCTCTCTCTCTCTCTCTCTCTCTCTCTCTCTCTCTCTCTCTCTCTCTCTCTCTCTCTCTCTCTCTCTCTCTCTCTCTCTCGGGGATACCTCAGAATATTTCATGTGTAGTGGTTAAGAAATGCGGGCTGGCACCCAATAATATCTGTGCAAAATGCATTATTTGTGTGGTCCAGTGAGGAGAGAGCACAGTGCATGTGAGATGCATTCTGGGTTTTATCAGGCTCTATGTGAAGTCTTGTTTAGGGCTTGTTTAAAACGACCAGAGCTGCTGTGTTTATAGAAGTGGAAGAGTGCAGAAGATGGACTGCTGTTTAGAGCAAAGTGGACTGATTAAGCTTTACAGTTTATGTTGTGAGAGAACAAGCGATGATTTCTATCTTGTGTTTGGTGTAAAGCCGGGGGGGTTCAGCTGTAGAAACGAGTGAAGGAGGCTGCTGTGCCTCGTTTGTTCTGGCAGAGCGGCCTTCTCCGGACATTCATAAAGAAACTAGAGCCCGACCAATCTATATCGGCGGGCCAATATTATGCCTTCCCCAAACTATCGGTATCGGCATTTATAGTGGGCGATTTAAAAAAAAACATATGTATTCATCAGAAATAAAATCAGACGGGCAACCATGTCATGAGTGTTGGCGTTAGTTGGCATAGTTTGTCCACCAGAGGGCGCT